>NC_025995.2:60643439-60671966 GCF_000442705.2 Elaeis guineensis | reverse complement strand
TAAGTGGTCTTCATGTGATTCTAGATGTCTTCCAGGGCTTCTTCTTCTAGCGGCTCTAGGAGTTCGTCTGTCTCGATCTCCCAGAGTCCTCAGGCGGTAGATGAACCGGTAGGTAGAGCTGAACCTCATCCGATTTTTGCACCGGATGCCATTCCTTGTTCTCTGACTCCGAACGAACTCCAACTGATAAGAGTTCAGTATGGGGTTCCTCCGGAGTACGAACTGGAACTTCCTGGCCCATCCGATCGGGCTAGTGCCCCTCCCCCCAGCTGCTTTTGCCTGTACCAGGAGGCCTTCCGTGTCGGACTCCCTCTTCCGCCTTTTGTCATTGCTCTTTTCCGATTTCTGGATATTTCTCTGGCTTCGGTTGCACCAAACTCCTTTAGGTTTTTGATAGGGTTCCTCTCTCTTTGTCATGTAGTCGAAGTCCAGCCCACCCTTTCCTTGTTTAGATACTTCTACACCTTCAAGCATCATCCCACGGCGAAGGATTGGTGGTACTTCTCCCCACAGTTTGGTAGGAAGGGGTTGCTGAAAGGTGCCCCTTCTTCTATCCATAACTGGAAGGGGAAGTTCCTTTATGTTCGATGCCTGACCTTGAGGCTAGAGTTGCCCCCTTGGGGCTCCCTGAGGGACTCCGTCTGTCGGGCGCCTAGCCTGGGGGGGGGACGATCATCAAGCCTCCCAGAAACTCATCAAATATCCAGCTCTTTCTCTCCCTAACCTCTTGAAGGAGCAGTTTCTGTTCAACATCGGCTTGAGCCCCCTGGATCCTGCCAGTATTTCATCTCTCCCTTTTTTTTTCTTTCTTTTCCTTTCGTTTCCTTTCCTCTCTTTCTCCTACTTCTCTTCTTTTCTTTTTTTTCACGCCCTCTTTCTCTTTTTTCTCTTTTCTTTTTTTTTTCTTCTCTTTTTTTTTTTTTTTTTTTTTAAGCATGGACGTCGAAGAAGCACAGATGCTTGCCAGGGGCCTGAAGGCTCTCAGAAGAAAGGGCACCACGGCCTTTGGGCCGGCGAAGAGGATCAGAGTGGAGGGGACGAGTTCGGCCGTGCCCGTCCAAGTGACCTCAGCCACCGACGTCCTTGCAGACACTGAGCCTCCCACCGCCCGGGCTTCCTCGAGGGGTTTGAGTTCTCCTACCGAGGTCCCCACTTCAGAGACCCATCCTGAAGAGGTGCCAGGGGGTGAGAGGAGGAAGAGGAGGAAGATCTTGGCCCGCAGGGTCGGCGGTCGCCGGGCTGCCACCGAAGAATCCCGCGGCTCTGAAGAGGAACAGGGGGATGATCCCTTTAGTGACAGGGACCTAATAAAAAGGCTGGTAGACGGGTGCTCACTGCCTGAAGTCGTCCAGAGGATCATCCGCATTGATCCCGCACAACGAGTCTAGGACTCGCTGGGGGCCTTCCTCGAGGTAAGCAGATTCATCCTCCTTTTTTTCTTTCACTTCTTCATTTAATTAACTTCCTAGCTCCCATTCTGATCCTCCGATCATCCTTGCAGCTTGGGCACCAACTCCTTGCCAACATCGAGACGACAAACAAGGCAGTGAAAGGTCTGCAGGCCGAGGCTGGCCGCCTTAAGGAAATGGCCCTCGAGGCGGCCAATCTTTGAGAGGCGCTTGAGAGAAGAGACAGACCTCGACGAAACAGAAGGCCGCCCTGTAGGAGATGGTGAGGAGGGCAGAGGCCGAGGTTGCCAATATGGCGGAGTAGATTCCGACCCTGGTCTCGGAGGCCAGGGGTCAAGCGGTGGAGGAGTTCAAGGCTTCCACAGAAATGAAGAAGTTGAAGGTTGAGTTCGGCCAAGCCGCATTCAACAAAGGGTTCGAGCTCTGTCAGGAGAAGATGGTCGTAAAATTCCCCGAGCTTGACCTCAGCTTCTTGGATGAGGCATCCGAGGATGAAGCCGGACCCTCCACCGCCGTCGCAGCCACCGCGGACCACCCCCCAGAGGTGCCGAGCCCCTCTGTTGATCCAGAGGTCCAAGACCTCTAACCTTGTACTCCTCTTTTGTTGCCATTTTTCTTCTTTCCTTTATCTTCAAGAAACGTTTAGTCAATAAAATTGGTCTCCTCCTTGTGGGGGACTTTTCTTCTCCTCTTTTTCTTTCTTTCTTTCTTCTTCTTTGTAATGAGCTGCGTCTTAACGCGTTGACCTCCCGATGGCAGCGCCCTGTCGAAGCGCTTTCCTTGCCTTAGGGGATTCCGCTGAAGTCCATGATCCAGCGCCTGAAGAAGGAGGTTCTTCATTTAACGAAAAGATCGAAGAAGATGGAAGGCGAACTCCACAGGTTGAGGGAGAGCCACTCTGAAGCCACCGTGGAGGCCACCCACTTTCGGAATCTTCACGTGAAGGGGATCATGGAGTACAGCCGGAGGAAGGCAAACTTTGAGAAGGAGCTTGAGGAACACAAGAAGCATGCCAGCGACCAAATTTGGGCCCAAGCTGCCAAGATCAGTTCTCTCAGGGTGGAACTGTCAGCTGCCCAGGAGAGGATTGGCCAGCTGGAGGAAAGTTCATCCCGGCTTTTGGCTCAGGCCGACAGCGACTGGGAGTGGTCGAAGAAGGTCTCCGACCTACAGCAGCAGCTCCAGGATGCCGAGACGAGCTACGATGCGTACCGGGCCGGCTGGCGCAAGCAGGTGGACGAATGCAAGGGGAGGCTCCGGATGGCGACCGACGAGGTTGCCCGCCTTCGAAGGCAGCTAACTGAGGGGGCTCAATCTGCCTCCGCTCGAGATTCCGATGAACTCCAATCCCTGAGGAGGACCGCAGAAGAACTATCCATCGCTCTTAGGGAGGGGAAGGCCGAGCTGTAGCAATTGAAGATCCAGCTGGTATGCGAGCAGCAGGCCGTCAAGGATGCGGAGGTGGAATCTGAGGTCCTGTGAGAAAGGCATCGAGAGGCGGAGAACGAAAGCCAGCGATTTCATCGAAGATACATGGAGATATTAATGAGAGAGAGAGAATTGGAAGCAGAAGTCGAACGTTTGAGGGGTTCCCTGGCGAGGGTCGAAGCCGAAAGTTTGAGGTCGGAGGGAGTCGGGCCCCCTTAGGACTCTTTTTGTCCTTCCATCTTCCCATGTATATATTTTTTCTTTTGTTATTTTGTCTTGTTCTTGTTGTTTTGCTTTTCTTTCTTTAGCCTGCTGGGCTTTGTAGTGTATATTTTGTGAATGAAATGAAAAGGAAATTTTGTGTTACCTTGTCCACGTATTGCATTAAATCGTCGTCCGCCGAACTTTTTTTGTCTCTTGACTTGTTCGACGTTGGTGTCGTTCGGAGGTGCCGAGTCGTCGCCACGTTGATTTGCTTTTCTTATCATCCATGGCCGTAGGCTTGAGCTTATGGTCTGAACTTCGCATTACCTTGAAGGGGTCATTATTTTTTTGGCCCATGTCGAGAGCCTTCTTAGAGACCGGAGATGTTCGGTAGGAGCTCCCGTCTTTGTTGAGACGAAGTCCCCTATGTTTTTGGTGTAGTTTGTTTTTCATTTGTTGCCGATGTAGTTTGTCGCTTTTCTTTTTGATTTTCCTCCTCTTTTCTGAGTGAGGATCCTCCCCTCGCTTTTTGCGGGGTCGCGTAGAGGTATAGAGGTGCCATCGAGGAGACTTTTCTCTTTATCTGATCATGTTGGGCGATCGGATTTTTGTCATCGTCAGGATGAGGTCCTCCTTCTATTCTTGACGTAGTCGATCTCAGCTCAGGTTAGGATGAGGTTTTCCTTCTGTTCCTAATGGGGCTGTGGGGGCACATAAAGGTCATTGCGAGGGCCTCTCCCTCCATCCGGTCTAAAAGAATCGGGTCTTCAATTTTGCTCATGTCAGGATGAGGTTTTTCTCCTGTTCCTAACATGGCTGTGGGGGCACATTAGGGTGTTGTAGGGCCTCTCCTCCCATCCGATCTAAATGAATCGGGCCTTTGACTTTGCTCATGTTAGGGTGAGGTTCTCCTCTTGTCCCCAACATAGCTGTGGGGGAGCATAAGGACGTTGTAGGGCCTCTCTCTCCATCCGGTCTAAAAGAACCGGGCCTTTGACTTTGCTCATGTTAGGGCAAGGTTCTCCTCTTGTTCCTAACATGGCTGTGGGGGCACGTAAGGGCATTGTAGGGCCTCTCCCTCCATCCGGTCTAAAAGAACCGGGCCTTTGACTTTGCCTACGTTAGGGCGAGGTTCTCTTCCTGTCCCTAACATGGCCCTAGGGGCACTCAAGGGTCGTTATATGGATCTCTCCCCCGATCCGATCTTAAAAAGAAATCAGACTTTCATTTTGCTCACGTTAGGATGAGGTTCTCCTCCTGTTCCTAACATGACCATGGGGGCACTCAAGGACCGTTATATGGGCCTCTCTCCCGATCCGATTTTAAAATAATCGGACTTTCATTTTGCTCTTGTTAGGATGAGGTTCTCCTCCTGTTCCTAACATGACCTTATTTTAATTATTTGAAGGGGTTATCCCTAGT
Organism: Elaeis guineensis; assembly: GCF_000442705.2. Classification (NCBI taxonomy): domain Eukaryota; kingdom Viridiplantae; phylum Streptophyta; class Magnoliopsida; order Arecales; family Arecaceae; genus Elaeis; species Elaeis guineensis. The sequence continues at coordinate 60,667,503 of NC_025995.2, read as the reverse complement.
CGTAACAAGTCCATGCCAAAAGGGAAAGACATGCAAAGTCGAAAGGAATTTTGATTCAAAGCAAAGTCGTGAGTAGTATATTTACAGGTTTCTCGATTCCTATGGTCGTGGAAGGTCTGCTCCTCCTTGAGGCCCTCCGGTGATGGAGTCGATGGTCCCGATTGGAGGCCGATCCCCGAGCTGCTCCTCCCTTCTTGGCGGTTCAGGTTGCGGCAGGGCCCTTGGCCGATCTTCTCTATCCTCAGGCTGGCATCGAATGAACCTATCGAGTCAACCTCACCGGATGAGCTCCTCGATCTCGTCTCGAAGCTGGATACATTCCTCCATGTCGTGGCCGTGGTCGCGATGGTAGAGGTAGAACTTGTTCAGGTTGTGCTTTTCGGGGTGTGTGCGCATCCTCTCTGGCCTAGGGAGCTGCTCTCTGACCTCCATTAGCACCTAGGTTTTCGAGGCATTGAGGGGGGCATAGTTGCGGAATCTTTCCGACGGAGAAACCCGCCAAACTCTGCGGTCCGGACTTCTCTGCCTATGTACCCGGAGAGGAGTATGGACACGCTTGTGCCCGGGAGGAGTTCGAGAACGTGGCTGAGCTTCTCTCGATCCTTTTTCGACTGCGGGCTTACTCGGGTCTCCCGCCTGCCACTCCCTCGCAGTCTCCTCATCTTTCATTTTGAAGGCTTCTTCCGCTCGAGCGTACCCTTCGGCCCGAGCCAACAGATCAGCAAAATCTCTAGGATACTTCTTCTCCAGGGAGAACAAAAGGTCATTCTTCTGGAGGCCGCCCTTCAGAGCGGCCATTGCTACCGATTGGTCCAAGTTCCGGACCTCCAGCGCGATGACATTGAAACGGTTGATGTAGGCTCGAATGGACTCCCCCTCCCTCTGCTTGATATTGATGAGGGACTCCGAACCCTTCCGGGGGCGTCGGCTGCTAATAAAATGGGCCACAAATTGATGGCTCATCTGATCGAAGAAAAAGATGGTACCCGACTTCAGTGTCGAGTACCAGTTTCTCGTCGCTCCCTTCAAGGTGGATGGGAAGGCTCGGCATAGAATGGTATCGGGTGCGTCATGAAGTAGCATCATCGTCCGGAAGGCCTCCAGATGATCAACTGGGTCCGAAGTCCCATCGTAGCTTTCAAACTGGGGGAGTTTGAAGTTTGGCGGAATCGGTTCCTACATGATCATTTGAGAAAAGGGAGGGTCAGTACAAATATCCTCACCATAAGCGGGGGGAGCGTGGCGGAGTTCTTTAATCCGTCGGTTCATCTCCTAGAGCCTCCGATCCAGGAAATCCTCTCGACTACAGGTCTCGAGGGTCCTCTGGTAGAATGGGGGTAGAGATCTTTCAAGGGTGGAGTCGGGATCCGACTGAGGGCTCTCCACCCTCAGAATCGTCTTTCCAAGAAAGATGGGGTGGCTGGCCCAAGTGGCCCGCCCTACCACCGGATTCTGGCGCTCCAGTGATGCTCTTTCCAGGCGCACTGATGCCTGCGGCTGCTGCTGCTGTATGGCCTGCACAGCTTCAGTGAGGCCTCTGACCTGCTGCGCCAGCAGGTCAAATTGCTCTGCGCCAACCGCCGTTGTTAGAGGGGGAGGAGGAGGCTGGGAAACTGAAGGTGACGTCGGAGCCTGAGATCTGATCGTGGAGGCCGTGGATCATCGTGTGGATGCCCTGTGGGGAGGCATCGGGCAAAGACCTAGTGGAGGAAGGAGGAGAGGATGCCGGAAAAGATGCCCGGGGGTGGTCTCATTGAGCGCTCCTTTAAGAATAAGGATACTGTGAAGACACAGGCCCCTTCCTCTAGCGTCAATCCTGTTGGTGCAAAAATCTACCTGCGCCGGAGAAGCTGGAGTCGAGGGAGTCGCGGTCGCCGTCGGGACCTGTAAAAGAAGTCTAAACCGGAGGTGGGGTTGCTCCGGCAAGACCCTCTGATGCTCAAGTCAGTTCTCTACCTCAACAAGAATGGAGTGCTCGAATGGAAATTTTAGCAGAGTTTCTAGATAAAAAATGAGAGCTTAGAGAATAACGTATCTGGGGTCTCTCCTTTTATAGGCGGAGGGAGCAACAGACTGATAGCGACGTTTATAACCGTCCGACAGTGGGCTACCCATGGTCAGGAGGAGTTTGTTGCGAAGAGTAGTGGAGTGGAATCGTGGCTATCGCCGGGACACGCCATGTGGGGTCTGTCGCAAGGGGTGAAGCGGCATCCGTTGTCGCGACTTGCCAGAGGATGGAGGAATCGCGTAGTATCCATCGTAGGGAGTGGAGTAGGATCATGGCCATTATTGCGGTCTGCCAGGGAGTGATGGAACCACATAAAATCCATCACAGGAAGTGGAGCAGAGTCGTGGCCGTTGCTGTGGCCTACTAGAGGGTCCAGGCCTATCGGCCGAAGTCCGACTGGAGTGTCTGGCAGAGAGGGGTGGCTAATTGCCTGTCTGAGAGGAACTCAGAGTCCTGCTCTCGTGGGAGTTTGGATGAAGTCTTCCTTCAGTTGAAGTCGGAGACGAGATCTGGCTCCCGTAGGAGCCCGGGCGAAGTCTACCTGCAATCAAAGTCAGGGGCGAAGTCCGGCTCCCTTAGGAGTCCGAACGAAGTTTACCAGTAGTCGGGGTCGAGGACGGAGCCCAACTTTCGTAGGAGTCTGGGCGAAGCCTTCCCGCAGTCGAGATCGAGGACGAGATCCAGCTCCCGTAGGAGTCCGGGTTGAGTCTTCCTGCAATTAGAGTTGTGGGTGAAGTCCGGCTCCCGTAGGAGTCCGAACGAAGTTTACCTGTAAATGAAGTCGTGGGCGGAGCCTGGCTCCTGTAGGAGTCTGGGCGAAGTCCACCTGCAGACGGAGTCAGGGATGGAGCCCAGCTCCCGTAGGAGTCCGGGCGAAGCCTTCCCGCAGTCGAGGTCGGGGACGAGATCCGGCTCTCGTAGGAGTTCGAGCTGAGTCTTCTTACAATTAGAATTGTGGGTGAAGTCCGGTTCCCATAGGAGTCCGAACGAAGTTTACCTGTAAGCAAAGTCATGGGCGGAGCCCGGCTCCCATAGGAGTCCGGGCGAAGTCCGCCTGCAGCCGAAGTCGGGGATGAGGTCCGGCTCCCGTAGGAGTCCGGGCGGAGTCTTCCCGCAGCTGGAGCTGGAGATAAAATCTAGCTCCCGTAGGAGCCCGGGCGAAGTCCACCTGCAATCAGAGTCAGGGACGAAGTTTGGCTCTCTTAGGAGTCCGGACGAAGTTTACCAGCAGTCGGGGTCGAGGACGGAGCCCAGCTCCCGTAGGAGTCCGGGCGAAGCCTTCCCGTAGTCGAGATCAGGGACGAGATCCGACTCCCGTAGGAGTCCGGACTGAGTCTTCCTACAATTAGAGTTGTGGGTGAAGTCCGGCTCCCGTAGGAGTCTGAACGAAGTTTATCTATAAGCGAAGTCATGGGCGGAGCCTGGCTCTCGTAGGAGTCCGGGCGAAGTCCGCCTGCAGCCAGAGTCGGGGATGAGGTCCGGCTCCCGTAGGAGTCCGGGCGGAGTCTTCCCGCAGTTGGAGCTGGAGACGAGATCTGGCTCCCGTAGGAGCCCGGGCGAAGTCCACCTGCAATCAGAGTCAGGGACGAAGTCCGGCTCCCTTAGGAGTCCGGACGAAGTTTACCTGCAGTCGGGGTCGAGGATGAAGCCCAGCTCCCGTAGGAGTCTGGGCGAAGCCTTCCCGCAGTCGAGGTCGGGGATGAGGTCCGGCTCCCGTAGGAGTCCGGGCGGAGTCTTCCCGCAGCTGGAGCTGGAGACGAGATCTGGCTCCCGTAGGAGTCCGGGCGAAGTCCACCTGCAATCAGAGTCAGGGACGAAGTCCGGCTCCCTTAGGAGTCCGGATGAAGTTTACCAGCAGTCGGGGTCGAGGACGGAGCCCAGCTCCCGTAGGAGTCCGGGTGAAGCCTTCCCGCAGTCGAGATCGGAGACGAGATCTAGCTCCCGTAGGAGTCCGAGCTGAGTCTTCCTATAATTAGAGTTGTGGGTGAAGTCCGGCTCCCGTAGGAGTCCGAACGAAGTTTACCTATAAGCGAAGTCATGGGCGGAGCCCGGCTCCCATAGGAGTCTGGGCGAAGTTCGCCTGCAGCCGGAGTCAGGGATGAGGTCTGGCTCCCGTAGGAGTCCGGGTGGAGTCTTCCCGCAGCTGGAGCTGGAGACGAGATCTGGCTCCCATAGGAGCTCGGGCGAAGTCCACCTGCAATCAGAGTCTGGGACGAAGTCTGGCTCCCGTAGGAGCTCGGGCGAAGTCCACCTGCAATCAGAGTCTGGGATGAAGTCCGGCTCCCTTAGGAGTCCGGATGAAGTTTACCAGCAATCGGGGTCGAGGATGAAGCCCAGCTCCCGTAGGAGTCCGAGCGAAGCCTTCCCGCAGTCAAGGTTGGGGATGAGGTCCGGCTCCCGTAGGAGTTTGGATGAAATCTGGTAGTTGTAGGAATCTACCGTTGGAGGAGTTCAGCCGTTGACGAAGTCCGGGGTAGTTCGGATTGGAGTTGAACCTGGCTGGAAGAAGTCTGGAAGGGATTCGGGGAGCAGCTGATAGTCGTAGAAAGTTGGCAGGCGGCGAAGCTTAGTGAGCACTTGGGGCAGCTTAATAGATGACTGGGGGAACTCATGTTGAAGGAGCTCAGGTGGCGCAGTGGGAGTTCGTCCGTCGGGGGAATTCAGTCAGCACTGTGGGAATTCGACTGTCGGAGAAGTCCGAAGAGATACCATCTGCGATCGAAAGCTGGAGGAGTCCTGGGAGGGTCTATCCTGTCAAGAACTTCGGCTGAGGGTATTTTACACCCAACAGCATACATGATAGATCCCACTGTCGAAGCATATGGAATCCTACCCATACGCTCTCTCTCTTGAGGTGTTCTTGGACAATCTCTCTTTGAGAGAGAAATTCCATGGCCTATCGGAAGATAGCCTTTCTTGAAATTCTCCATACTGAACCTCTTCAGTATAGTATCAATGTACGTGGACTGAGATAAACCAAGCAACCTTTTAGATCTATCCCTATAGATCCTCATCCCTGAGATGTAGGAATCTTCTCCCAAATCCTTCATGGAGAACTGTGATGACAGCCAAATCTTTATTCCCTGTAATGCAACGACATCATTCTCGATTAAGAGAATGTCATCCACATACAATATAAGAAATACTACTACTGGACCATTAGCCCACTTATAAATGCATGGCTCTTCTCTATTCTTAACGAAGCCATACGTCTTGATCGTCCTATCAAAATGTATGTTCCAACTTCGGGATGCCTGCTTAAGTCCATAAATGGACCTCTGTAGTCTGCACACCTTAGACTCATCAGTGGATGTGAATCTTTCAGGTTGTATCATATACACCTCTTCATCCAGCTCTCCGTTTAGGAAAACTGTCTTCACATCCATCTGTCAGATTTCATAGTCCAGATGGGCAACTATCACAAGCATAATCCGAATAGATTTGAGCATTGCCACAAGGAAAAATGTCTCGTCATAGTCTATACCATAACGTTGATGATATCCCTTGGCAACCAGATGGGCTTTATAGGTTTTCACCTTTCCGTTTGCGCCCCTCTTACTCTTGAAGACCCACTTACACCCTATGGGTTTTACTCCTTCGGGTGGGTCAACCAATGTCCACACATCATTGATCTTCATGGACTCCATTTCAGATTTCATGGCTTCTAGCCATTTCTCAGAGTCAGATCTCTGCATTGCATCCATGTAGGTGATCGGATCCTCATCGTTTTCATCAAGTTCGATAGGATCATCGTCCCGGACCAAGAAACCATAGTATCTGTCTGGTTGATGTGGTACTCTACCAGATCACCTTAAGGGTACTTGAACAATGGGCTCCGGATCTGATCTAATCAAATCTGGTTCAGGTTCAGCAACTTGTGTCAGTTTTTCCACCTACCGAACTTCGTCAAGTTCAATCTTAGAGGCAACAGTCCCTTCACCAAGGAACTCCTTTTCCAAAAAGATTGCCTTAAGGCTGACAAACACTTTTTGCTCATCAGCTAGGTAGAAGTAATACCCTTTGGTCTCTTTTGGGTACCCTATAAAATTACACTTGTCCGACCTAGGTCGAAGCTTGTCCATAATTAAACGTTTAACATAAGCCGGACACCCCCAAACCCTAAGGTGCGAGAGTACTAGCTTACGTCCTATCCATATCTCATATGGCATTTTGGTTACAGACTTACTCGGAACTCTATTTAGAAGGTAACAAGCCGATTCGAGCGCATATCTCCAGAGGAAGATCGGCAGACCAGCAAATTCCATCATGGATCGAACCATGTCCAACGAGGTCCGATTTTCCTTTCAGATACACCATTATGTTGTGGTGTTCCAAGAGGAGTCCACTGAGAGAGAATCTCATTCTCCCCAAGATATGTCAGAAAATCATTGGAAAGGTATTCACCTCCTCGATCAGATCGAAAAATTTTAATACACTTTCTAGTTTATTTTTCTACCTCATTTCGGAATAGTTTGAACATTTCAAACAACTTCGACTTATGCTTCATTAAATGACATACCCATACCTCGATTGGTCGTCTGTGAAGGTTATAAAGTAGAAATATCCACCTTTTGCACTTGAGCTCATGGGTCCACATACATCAGAGTGTACCAGACCCAAGAGTTCACTGGCTCGCTCACCTTTTCCAGTAAAAGGTGATTTGGTCATTTTACCAAGAAGACAGGACTCACAGGTTGGAAGTGATTCACAATCACCTACTTCAAGAATTCCTTCTTGAGCCAACTTGTTTATCCTGTTCTTATTGATATGACCTAGCCTACAGTGCCAAAGGTAGACTTCTGACATATTATCTATTCTAGGGTATTTACTGGAGGTTTGAACCACATTAACAGATTATGATAGAAAGTAAATTTCATTATTAAGTTGTCCAACAAACATTGTAACACCATTCAAAATGATATTGCAAACATTTTCTTTTATTAAAAATTGATAACCGTTCATGGCCAAAAGGCCTACAGAAATAATATTTAATAAAAAACTTGGACAATAGTGAGATTCACTCAGAATTATATTTCGAAAATTGATTACAAGGTTCATGATTCCTAATGCTAGAACTGAAACTTTGCTTCCATCTCCAACATTCAAAAATCTCTCACCTTCATCAAATCTCCTACTGACTTGTAGACCCTGCATCGAATTACAAATATGATAAGGGCTTCCGATATCCAATACCTAGGCAGTAGTATCACAAATGAAAAAGTTACAAGGTGTTATCATATAAGTACCTTGCTTCTTCTTCGGCCTGTTCGGGTCCAGTGAGGCAATGTATAGAGGACAATTCCACTTCCAGTGCCCCTACTTCTTGCAAAAGAAGCACTCCGTCTGGCTCTGGTCGGGCTTGTGCTTCTTGGTCTGACCATGTGCAGACATCCCAGCATGCGTTTGCACCTTCTTATTCTTCTTCTTCTTGTTCTTCTTCCCTTTCTTAAAGGGTCGACGACCAGAAGAAGACCCTCCCACAATATTTACCGACTCCTTATGGAGCTGGTGATCCTTCTCAAAGTTCTGCAGCAACCCCAATAAGCCGTGGTAGTTCACTGCAGGCTTTGTCATCCGAAAATGAGTAAAGAAGGGGAGGAAGGACTTGGACAATGAATTAAGGATCGCATCCTTACCGAGCTGCTCGTGCAAGGGAAAGCCCAATTTACTTAGGCGCTCAATCATTTCGATCATGTACAGTACATGATCAGTGACTGAGGCTCCATCCCTCATCCGAGCATTGAAAATGGCACAACTAGTATTGTGCCTTTCAACATCGTCAGGCATGCCAAAAGAGTTGTTCAACATTTGAAGCATCTCCTATGGCTGGGCATTCTCAAACCTGTGGCTGAACTCATCATTCATTGCCGCCAGCATAATGCACCGAACGGTGGTGCGGTCGTTGAACCACTTCTGATAAGTATCTCGGACTGTCCCTCTAACGTTCGGGGCTGGCTCCTCAGGTGTCGGATCCGTTACTACATAAAGGATCCGCTCATGCTCAAGGATGATTTTTAATTTTCAATACCAGCTATCAAAATTAGGTCCCATGAGCTTGTCATTATCTAATAATGACCGGAGGGATAGGGTAGTGGCCATAGCTGCATAAAGAAAAACCAGACCTCTATTAGTACATAAATTATAAATACTAAAGACTTGGACTTTAGTCTAAAGTTTCTCCCAGTATTTTTATGAACTGATAGCCTCAACCTCCAATTCGAGGACTTACTTTAATTCCTTAGTGGGTACAAGAATCTACACAGACTACACACGAACCCAACTTTGGTTGGTCAACCCATGTGCATCTATGGGTAGGTTCATAACCAGTTGTTTCTCTAAACAACTTCTAGTAATTGATTTTGCCCCAGAACCTAATCGGTAGGCTTTGGCCTCCACTGAAAAGATCTAGTTAGGTCCAACCATTAACATGATTTGATTTGGTGAATCGGACCAATAAATGATCAGGTCTGACTTTGGCCGGCCAACCTGATCACCATCAGAAAGACTCAAACCAAATTATCATATTATGAATGATAATTTCATTAGTCAATAAGCACCAGGCCTTTGGGCCTCCAATGATTATTAAACTAATGGACTCATTATCACTCACTTAATGGGAGGCTATGACTTAGTTATCAATATAACTTAATCATTTTTAGGGACCTAATAATTTTTGAGGATTTTATTAAAGAATAGATGAGAAGAAAATATCCAGCCAATTTCAATCCTCCCACTGACTTCACCAAGTCAGATTAAAAAAGATTTAATTAAAGCTGGCATTAGGAGCACCTAAATCAGTTAAATTGATTTACCTAATGACATGGGTGAGCCCTAATCACCAAGTGATCTAATCAAAATCTAATTCACCAGGTTGGCCAGATAAGTGAGATCAGTGGTGGGGATAAGCCATTAACTCATCAGAGATCGAATCACTACGAGTAGCTCCCGCTTAAAAACCACTGGTCAAACTGCCAAACTTATCTTAGACACCAATCGGTTCATTAGTTTTAATTTGATCAACTTAGTAAATAGGGTTCCATCGCATAGCCATGAATTAAGTCTATCTTGGTCTAGTTAAAGACATGGACCCATTCAACTACAACTATTGAAGTTGAGTCTAGAGTATCCTTGACCTAATCTAATTCAATTTTTGATTAGATTTGACCAATTACTCTAATTTAATCCATTTCTTTAAGCTAACCTTAGGTCTAACCCAATTATGGACCTAATCCATCTAACCCATTGACCCACAAGTTTATGCAATTATCTTAGGTCTTAATTCATAATTCTAGACCTACTAGACAACACTTAATTCTTTTAATTAAGTATTTGGACTGATGGGTCAAGGTTTGGCATTTCGAAAACAATTTTCAAATTTGAAAGGTTTTATTTTTTTGTTCACCAAATATGTTGACTCATTTCACAAATAGATCAGCACATTTCATAAATAGCAATCCTATTACTAATTACATAATAGAAAATAATTTAATCAAAATAAATCATGAATATTCCTTTAGATCTAATCTAACACATTCATGACAAATTTTATAATTGAATCTTTACATCTTAATTTCTTTCGCTGCTTCATCTGTATGGGATATAATTACAGCGGCACCCCTACCGCCATAGGAGACCCCATCGAATGGGAGGAGAGGGCCTTTAAACCCTACTTATCTCCTATGACCGGACGGCCATGGCAACCAACCCAATTCGATTACTTGCTACTTGGATCAAGTATATCTAAATATACCAATTTTAAAATTTAAAATTTAAAATTTAAATTTTAAATTTTAAATTTTAAATTTTAAATTTCAAACAAATTTCAAATTTCAAATTTCAAATTTTTGAATTTCAAATTTTGAATTTTAAATTTTAAATTTTAAATTTTAAATTTCAAATTTAAAATTTTAACCAAATTTTAAATTTTAAATTTCTAATTTAAACTTTTAGATTACACCTTAATCTACGCATGCAAATATATATATCATATCTAAGAACCTGCTCTGATACCATTTGTGAGAAATTCAGTGCAGGGGTAAAATGGTAATTTTAAAACTTTTTCAAAATCATGATTTTATAGTAGAAATTATTAATTAATCTAATTAATTAACATGAATTTATCCTACACTAGGATCTAAATATGATATATAGCATACATTCATTTAAATTTGAAATTCAAATTCAAACAGTAAACACTTTACTGTAATGAGTTCAGAACACAATACCTTTGTGCGGATAGTAAATCACCGCAATCTGATCATCGTTGGGAGAGTCTGATCATCGCAACGCAGTCACACAACATGTCTGACCTCTGCAGATCGTCCACACGAAGCTTTCGATCTAATCGACTCCTCATGAGTGCTAGCTCGTTGTAGAGCCCTTTTGACGGTCGATGCTGATCAAACTCCTTCGATCGATGTCTGTCGATTCTTCAGATACTCTGAATCATCAACAGACATGCTTGAGAGGATGTTGAAGATCTCCCTAAGATTTTGTGGGCTCACGACACTCGTAGCTCACTTTCTCACTTCCCGAACCCCAGGCTAAAACTTTAGGGAACTCACCGAAAACCTTGCACCCACTTTTCTTTCTTTTTCTCTTGGAAGGATATGGACTTTCTTCTCACGTACAAGACTTCTCATGCCCCAAAATTTTTCTCCAAAAATCTTCTCTTGCACGCCCCACTCTTCTCCTCCTTTTATATCAACGTCAAACGTCTTATCCAAAAGAAAGGATAAAGATGAGTAATTGCACATTTGAATTCAAATCAAATTTTGAATTCAAATGGACACCAACTCATCTCTTATCCACTAAAGGCGTGAGGAGTGGCTTAAATTGTGCAAAGAGTGATTTCATGAAAAATTTTTTCTCATGTAATAAATGGAGCATAAAAAAAGGGATAAGGTGCAAAGATTGATTGCCTATTCAAATTCAAACTTTATTTTGAATTTGAATGGCCAACCAATCATCCTTATCTATTCATATGGCACATTAAAGTGGGGCATGGAGAGGGCTTGGCATGAGGAAATAATTCATGAGAAGTTTCTTCTCATGAATTCAAATGGGTGCAATGGAAGTGAGGTGGCGCATGGAGATTGGGTCAAGGTGGTTTAATTATTTAAACCAACGTAATTGAACCAAATAATTTAGGTCCAATTAGATTAATTTAAACCCAACTAAATTAGACTTAATTAATCTCAATAAAATCTTAATCAAATCAAAAATTGACTAAGCCCAACCCCTGATCAAATCAGGGACCAAACCATCTCGACGATTAGGTCAACTCTTAACCTAATCGGGTCAAACCCAACTGAATCCAATTCAATTGGACTTGATCCAAAAATAATTACTCAATCAAATTGAGTTAATTAGTGATCAAATCACTAACTAAACCTCTCATAAATATTGAGTCCAAATTCGATGGGTAATCGGACATCAGAATTCATCGATATGTAACCCTGATCGAAGAGTCCCAAACCAGTGGGACTCTTGACCCCGGTACCCAAAATGTGTGGGACTCATGATCAGAGAATCTTGATTCTCGATCACAGAGTCTCAGATACGTAGGACTCATAGTCCATGAGCATTAGGACTCTTCATCAGCCATCAGATTAGATAGGAACCTCTAATGTGTGTGACCCCGCAGGTTCGAACCTAAGCCGGTAGCACAGGAATCAATTACTGTACTAATCAAAGTGACCATCTAGCAATGGTACCTGATGATCGGATAGGTCGAATAGTCACAATCACAACACTCAGAACCTACGTGAATATGGTTACTGTATAATTCATCCTTTTGACCTCTGTGTTTAGGACGACGCAGGGTTAAACTGTCAACCCTGATTAGATCATCCGAATCGTGCTCAACTCAAACAGTCCTATGACTCCTCACAAAGACTACTCTGGCCAAGGTTTTGCTAAATTGAAACATGACTGTACACAGTTTCTGAATTGGAGTGGTCAATCCCATCTTGACACACGCACCGACAAGTTAAGTACTTGACTACACCCAGCAGCCTTCCGTCACTGAATTAGAAATTCAGGTAGTCCAGTGCCTAAGTACAGTGAGTTGCTTGCAAATCACCATGGCGGTCTCAGATCAGAGGGACATTTATTTCCATATTCCATCGAAGCAAATCTTGACAGCAAAAATAGCTCCGGAGTCGGTCACGTTCAGTGCAGATGTACCCTTATATCTCACTTGTATGCCATACCAGTGTCTCCACACTCATTGGTTAAGAGGAAAACCAACGTATATGGCACACAACGACCTATGCTTGATAAATATTGTCATCCTTGGTAACAACGTATCATTTGGTCGTGAACAGATTTAAGGACTAAATGACAAATCCTCCTTTGTCGGGTCTAAATAGTCCTAAGGACTTCACCACAACATAGGAGTTCATTAGAAGATGAAATATTTTGTGATGAAAAATACCAAAATAATTTTTATTAATTCATAATTCATGTATATATATAAAAATGAGCACAACCGTCAACAGGCTGACGATTGGCTTTGGGACACTATTCCCAACACCATGACATGTCTCTTGGTCCCTTATATATATGGGACTTCCTATATGGCCTAGCTACTAGGAATTTGGGTGGAAATCAGAGATAAGAGGTGTGTGAATTAGTGAAAAATTTGGAAAAAAATTTAAGAAAAAGACAAGGAGAAATTGATTAGCAAAAGTTGTAAGAAGGGTGGTGAGAGAATTAGCAAGTATTGCTAGTGTGCCCTAGGGTTTGATTTTTCCATGTGTTGGAGTCAAAAATCAAATCCTAAGTTATGAGACATATGAAGAGTGTCTTCTTAGCATGATCCTAGTGCAAGTTTGGAAGCAACTAGACTTTGGTGCGATTGTTCTTTGAGTTCGAAGCTGGCAGTATTCTTGAGAAGATAAGGCTCCGATGGTGCATCAGTGGCCAATTTTTGTGTGGATCACCATTGGAGAGCTTCTATTTTGGAGTCTCATGGAGATCACCAACATGCCACATTATCATTTTGATGAAAGTAAAAATTTTATCTCTTCTGCATGCTTGTTTTGTTTGGATCGACATCGGCAAGATGATTCTAGGATTTGAGTTTCGGCTCGATAGTTTTATATGTTAAAGCTATTGACTTGTTTGATTTTAAAATTTTAAAAATTACTTTATGCTACATGGTTGAAATCCAACAGTGGTATCAAAGCCACCCTTATCTGATTTGATCAAACAAGTGCAAAGTAGTAGCATAGAATTATTCTTGTTCATATATTGCCAAAAATATTGCTTTGATTTTTAGCATCAATCTTTAAAATCAAAAAAAATATATTTTTGACTTTATATATACCATGGTTTTAAATTTTAGTTATTAAAATTATAAATTTGTAATAATTTGAATTTTATAATATCATGGTAGTGTGATGCTTAAATCGATACTTGGTTAAGGGTGTTTTGCATGCCTAATACGATTAGGGGTTGCTTTATTATTTCAATTTTTCTTGTCATATGTTATGACTTGAATTGCACCCTTATATGATTTTTGGCATAATTATATGATTACTATTATGATTTGTGATTACATGCTGAATTGCATAATATGTAAAGTATATTTTATATAGTCATAGTTAGGATGTGTCGAGACCAGTTTAAAGATCCGCTTAAAAATTATATTAAGTTGTAATATCGAGATTTACTTTCATATCAAAAGTCGAATTCTTTTGACTAATTGGTGTTGAAAAAAGTGTAAAAGATGATTTTCTCATTAGGTTCGTATGCTAGCCTGACCAACTTTATTGGTGTCTAAGCAAAGCTAGAGGAGCCTCCCACCTATTGACCTAACCAATTTGATCTTGTTGAATTTTGAACTTAGATTATTCAGTGATATAGACATTACAAGGGCCTGTGGAGAAAATTAGTGAAGGGATAAAATGATAATTTTAAAATTTTTTCAAAATCACTATTTTATAGTGAAAATTATTAATTAATCTAATTAATTAATAAGAATTTATCCTACGCTAGGATCTAAATATGATATGTAGCATGCATGCATTTTAATTTGAAATTTGAATTTGAACAGTAAACACTTTACTATAATGTGCTCAGAACACAATACCTTTGTGCGGTAGTAGATCACCGCAATCTGATCACCGTCGAGAGAGTCTGATCATCACGATGTGGCCACATAGTGTGTTTAGCTTCTACGGATCATCCACATGAAGCTCCCGATCTGATCGACTCCTTACGAGTGCTAGCTCATTGTAGAGCCCTTTCGACGGTCGATGCTGATCGAACTCCTTCGATTGATGTCTGTCGATTCTTTGGATGCTTTGGATTATCAACAGATGTGCTTGAGAGGATGTTGAAGATCTCTCTGAAATTTGGTAGGCTCACGACACTCGTAGCTCACCTTCTCACTTCCCGAACTCCAGGCTGAAACCCTAAAGAACTCACTGAAACCCAGCGCACACTTTTTCTTTTTTTTTTTTTTTTTTCTCTCGAAAGGATATAGACCTTCACCTTGCACACAAGGATTCCTCACGTCCAGATTTTCTCTCAAAAATTTTCTTGCACACGCCCCACTCTTCTCCTCCTTTTAAAACAACAACAAATGTCTTATCCACGTGAGAGGATAAAGATGAGTAATTGCACATTTGAATTGAAATCAAATTTTGAATTCAAATGGAAACTAATTTATCCCTATCCACTAAGGGCATGAGAAGAGGAGGGCGTGGCTTAATTTGTGCATGAGTGATTTCATGAGAAACATTTTCTCGTGTAATAAATGGGGTGTTAAAAGAGGATAAGGTCAAGGCACTAAGATTGGTTGCTCATTCAAATTCAAACTTTGTTTTGAATTTGAATAGCCAACCAATCATCCTTATCCACTCATATGGTGCATTAAAGTAGGGCGTGAGGAGGGCTTTGTGTGAGGAAAAATTTATAAGAACTTCCTTCTCATGAATTCAAATGGGCGCAGTGGAAGTGAGGTGGTTTCGGGAGAATGGGTCAAGGTGGTTTCATTATTTAAACCAACCTAATTGAACCAAATAAGTTAGGCCCAATTAGACTAATTTAAATCTAACTTAATTAGGCTTAATTAGGCTCAATAAAATCTTAATCAAATCAGAAATTGATTAAGCCCAACCCCTGATCATATCAGGGACCAAACCATCTCGACGATTAGGTCAACTCTTAACCTAATCGGGTCAAACCCAACTGAATCCAATTCAATTGGACTTGATCTAAAATTAATTACTCAATCAAATTGAGTTAATTAGCGATCAAATCACTAATTAAATCTCTCATAAATATTGAGTCCAAATCCGATGGGTAATCGGGTATCAGAATTCATCGATATGTAACCCTGATCGAAGAGTCCTAAACTAGTGGGACTCTTGACCCCAGTACCCAAAATGTATGGAATTCATGATCAAAGAATCCTAATTCTCGATCACAGAATCTCAGACATGAAGAACTCTTCACCAGCTATCAGATCAGATAGGAACCTCTAATGTGTGTGACCCCGCAGGTTCGAACCTAAATCGATAGCACAGGAATCAATTTCTGTACTAATCGAAGTGACCATCTAGCAATGGTACCCGACGACCGGATAGGTCGAATGATCACAATCGCAATACTCAGAACCTACGTGAATATGGTTACTATATAATTCATCCTTTTGACCTCTGTGTTTAGGATGACTCAGGGTTAAACTGTCAACCCTGATTAGATCATCCGAATCGTGCTCAACTCAAACAGTCCTGTGACTCCTCACAAAGACTATCTTGGCCAAGGTTTTGCTAAATTAAAACACGACTGTACACAGCTCCTAAACTGGAGTGGTCAATCCCATCTTGACACACGCACTGATAAGTCAAATACTTGACTATACCCAGCAGCCTTCCATCACTGAATTAGAAATTCAGGTAGTCCAGTGCCTAAGTACAGTGAGTTACTTGCAAGTCACCATGGTGGTCTCAGGTTGGAGGGATATTTATACCCATATTCTATCGGAGCAAATCTTGACAGCAGAAATACCTCCGGAGTCGGTCACGTTCAGTGCAGATGTACCCTTACATCTCATCTGTATGCCATACCAGTGTCTTCACACTCATTGGTTAAGAGGACAACCAACCTATATGACACACAACGACCTATGCTTGATAAATGTTGTCGTCCTTGGTAACAACGTATCATTTGGTCGCGAATAGATTTAAGGACTAAACGATAAATCCTCCTTTGTCGAGTCTAAATAGTCTTAAGGACTTCACTACAACATAGGAGTTCATTAGAAGATGAAATATTTTATATGAAAAATATCAAAATAATTTTTATTAATTCATAATTCATGTACATATACAAAAATAAGTACAACCATCAA
Source organism: Elaeis guineensis (assembly GCF_000442705.2). Classification (NCBI taxonomy): domain Eukaryota; kingdom Viridiplantae; phylum Streptophyta; class Magnoliopsida; order Arecales; family Arecaceae; genus Elaeis; species Elaeis guineensis. The sequence goes on along the minus strand of NC_025995.2, from coordinate 60,651,130 downwards.
CAGACTGACGATTGATTTTGGGACACTATTCCCAACAATCTCCCACTTGGCCTAAAGCCAATCGGTATAGTATCTAATACCCATCTTCGACTTGTAGTCGTCGAACTCCTTCACCGTAATGGCTTTAGTGAATAGATCGACCAGGTTCTTCTTTCTGTCGATCTTCTGAAGGTCGACGTCACCTCGATCCATAATTTCCCGGATGAGATAGTAGCGCGCAGAATATACTTCGTCCGCTGGTGTGCCTTCGGTTCCTTCGCCTGAGCAATGGCTCCAGAGCTGTCACAGTAGAGCAGAACTGGACCAACAAGGGAGGGTGCTACTCCGAGCTCGATGATGAATTTTCTCAGCCACACCGCTTCTTTGACAGCATCTGATGCAGTGACATACTCTGCCTCGCAAACTGAATCAGCCACTGTGTGCTGCTTGGAACTCTTCCAATAGATAGCCCCACCATAAAGGGTAAAAATAAATCCCGACACACTTTTGCTGTCATCATGATCAGACTGAAAACTAGAGTCTGTAAACCCTATAAGTCTCAAGTCCGATTCACCATAAACAAGCCACTGGTCCTTAGTATTTCTTAAATACTTCAGGATGGTTTTAACAACCTTTCAGTGATTCTCTCTTGGATCAGATTGGTATCTACTTACTACCCCTAGTGAGTATGCCACATCTGGTCATGTACATATCATGGCGTACATGATAGATCCCACTGTCGAAGCATATAAAATTCTACCCATACATTCTCTCTCTTGAGGTGTTGTCGGACAATCCCTCTTCGAGAGAGAAATTCCATGGCCTATCGGTAGATAGCCTTTCTTGAAATTCTCCATGCTGAACCTTTTCAACATAGTATCAATGTACGTGGACTGGAATAAGCCAAGCAGCTTTTTAGATCTGTCCCTATAGATCCTCATCCCTAGGATGTAGGAAGCTTCTCCCATATCCTTCATGGAGAATTGTGACAACAGCCAAATTTTTATTCCCTGTAATGCAGGGACATCATTCCTGATTAAGAGAATGTCATCCACATACAATACAAAAAATACTACTACTGGACCATTAGCCCACTTATAAATGTAGGGCTCTTCTTCATTCTTAACGAAGCCATACATCTTGATCATCCTATCAAAACGTATGTTCCAACTCTGGGATGCCTGCTTAAGTCCATAAATAGACCTCTGTAGCCTGCACACCTTAGACTCATCTATGGATGTGAATCCTTCAGCTTGTATCATATACACCTCTTCGTCTAACTCTCCGTTTAGGAAAGCTGTCTTCACATCCATCTGCCAGATTTCATAGTCCAAATGGGCAGCTATCGTAAGCATAATTCGAATGGATTTGAGCATTGTCACAGGAGAAAATGTCTCGTCATAGTCTATACCATAACGTTGATGATATCCCTTGGCAACTAGACGGGCTTTATAGGTTTTCACCTTTTCGTCTGCACCCCTCTTCCTCTTGAAGACCCACTTACATCCTATGGGTTTTACTCCTTCGGATGGTTCAACAAATGTCCACACATCGTTGACCTTCATGGACTCCATTTCGAATTTCATAGCCTCTAGCCATTTCTCAGAGTCGGGTCTCTGCATTGTATCCATGTAGGTGATCGGATTCTCATCGTTTTCATCAAGTTCGATAGGATCGTCGTCCCGGACCAAGAAACCATAGTATCTGTCCGGTTGACATGGTACTCTACCAGATCGCCTTAAGGGCGCTTGAACAATGGGCTTCGGATCTGATCTAATCAAATCCGATTTAGGTTCAGCAACTTTTGTCAATTTTTTCACCTGTCGAACTTCGTCAAGTTCGACCTTAGAGGCAACAGTCCCTTCACCAAGGAACTCTTTTTCTAAAAAAATTATCTTAAGGCTGACAAACATCTTTTACTCATCAGCCAGGTAGAAATAATATCCTTTGATCTCTTTTGGGTATCCTATAAAATTACACTTGTCAGACCTAAGTCCTAGCTTATCCGTAATTAAACATTTAACATAAGTCGGACACCCCCAAACCCTAAGGTGCGAGAGCACTGGCTTACGTCCTATCCATATCTCATATGGCGTTTTGGTTACAGACTTACTCGAAACTCTATTTAGAAGGTAACAAGTCGATTCGAGCACATATCTCCAGAGGGAGATCGACAAACCAGCAAACCCCACCATGGATCGAACCATGTCCAACAAGGTCCGATTCCTCCGTTCAGATACACCATTATGCTGTGGTGTTCCAGGAGGAGTCCATTGAGAGAGAATCTCATTCTCTCCAAGATATGTCAGAAACTCATTGGAAAGGTATTCACCTCCTCGATCAGATTGAAGAGTTTTAATACACTTTTCAGTTTATTTTTCTACCTCATTTCGAAATAGTTTGAAAATTTCAAATGACTCCGACTTATGCTTCATGAAATAGACATACCCATACCTCGATAGGTTGTCTGTGAAGGTTATGAAGTAGAAATATCCACCTCTTGCACTTGAGCTCATGGGTCCATATACATCAGAATGTACCAGACCCAAGAGTTCACTGGCTCACTCATCTTTTCCAGTAAAAGGTGACTTGATCATTTTACCAAGAAGACAGGACTCATAGGTTGGAAGTGATTCACAATCACCTACTTCAAGAATTCTTTCTTGAGCCAACCTGTTTATCCTGTTCTTATTGATATGACCTAGCCTATAGTACCAAAGGTAGACTTCTGACATATTATCTATTCTAGGGTGTTTACCGGAGGTTTGAACCACATTAATAGGTTGTGATAGAAAGTAAATTCCATTATTAAGTTGTCCAACAAACATTGTAATACTATTCAAAATGATATTGCAAACATTTCTTTTTATTAAAAATTGATAACCGTACATGGCCAAAAGGCCTACAGAAATAATATTTAATAAAAAGCTTGGACAATAGTGACATTCACTCAGAATTATATTTCGAGAATTGATTATAAGGTTCATGATTCCTAGAGCTAGAACTGGAACTTTGCTTCCATCTCCAACATTCAGGACCCTCTCGCCTTCATCAAATCTCCTACTGACCTGTAGACCCTGCATCGAATTGCAAATATGATAAGGACTTCCGGTATCCAATACCCAGGTAGTAGTATCACAAATGGAAAAGTTACAAGGTGTTATCATATAAGTACCTTGCTTCTTCTTTGGCCTGTTCGAGTCCAGTGAGGCAATGTATAGAGGACAGTTCCTCTTCCAGCACCCCTGCTTCTTGCAAAAGAAGTACTCTACCTGGCTCTGGTCGGGCTTGCACTTCTTGGTCTGACCCTGTACAGACATCCCAGCATGTGGCTGCACCTTCTTATTCTTCTTCTTCTTGTTCTTCTTCCCTTTCTTAAAGGATCGATGACCTGAAGAAGACCCCCCACAACATTTACTGACTCCTTATGGAGCTGGTGGTCCTTCTCAAAGTTCTGCAGCAACCCTAACAAGCTGTGGTAGTTCACTACAGGCTTTGTCATTCAAAAATGAGTAAGGAAGAGAAGGTAAGACTTGGGCAGAGAATTAAGGATCGCATCCTTACGAGATGCTCGTGCAGGGGAAAGCCCAGTTTACTTAGGCGCTCAATCATTTTGACATGTACAGTACATAATCAGTGATTGAGGCTCCATCCCTCATCCGAGCATTGAAAATGGCACAACTAGTTTTGTGCCTTTCAACGTCGTCAGGCGTGTCAAAAGAGTCATTCAACATTTAAAGCATCTCCTATGGTTGGGCGTTCTTGAACCTGTGACTGAACTCATCATTCATTGCCGCCAGCATAATGCACCGAACGGTGGTGCGATCGTTGAGCCACTTCTGGTAAGTGTCTCGGACCATCCCTCTAGCATTCGGGGCTGGCTCCTCAGGTGCCAGATCTGTTACTACATAAAGGATCCACTCATGCTCAAGGATGACTTTTTAATTTTTGATACCAGCTATCGAAATTAGGTCCCATGAGCTTGTCATTATCTAATAATGATCGGAGCGAAAGGGTAGTGGCCATTGCTGCATAAAGGAAAACCAGACCTATATTAGTACATAAATTATTAATACTAAAGATTTAGACTTTAGTCTAAAATTTCTCCCAGTATTTTTACGAATTGGTAGCCTCAACCTCCAATTCAAAGAATTACTTTAATTCCTTAGTGGGTACTAGAATTCACACAGACTACACATGAGCCCAACTTTGATTGGTCAACCCATGTGCATCTATGGGTAGGTTCATAACCAGTTGTTTCTCTAAACAACTTCTAGTAATTGATTTTGCCCTAGAACCTAATCAGTAGGCTTTGGCCTCCACTGAAAAGATCTGGTTAGATCCAACCATTAACATGACTTGATTTGGTGAATCGGACCAATAAATGATCAGGCCCGACTTTGGCCGGCCTACCTGACCACCATCAGAAAGACTCAAACCAAATTATCATATTATGAATGATAATTCTATTAGTTAATAAGCACCAAGCCTTTGGGCCTCCAATGATTATTAAACTAATGGACTGATTATCACTCACTTAATGGGAGGCTATGACTTAGTTATCACTATAACTTAATCATTTTAGGGACCTAATAATTTTGAGAATTTTTTTAAAGGATAGATGAGAAGAAAATATCATATCCAGCCAATTTCAATCCTCCCACTGACTTCACCAAGTCAGATTAAAAAGGATTTAATTAAAGCGGACATTAGGAGCACCTAAATCAGTCACACTCATTTACCTAATGACATGGGTGAGCCCTAATCACCAAGTGATCTAATCAAAACCTAATTCATCAGGTTGGCCAGGTAAGTTAGATCAGTGGTGGGGATAAGCCATTAACTCATCAGAGATCGAATCACTACGAGTAGCTCCCACTTAAAAATCACTGGTCAAACTGTCAAACTTACCTTAGACACCAACCGGTTCATTAGTTTTAATTTGATCAACTTAGTAAATAGGGTTCCACTGCATATCCATGAATTAAGTCCATCTTAGTCTAGTTAAAGACATGGACCCATTTAACTACAACTATTGGAGTTGAGTCTAGAGTATCCTTGACCTAATCTAATTCAACTTTTGATTAGATTTGACCAATTACTCTAATTTAGTCCATTTCTTTAAGCTAACCTTAGGTCTAACCCATCTAACCCATTGACCCACAAGTTTATGCAATTGTCTTAGGTTTTAATTCACAATTCTAGACCTACTAGACAACACTTAATTTTTTTTTTAATTAAGTATTTGGGCTGATGGGTCAGGGTTTGGCATTTCAAAAATAATTTTCAAATTTGAAAGATCTTATTTTCTGTTCACCAAATAAGTTGACTCATTTCACAAATAGATCAGCACATTTCATAAATAGCAATCCTATTGCTAATTACATAACAGAAAATAACTCAATCAAAATAAATCATGAATATTTCTTTAGATCTAATCTAACACATTCATGATAAATTTTACAATTGAACCTATACAATTAATTTCTTTCGCTGCTTCATCTGCATAGGATATAATTGCAGCGGCACCCCAATCGCCATAGAAGACCCCATCAAATGGGAGAAAAGGGCCTTTAAACCCTACTTTTCTCCTATGATCGGACGGCCATGGCAACCAACCCAATTCAATTACTTGCTACTTGGATTAAGTATATCTAAATATATCAATTTTAAAATTTAAATTTTAAATTTCAAATTTAAATTTTAAATTTCAAACAAATTTCAAATTTCAAAATTTTAAATTTTAAATTTTGAATTTCAAATTTTGAATTTTAAATTTTGAATTTTAAATTTGAAATTTCAACCAAATTTCAAATTTTAAAATTTTGAATTTTGAATTTCGAACAACTTTCAAAATTCAAATTTCAAATTTTGAATTTCAAATTTTGAATTTTAAATTTTGAATAACTTTCAAAATTCAAATTTTAAATTTTAAATTTTAAATTTTAAATTTAAACTTTTAGATTACAGCTTAATCTACACATGCAAATATATATATCATATCTTAGAACCTTACTCTGATACCATTTGTGGGAAAAATCAGTGAAAGGGTAAAATGGTAATTTTAAAACTTTTTTAAAATTACTATTTCATAGTGGAAATTATTAATTAACCTAATTAATTAATAAAAGTTTATCTTACACTAGGATTTAAATATGATATATAGTATGCAAGTATTTAAATTTGAAATTTGAATTTGAACAGTAAATACTTTACTGTAATGTATTCATTACATAATACCTTTGTGCGGGTAGTAGATCACCACAATCTGATCACCATCGGGAGAGTCTGATCATCGTGATGCAGTCACACAGTGTGTCTAGCCTCTGTGGATCATCCACACGAAGCTCCCGATCTGATCGACTCCTTACGAGTGCTAGCTCATTGTAGAACCCTTTCGACAGTCGATGCTGATCGAACTCCTTCGATCGATGTCTGTCGATTTTTTGGATGCTTCGGATCATCAACAGATGTGCTTGAGAGGATATTGAAGATTTTTTCTAAAATTTGATGCGCTCACGACACTCGTAGCTCACCTTCTCACTTCCCGAACTCCAGGCTGAAACCCTGAAGAACTCACTGAAACCCTGCGCACACTTTTTCTTTCTTTTCTTTCTTTTTCTCTCAGAAGGATATAGACCTTCACCTTGCACACAAGGATTCTCATGCCTAGATTTTCTCTCAAAAATTTTCTTGCACACGCCCCACTCTTCTCCTCCTTTAAAAACAACAACAAACGTCTTATCCACGTGAGAGGATAAAGATGAGTAATTGCACATTTGAATTCAAATCAAATTTTGAATTCAAATGGAAATCAATTTATCCCTATCCACTAAGGGTGTGAGAAGAGGAGGGTGTGGCTTAATTTGTGCATGAGTGATTTCATGAGAAATATTTTCTCGTGTAATAAATGGGGCGTTAAAGAGGATAAGGTCAAGGCGCTAAGATTGGTTGCTCATTCAATTCAAACTTTGTTTTGAATTTTAATGGCCAACCAATCATCCTTATCCACTCATATGGCGCATTAAAGTAGGGTGTGAGGAGGGCTTTGCGTGAGAAAAAATTTATGAGAACTTCCTTCTCGTGAATTCAAATGGGCGCAGTGGAAGTGAGGTGGTTTAGGGAGAATGGGTCAAGGTGGTTTCATTATTTAAACCAACCTAATTAAACCAAATAAGTTAGGCTCAATTAGACTAATTTAAACCCAACTTAATTAGACTTAATTAGATTCAATAAAATCCTAATCAAATCAGAAATTGATTAAGCCCAACCCCTGATCATATCAGGGACCAAACCATCTCGATGATTAGGTCAACTCTTAACCTAATCGGGTCAAACCCAATTGAATCTAATTCAATTGGACTTGATCCAAAATTAATTACTCAATCAAATTGAGTTAATTAGCGATCAAATCACTAATTAAACTTCTCATAAATATTGAGTCCAAATCCGATGGGTAATCGGGCATCAGAATTCATCGATATGTAACCCTGATCGAAGAGTCCCAAACCAGTGGGACTCTTGACCCCGGTACCCAAAATGTGTGGAATGATCAGAGAATCTGATTCTCGATCACAGAATCTCAGAATGAGGATCTTCATCAGCCATCAGATCAGATAGGAACCTCTAATGTGTGTGACCCCGCAGGTTCGAACCTAAGCCGGTAGCACAGGAACCAATTCCTGTACTAATCGAAGTGACCATCTAGCAAT
>NC_025995.2:60623818-60643339 GCF_000442705.2 Elaeis guineensis | reverse complement strand
AACCTACGTGAATATGGTTACTGTATAATTCATCCTTTTGACCTCTATGTTTAGGACGACTCAGGGTTAAACTGTCAATCCTGATTAGATCATCCGAATTGTGCTCAACTCAGTCCTGTGACTCCTCACAAAGACTACCTTGGCCAAGATTTTGCTAAATTAAAATACGACTGTACACAACTCCTAAACTTGAGTGGTCAATCCCATCTTGACACACGCACTGATAAGTCAAGTACTTGACTACACCCAGCAGCCTTCCATCACTGAATTAGAAATTCAGGTAGTCCAGTGCCTAAGTACAGTGAGTTGCTTACAAGTCACCATGGCGGTCTCAGGTCGGAGGGATATTTATATCCATATTCCATCAGAGCAAATCTTGACAGCAGAAATAGCTCCGGAGTCGGTCACGTTCAGTGCAGATGTACCCTTACATCTCACCTGTATGCCATACCAGTGTCTCCACACTCATTGGTTAAGGGGACAACCAACCTATATGGCACACAACGATCTATGCTTGATAAATATTGTCGTCCTTGGTAACAATGTATCATTTGATCGCGAACAGATTTAAGGACTAAACGACAAATCCTCCTTTATCGAGTCTAAATAGTCCTAAGGACTTCACCACAACATAGGAGTTCATTAGAAGATGAAATATTTTATGATGAAAAATATTAAAATAATTTTTATTAATTCATAATTCATGTACATATACAAAAATGAGCACAATCGTCAACAGACTGACGATTGGCTTTGGGACACTATTCCCAACAGGGCCTTCCTTTAAACTTGATCAATAGAGTATGTCAAGATCTTAGTGAGCTTGTTATGCTATCCACAAGACTTACTATAGAAATTGATATGATGTTGACCAGGTTCATTTTGATGCTTATGGCATATTTTGAATAGTATTGCTTGGTTGTGCTATCCACAAGGGCAGCATTGTTTAAATATGACCATATGGGATTGAAGGGTCAACTTCACTAGAACACTATAGTTTGTTGTGCTATCCACAAGACTATATGTGATCTAGAAGTCAGAGAAAAAAATTTTAAGAATTGTAGAAGTATAATTGGTAAAGAGTTACCTACTCTTGAACTCATGAATACTTATTGTGCTATCTACAAGGTGTTTGTGAGGAATAGGGATCTCAACCCTACTAAGAAATATTAGTATGTTTCTCGATTTTTATACTTGAGGGCTATGAAGTTTGATAAAATAGTGAGATACACAAATAGATAAAAGTCCTAATCTAGTTGTGCATGTCATCATGAGTTGTCTGCTTATATAGTGTTCTTGTTATTATAGATTAACTACACATATGGCATCCTTACTGTCACTTAGACGTATACTAGATGCAAACAAATTAACCGGACCTAACTACGTGGATTGGTTAAGAAACTTGAGAGTTCTCACTTAGGAAAAAGTCTTGTACATTCTAGATACACCTACACCAGATTTATTTGGGAAAGATGCTTCCGAAGAAGAAAGGGCCACATACAAGATGTGGAAAGATGATAGTGTGACTGTCAAATGCATCATGCTTGCTTCCATGAGCAACGAGCTTCAGAGACAGCATGAGGACATGAATGTTCTCTCTATACTCCTTAATCTTAAGGAGTTATATGGGAAACAAAGCAGAACTGCTCGATATGAGATATCAAAGCAATTGTTTCATACCCGCATGACTAAAGGCACCTCCATGCAAATGTATGTCTTGAAGATGATTGATTTGATCACTCATTTGAGACAACTGGACTTTGCCATAAACGGTGAACTGAGCCAGAATTTGATCCTGTAGTCTCTCTCTAACTCTTTTTCTCAGTTTGTTATAAATTATCATATGAACAAACTGAACACTAGCCTGCTAGAGCTGCTCAATATGTTGAAATAGTAGAGAGCCATTTCAAGGGTGAAAAAGCTTCGGTTCTTCTTGTCGATAAGATCAACAAGAAGAAGGTAAAGAAAGATTCCAAGAAAAAGATGAACCATAAGGCTGGTATCTCTAAGAAGAAGGTGAAGAAGGTCTCCACCAAAAGTACTTTCTATCACTGTGGCAAGGAGGGCCACTGGAAGAGGAATTGCAAGGAATACCTTGCAACTGTGAAACTGGCAAATGTTGCTAAAAGTTTATATATAATACAAACCAAATTATCATTAAGTACTTCATTTTCAGATTCTTGGATATTAGATATTGTCTGTGGTTCACATCTTTATAAAATATTGCAGGATCTACAAGAAATAAAGAGTATGAATAAAGGTACTTCGAGCTGTTCGGTGCTAGTAGAAAGTCCATTCAAGCCGATGCCGAGGAACTAGGATTTTGAAGTTGCTTTTGGATAAATTTTTAAAATTCAAGACCTATTATTATATCCCTATTATCATTAAAAATATTATTTTTATACCATTGTTATTGGAACAAGGTTTTGAAATAAAAGTAAAGAACAATAATTGTTCTATATATTTTTCTAACGAATATTATGGAAGTGCTTTTGTTGATAATGATCTTTTATTTCTTTCACTTAATGATAAAGTACTTCATATTGATAATATGAAGAAAAGAAAGAGAGAGAATGTGAATATCACATACCTTAAATTCTTTGATTCTTATGATTATGAATCATATGAAACTTGTGAATCTTGTCTCATGAAAAAAATGACCAAGACTCCATTTATTGGATATGGAGAAAGGGTAAGTGACATATTGGATCTTGTACATACTGATGTTTATGATCTAATATTGACTCAAGCCAGAGATGGATACTCTTACTTCATCACATTTACTAATGATAGGTCTAGGTTTGGATATGTGTATTTAATAAAATATAAATCTAAAGCTTTTGACAAATTTAAAGAGTATTAAAAATAGTTGAGAAATAAATTTGTAAAAGTATTAAATCTCTTCGATCTGATCGAAGAGGAGAATACTTGTCTTGTGGGTTTCTTGATTATTTAAAATAAAATAGAATACTCTCTCCATGGATACCTCCTTATACTCCATAATTAAATAAAATTATAGAAAGAAAAAATCATACCTTATTAGATATGGTGCGGTCCATGATGTATTTCACGGATCTTTCAATATTTTACTGGGGATATACTCTTGAGGCCACAGCATATGTCCTAAATAAAGTACCTTCTAAATCTATTTCTAGCACTCCATATGAAATATGGAAAGAGAAAAGACCCAATCTTAAGTATCTTAAGATTTGGGATTGTTCGACATATATGAAAAATATTGATGGACATAAGCTGGATGCTAGATCAGAAAAATATAAGTTTGTAAGTTATCCCAAAGAGAGTATATGATACTACTTCTATAGTCCTACTTAGTAAAAGGTACTTGTTGGTAGGCATGCTAATTTCTTGGAGAAAGAGTTTATCCAAGAAGGAGGCAGTGGGAGGTCTGTTGAACTTGTAGAAGTTTAAAACCTACAATCCATCCAGGATTCACAAAATAGTTCTCAACCAGATGTGCCCATTATTGAGGCACAGCCACTTCACACATCTCCTCTCTGAAGGTCAAGTAGAGTGCATAATGTACCACTCATATATGAGTTTGTCATTGAGAATCACAATATATCCCACATCATTGAGAATGATGATCCTATAATCTATTCGGAAGCTGTCATGAGTAGTGACTCTAATAAATGGCTCAATGTCATGAAATCCGAAATAGTCTCCATGTATAGCAACCAAGTTTGGACTTTGGTTGACGTGCCTAAGGGTGTGACCCCAATAGATTACAAATGGGTCTTCAAAAAGAAGATTAGAGCAGATGGCCAGGTAGAGAACTATAAGGCCAGGCTGGTGGCAAAAAGTTTCAGACAAAAATAAGGTGTTGATTACGAAGAGACCTTTTCATCGATAGTCATGCTTAAATCTATTTGGATAATGCTTGCTATTGCAGTATACCATAGCTATGAGATTTGACAGATGGATGTCAAGACTGCCTTAATGAAAACCTTGAGGAAGAAGTCTATATGACTCAGTCAGAGGGATTTGTCTCTAGTTGGAGAGTAAATCAGGTATGCATATTGAATAGATCCATTTATGGATTAAAACAAGCATCAAGGAATTGAAACATCCATTTTGATGAGACACTCAAATTGTTTGGCTTCATCAAAAATGAGGATGAACTTTGTGTATACAAGAAGACTAGTGGAAGTGCTATTATCTTCTTGATCTTGTATGTGGATGACATACTGCTCATTGAGAATGATATCCCAATATTACAATCAGTCAAGACATGGCTATTACAAAAGTTTTTCATAAAAGACTGGGGTGAGGCATCCTATATACTAAGTATAAAGATCTATAGGGGTAGATCAAAAAGGATGTTAGGCTTGTCCCAGTCTAGATACATTGACCTTGTGTTGAAGAGGTTCAACATGAAGGAAAGTAAAAGATGTTACTTGTCCATAGGTTATGGCATACAACTCTCTAAAAAGATGTCTCTTTAAAACACCTGAAGAGAGAAATAGAATGAGATCTATTCCTTATGCTTCGACTGTAGGATCAATTATATATACTATGTTATGTACCAGGCTTGATGTGACTTATGCCTTGGGCATTATGAGCAGATTTCTGGCTGATCCTATGAAGGATCATTAGAAAGCTATTGAAAATATACTCAAGTACTTGAGAAGGACTAGAGATATTTTTCTAATATATGGTGGATCTGATTTAAAACTAGAAGGTTATACTGATTCAAGTTTTCAATCTGATTTGGATGATAGCAAATCTATATCTAGATATGTGTTCACTTTGTATGATGGTGCAGTAAGTTGAAAAGTTTCAAACAGTAAACTGTTGCTGACTCAGTCATTGAGGTTGAGTATATTGCTGCTAGTGAGGTTGCTAAGGAGGCCGTTTGGATGAAAAAATTCATCACAGAATTGGATGTGGTTCCAAGGATTAAATAATCAGTGCTCCTTTATTGTGATAATACTAGGGCAGTTGCTCAAGCCAAAGAATCAATGTCTCATCATAAAATCCAAGCACATTCTAAGATAGTTCCACCTCATTTGGGAGATAGTCGAAAGACATGATGTGATCGTAGAGCGAGTTGACATCAAGAACAATATAGTGGATCCGTTCACTAAGACCTTGTCAATGTAGCAGTTTGACCACCACCTTGATAGCATAGGTATCAAGTATAGGGGCGATTGGCTTTAGTGCAAGTGAAAAATTGAAAGAATAATATCCTACAAGCCAATCACATATGAAATGTGATAGGATGTTTTCTATAATTTATCTTCCAAACTCATGTAATTGACACTAATTTATTAATTAAATAGATATTTTTGATTTATTATATGCTGCATCTTATTATTTTATGATTATAATGAATCCCATAGGTCTAGACAATAATTTTAGGATCGTGATGAGATCATGCTAATAAGACCTAAATCCTTGATAGCAATGACCTAAAATATTTCTAGTCATTGGTTCATTGAGTCGGAGATCAATGATATCAGTAAGACTGGTATGTCTTATGTATGCTTAGAAATGAGGATGGTTGATCACACAACCACTTGTGTGGTGATACTAATACAAAGATATGGGTGCTCATTAGAGAATGAGTTCACTGAATAGACCTGCGAGAGAATATCAGATGGAGTCTTATTTACATGTCAACTGATGATTATCTAGTGAAAGTTGTATAAGTGATTCTTTGACCTGAGATCACCATGGTACCTTATGTACATGGATCCATATTTTGGTTCACTTCCTAACTTGGTTCTTTGATCCTTGTATTGGGGGTGTTCTAGATGTGGTAAAATTTATATAGAGGTTGTGAGTGATCAATAAGGGATCAGTCACACCTAATAAGGAGAGCGAATATCCTATGTGTTCTCATAGGTTGGTGATTCTGGAAGTCTTTGGCCAAAGTAGGATGATAATTAGAAAAGAATTTTTAATATATCATCAACTGAATCATCATCTTTCAATCGAGATATATAAAGATAAGTGATTGGGTTTGACATATTTTCATACCCACAGCTTGTCAGAGATATTGTTTGATTGAAGGATTGAATTATACAGTAACTTGCCACTGAAGGATTTTTGATAATTTTCTATCAAAATTTTAAATCTTCTGGGTAGTCATGACATGTTGCTAGATATCAATCTTGACTTGTGAACTTGTTAGAATTAAAAGGGTTTAATTCTGAAATCAATTAGGAAGAATCCAAGTTGATTGTGATTCTTCAGGTGATCTAATCTAATCGGATTAGGGTTACATCGAAAGTCTTGGTTCACTGCTGGCTAGATTTGAAACCCAATGGGTCACACACTTTGAGATTTAATTTTGGTCTAATTTAGTTAAAGTTTAATATAAATTCTATGGGTTAATTAGATATGCTAGCACATTGTATTAACCCAAGTTTCTAAATTGGTTTAGATCAAAGTGTTTGAGCTAACCTAGACCAGTTGTCTTTGACCTAATGGGATTGGATCTATCTTAATTGGTTTCATACCCAACTTGAAATATTTATAAGTGGAGAAGGACTCATCTATGCCCAATAGAAGCCACACCAAAAAGTAAATGCCGCCCCACTCATTTTAGCATGTGAAGATGAAGAGTCCTTCTTCATGAAGACTCTTATCTTAATGTGTTGCCTTAATTTCTCAACATGATCTCTTATGATTTAATACCAATTAAAGATGAGATTTATATGGTGTATAGAAGAGGGAGGGTCCTTCTATGTGAAGGCTCTCTTGGTCCATAATTTTGCATGATGAATTTATTCACTGCATGAGAAATTGGAGCACCAAAGGTTGGCGCCCCTTGGTCCCATGATACGTCTCTTGGTCTCTTATATATATGGGACATCCCACATGGCCTAGCTATTGGGAATTTGGGTGGATACTAGAGATAAGAGGTGTGTGAATTAGTGAAAAAATTCTAAAAAAAAATCTGAGAAAAAGGCAAGGAGAAATTGAGTGGCAAAAGTTGTAAGAAGGGTGGTGAGAGAATTAGCAAGTATTGCTAGTGTGCCCTAGGGTTTGGTTTTTTCAAGTATTGGAGTCAAAAATCAAATCCTAAGTTGTGAGACATCTAAATAGTGTCTTTTTGGCATGATCTTGGTGGCAAGTTTGGAAGCAACTGGGCTTTGATGTGATCGTTCTTTGAGTTTGAAGCTGGCAATATTCTTGAGAAGATAAGGCTACGACGGTGCACCGGTTAGGAAGGACCTTAGCCAACTTCTGTGTGGATCACTATTGGAGGGATTCTACTTTGGAGTCTAGTGGAGATCACCAATGTGTCATATTATCATTTTGATGAAAGTAAAAGTTCTATCCCTTTTGCATGCTTGTTTTGTTTTGATCGACATCAATAAGATGATTCTAGGGTTTGAATTTTGGCTCGATAGTTTTATATGTTAAAGCTATTGACTTGTTTGGTATTAAAATTTTAAAAATTACTTTTTGCTGTGTGACTGAAATTCAACAATTACAGAGAATAAAAATGTGACTATCATCATAATTCTCCATGAAGGATCTGGGGGAAGCAGTCTACATCCTAGGGATAAAGATCTATAGGGATAGATCTAAGAGGCTACTCAAACTATCGTAATCTACATACATAGATACCATGCTAAAATGGTTCAGCATGTAAAATTCTAAGAGTGTGTCAGATTATATTTTTATCCTAAATAGTAGAGAGATGTACTGAAAAAGTTTCAAGCAGCATAATGTGGAAGACTCTATTTGCGAAGCAGAGTATACACGGCATATGTTGTTGTGAAGAAAGCTGTATGGTTATGAAAGTTCATCAGCGAGCTCGGAGTGGCATCCTCCGTTGATGGCTCTGTCTTGTTATACTGTGATAATATTGGAGCTATTGCTCAAGCCAAGGAGCCAAGATCACATCAGCACACCAAATATATTCTGCACCGCTATCACCTTATCCGAGAGATCATGGATCGAGGTGACGTCGACCTTCAGAAGATCGACGAGAAGGAGAATCTAATTGACCCATTTACTAAAGCTCTTGAAATCAAAGAGTTTGATGATCAAAAGTTGAAGATGGGTATTCGATACTATACTGATTGATTTTAGTCAAAGTGAGAGTTGTTAGAAAATATGTCTCAAAATCAATCGTTAGACGATTGTGGTCATCTTATAAATTGTATATGAATTTTTATTAATAAAAGTTATTTGATATTTTTATTACAAATTATCCACTCCTATGTTGTAATGAAGTCCTTAGGACTATAATTAATCGACAAAGAAGGATTTATTATTAAGTCCTAAAAATATTTGCGATAAAATGATATGCTATTAATAGGATGATAGTATTATTGAGAATAGGTCATTGCGTGCTATATGAGTTAGTTGTCCTCTTAATCAAGGAGTGTGGAGATACTGTTATGGCATGAAGATGCAATGTAAGAGTACATTCGCATCAAACGTGACCATAGGCCAGGCACTCTGCTGTCAAGAGTTGCTCGAAAAGATATGGGTATAAGTGTCTCTCCGACCTGAGATCACTATGGTGACTTGTAAGCAACTCACTATACTTTAGTATCGGACCATTTGAGTTTCTAACTTAGTGATGGAAAGCTATTGGGTGCAGTTAAGTACTTATAAGTCGATGTGTGAGTTAAGATAGAATTGACCACTCTAAATTAGTAGGAGATATGCATCAGTGTATTTCAATTCAGTAAAACCTTAGCCAGGGCAATCTATGAGATGAATTTGAAAGGTTGAAATATAGTGTGATCAACTAAATTAGGGTTGACAGTTAAATCCTAGGTCATCTTGAGCATTTGGATCAAAGGAATGAATTATATGATAACCATACGCCAGTAGGTTCTAGAAGGTTGCTTTGCAATACTTTGACCTATCCGATCGTCGAGTCATCATTGCTATATGGTTACATTGATTAGTATAGAAAGTTGTTGCTATGCTATCAGCTTAGGTTCAAACCTATGGGATCACACATATTAGAAAATTTGATCAGATCTGATGGCTGAAGAGTTCAATTGGATTGTGACTTTGGTGAAGAGTCCTACTCAGACTATAACTCTTGGGGAGAGTCCCACTGGGATTGAGACTCTACTATTTTTGAAAAATTAATTAGTAATTAGATTACTAATTGACTCAATTTGATTGAGCAAAAAGTTTTAGATCAAGTCTAATTGAATTAGATTCAGTTCGACTCTGATTGGATTTGATATGATCAAACTCGATTACAAGAAAAATTTGAACCTAATTCGATTAGGATTTTGACTCGGTTAATTCCTAATTGAGTTAGAAATTTGATGAGATATTTAAGTTTCTAATTGAATTAGATTCATTTCTATCAGTGAGTTCAATCCAAATTTGATTTGGATTAGAATTAGAATTGAAAATGAAGAGTCTTTGTCAACTAGGACTCTATCCTTATCTTTTGCGCCACACCTGGATCTATGCCAATTTCTCCATGCCTAATTGGATTTGGGTTGTGATGTTTAGTATCATGTTAGAGGATCTAATAAGGGTGGGTGGCTATAGCTGATGAGTCATAATATTATCTCTTGCCTAATTCGAATGCGATCCGAATTAGATATAAGAGGTAAACTAGAAAAGAGATTTTTCGTATATGGATTATTGTTGGCACCATATTAATTTTTTTTTTTAGTTTTTCTGGAGAATTATTTAGTATGTAAGATTTTAAAATCCTTCTCCATATTCTAATAGTTTTTTTGGAATTTTTTGGGATGCTAAAAGGAGATTTTGGCATTGACTCTTGGTGCCCTTCCTCATAAAACCCTAATTCCTAGTCTATAAAAAGGGGTCCTCTCTCTCCTATTGCTTCTCTTGATCCTTTCTTACTTTAGAGTATCCAAGGTACTTGAAGAAGGAAGAACATATCAGCTGTCGAAGTTGCTTGCAGGCTAGCACCTCCAAGTCCTTGATCTATGCTTATCTTCACGTGGAACTTCCTGTAGAGGTCAAATGACTTCATGTGGCTATGAGTGACCTAAAGAACACCTTTCTCCAATCATTAGATCAGAGGAGATCAAGATTAAATTTGTTTAGTAATGATCTTTAACTTATTTTGATTCCTATGGTGGATCTAATAGTTTGATCTAGAATTTCAACATCGATGAGATCGATGTAATTTTTATTTTTAAATCTAAAGTGTATATTTTTATATCAAAGATCATGATGTGGTAGTCTAAGATAAGATCTTATGCATGTGATTAAGATTAAATTATTTAATTTATTATTTTAAAATTATATGTACTGAAATACCGTATATTTTCTTCATACCATGACTATGAGATCTGACAGATGGATGTCAAGACTATCTTCCTTAATGAAAATCTTGAAGAAGAAGTCTATATGACTCAGTCTGACAGATTTGTCTCTAGTGAGAGTGCAAATCAAGTGTGCTAGCTAAATAGATCCATTTATAGATTAAAGTAAGCATCGAGGGGCTGGAACATATATTTTGATGAGACAATCAAATCGTTTGGCTTTATCAAAAATATGGATGAACCCTATGTGTATAAAAAGATTAGTGAAAGTGCTATTATCTTTTTGATCTTATATGTGGATGATATACTACTCATTAAGAATGATATCCCTATGTTGCAATCAGTCAAGATATGGTTATCACAAAAATTTTCTATGAAAGACTTGGGTGAAGCATCCTATATACTTGGTATAAAGATCTAAAGAGATAAATCAAAAAGAATACTTGGTTTGTCCCAATCTAGTTACATAGACCTTGTGTTGAAGAGATTCAACATGGAGGAAAGTAAAAGAGATTACTTGCCCATGGGTTATGGCATATAACTCTCTAAGAAGATGTCTCCTAAAATACTTAAAGAGAGAAAGAGAATGAGTTCTATTCCTTATGCTTTAGCTGTAGGATCAATAATATATGCGATGCTGTGTACCACGTCTGATGTAGCTTATGCCTTAGGAATTATAAGCAGATTTCAGACAGATCCCGAGGAAGATCATTGAAAAACTATGCAAAATATACTCAAGTAGTCGAGAAGGACTAGAGATATTTTTCTCAATAGTGGATCTAATTTAAAACTGAAAGGTTATACTGACTCTAGTTTTTAATCTGATTCGAATGATAGTAAATTCATATCTAGGTATGTATTTACTCTATATGGTGGAGCAGTAAGTTGAAAGAGTTTCAAACAGCAAACTGTTGCTGACTCAGTCACTGAGGCTGAGTACATTGCTGCCAGTGAGGTTGCTAAGGAGGCTGTCTGGATGAAGAAGTTCATTTCAAAATTGGGTGTGGTTTCGAAAATTGAACAAACAGTGTCTCTTTATTATGGCAATACTGGAACAGTTGCTCAAGCCAAGGAACCGAGATCTCATCATAAATTCAAGCATATCCTAAGACGGTTCTACCTTATTCGGGAGATCATCGAAAGACACGATATGATCATGGAGTGAGTTGATACCAAGAACAATATAACAGATTCATTCATTAAGACCTTATCATTGCAGTAGTTTGATCGCCACCTTGATTGCATGGCATCAAATATAGAGGAGATTGACTTTAGTGAAAGTGGGAGATTGAAAAAATAATGCCCCATAAGCCAATCACATATGAGATGCGATCAGATATTTTCTGTAATTTATCTTCCAAACTCATGTAATTGATATTATTATTTAATAAAATAGACTTTTTGATTCATTATATATTGCATCTTATTATTATTTTTAGGATTATAATAAACTCCATAAGTCTCGACAATGGTTTTAGGACCATGATGAGATCATGCCAGTGAGATCTAAATTTTTGATAGCCATGACCTAAAACATTCTCAGTCATTGGTTCATTGAGTCGGAGATCGATGATACTGGTAAGACTGGCATATTCTATATGTACTCAATTTTGAGGGTGATTGATCTCAAAACCACTTGTGTGGTGACACTAAAATAAGAATGTGGGTGCTCATTAAAGAATGAGTTCACTAAATATGTTGGAATATGCAGATAATTTTATGCATATATTTCAAAATTTTTTCAAAAAAATTATAGCAGAAGATAACTAAATTAATCAAATTAATCTAATATGCATATGATCTAATCATCAAATCAACCTACTCTAGGATCTATGATATGATATGTTGCATATAAAATCTAAAAAAATACTGAAGATAAAATCAGCATGCATACATGTGAGCAGTAGATCACATCTACTTCTAATCTAAGTTCAGAACTCGATATCTGAGTGTGGATCGATGATCTCTGTGTTGGAAAATGTGTCCCAAAAAGCCAATCGTCAAGCTGTTGACGGTTGAGCAACCAAGTATTGTAATTGATTTGTTAATAAATAAAATATATTTGGCATTTTCATCATAAGCTTTTATCTTCTAATGAACTCCGTTGTTATGATGAAGTCCTTAGGACTATTTAAGTTCGATAAAGAGAGGATTTATCGATTAGTCCTTAAAACTATTCACGACCAAATGATAGGCTGTTAATAAGGACGACAGCTTCTATCGAGCATAGGTCGCTGTAGGCCATATGGGTTGGTTGTCCTCTTAACCAAGGAGTGTGGAGACATTGGTATGGCATACAGGTGAGATGTAAGGGTACATCATCATTGAACGTGACCAACTCCAGAGTATTCTACTGTCGAGAATATCTCTGATGGGATATAGGTATAAGTGTCCCTTAGACTTGAGATCGCCTCAGTGACTTGCAAGCAACTCACTGTGCTTTGGTACTGGACTAACTAAATTTCTAATTCAGGGATGGAAGGCTTCTGGGCATAGTCAAGTACTTGCGAAGTCAGAGTGTGATCGAGATGGGATTGACCACTCCAAGAGTTGGAGAAGAATGAGTCGCTGTATTTCAATTTAGCAAAACCTTGGCCAGGGTAATCCATCAGATGGATTTGATATTTTGAAATACAATATGGACAACCTGATCAGAGTTGACAGTTGAGCTCTGGGGTGTCCTATGATCATTTTGGTCATGGGGATGAATTATATGAAAATTATATCCGCATGGGTTCTAAGGATGTTGTTCTACACATTCGACCTATCCGGACGTCGGGTACCATTGCTAGATGGTCACTTCGATTGGTATAGGAATTTGTTTCTATGCTACCGGCTTAGGTTCGGACCTATGAGGTCACACACATTAGAGTTCATGATCCGATCAGATGGTTGATCAACGATTAAGAATCGTTCTAGGGTTAGATGATCAATACGATTGATATTTAACCCAGTGCAAGTGTTGCAGGAGGATCGATTAGCAATTCGATTGCTAATTAGCTTAATTTGATTAAGCCAATGGGCTGAGATTAAGTCTAATTAAATATGATTTAATTAGATTTGATTTGGGCTTGATTGGATCAAGTCCAATTGGTTTATTGGATAAGCCAAGTGCAAGGAAAGACTAGTCCTAGTTCAACTAGGACTTGGGTCAATCTAATTTCTAATTTGATTAGAAAATTAAATCAGATTTAAATCTAATTTAATCTGATTAAATTAGGTTCTTAATTAGGTTAAAACCTATTTTAATTAGGTTGATCTAATTTTGATTTGATTTGGTTTGGAAAACCAAATTAAAACAAGTTATGAGACAGAATCCTAGTAGGACTAGGATTCCACCTTGCGCCACATAAGCCTTCTCCATGCCCTCTCTCTTATTCAACGCCAATCTCCACTTATTTTGTGCGACAAAAGCCCTCTCCTAGATCTCTCCCACGTTCACAAAAGGTCTCCTCTCTTCTTTCTTACATGGAAGGTGATTTGGATCAAATCTAAAAGGAATAAGTTTGGATTTCGAATTCTATGAGATAGAGTTTTAGAAATCCAAAACTCTTTCAATTTTGCACCGAATTTATCCAAATTTTTTTTGGAATTTTCGTGGCTTTTAGGGTTTACATTGTGCACCCTTTTCTGTTGATCCATCCACAAAAATATGAAGGAGGTGCTCAAGAGTTGGGCGTCCCTTTACTTGCCATGTTTGGATAAGCCTTGACTAGGTGTTTGACCTAGACAAGGACTCTATCATATCTCTCTATATAAGACGAGTTTCTTCGTGAAATTTGAAGGGGAGATAGATATTTGAGAGGCCTTTCTGCCATCCAAAATCAGAGAGAAATACCTTTGGGTCGTGGAGATATAAAATACACAAGTTAGGGCATTTAGAGAGAAAAACGTGAAGAAGAAGAGGGTCTTCTTCTAGGGTTTTTATTTTCATATCTTTCCTTCTTCCATCTTGAGTTTCCTGAGAGCGTCTCAGATCTGAAACTCCTCCTTCTACTTTCTATCTTTGGAAGAGTCCAAATCAAGAAGAAGGAGGCACCTGATCAACCATCAAAGAAGGATCAGCGCAGTACTAGCATACTGTGCTGATTTCCTGAAGCAGGACTTCTGATCGAGATTCGTGGGCTCGTGTGGACGACTCCTAGAGGTCGGACGCGTGTGCGGCTTGCAACATCATCCTTAAGCCCGGATCAGCAAGGTTAGAGCATCTAACTTGCAAGGTAATAGATCTGATCTATTATTTAATACATACATTAGATGTAGCTAGTATAGAAACATGTTGATATGATCAACATGTAATTCATACTATATTTATATATATTTTAATTTTTGATTTAATGCTATGTAATAATCATGTAATAGGATCTTAGATCTAGGGATTTTCTGATCTTAGAAAATAAATTTTGATTTATTTTAGTCTTCCGCTGTATGATCTTGAAAAAGTTTCAAGATCTAACCCTGAAACCCTAGATCTGGTTCCTTCAATTGGTATCAGAGCCAGGTTCTTTATTACATGATTATTTATACATGCTTAGATTATTTTTAGATTAGATCTAATTTATAATCTGATTATTAAATCTGAAATTAAAATTTTAGATCAATCACAAACTGCAAGGTTGTCCTGCTGTAAGGTTTACCCCTTGCAGTGCAAAGGTTGTCCTAGTTTGTGTAGATCTATCTTTAATCATAAATTTGTTAGATATGATCTAGATTAAATTTATGATTTATTAGATTTAAAAGATGTTTAAATCTGAAATAAAATCTCTTTGTTAATAATTTTTATGCAAAGAAATTATTTAAAGTTGAAATTGTTTCAATTACATGAACCTGTTTAGATTAGATCTAAAGTAGTTTCATGTTTATTTCACTTGCATCTTGATTATGAATCAAACATGCAATATGATTGGTAGAATCATATTGTAAAATTATTTTACAAATATGAAAATTATTTTTTGAAAAGCCGAACCCAACCCTCAGCCCAAAACTTAATTAAGAATTAAGAAGTTGTTTGATTAGGTTCTAGGATTGTGAATTGAAGAACCTAAGACACAAATCATAACACATTGGGTTAATGGGTTAGTGGAAATTAGGTCCATTAATTGGGTTAGACCTATGGTTAGATTAAAGATGGACTTAATTAGAGAATTGACTAAATCTAATCAATTGTTGTCTTAGATTAGGTCAAGGATTCTCTAGATCAATTACAATAGTTGTAGTTGGTCAAGTCCATGTCTTTAACGAGAACCAAATGGACTTGATTCTTGGCTAAGCGGTCTAGCACGAACTGTTAGGTTGATCTAATCGAAACTAATTAAACCAGTTGGTGTCTAAGGTAAACCAGACCGGTGGTTTAATTGGGAGCCCGCTTACCTGGCCATTCATGATGGTGTCTAAGGCAAGCTTTGGCAGACCCTCCCACTGATCGAACTTACCTGGCCTCTTGGTGAAATTATGTTTTGATCGGATCACTTGACTATTCGAGCTGACCCATGTCAGCTAGGTAAATCAGTGTGACTGATTTAGATGCTCCTAGACCAGCCCTGGTCTCCCTTAAGCTGACTTGGTGAAGCCAGTGGGAGGATCATGATAAGCTGGTTCATCTGACCTCATCCTCTATATTATTTAAATCCTCTAAAATTATTAGGTCCTTAAAATGATAAAGTTATGGAGATAACTGAGTCATAGCCTCCCATTAAGGTGTTTGATAATGAGTCCATGAACTCAATAATCATTGCAGACCCAAAGGCCTGGTGCTTGTTGACTAATGGAATTATCACTCATCATATGATGACTTGGAAGTGTCTCTCTAATGGTGGTTAGGTGAGCCAACCAAAGTTGGGCTTAATCATTCGTTGGTTGGATACACCAAGTATGATCATGTTAATGGTTGGACCTAACCGGATCCTTACAGTGGAGGCCAAAGCCTACTGATTAGGTTTCTGAGGCAAAATTAAAATTACTAGAAATTGTTTAGAGAAACAATTGGTTATGAACCTACCCTTAGATGTACATGGGTTGGCCAACCAAAGTTGGGCTTGTGTGCAGTCTAAGTGGATTCTAGTACCCGCTAAGGAATTAGGGTAATTCCTCGAATTGAAGGTAGAGGCTACCAATTCGAATAAAATAGTGGGAGAAACCTTTTGATTAAAGTCCAAATCTTTAGGTTTAATGAATCAATTACTAATTAGGTTATGGTTCTCCTTTGTGCAAATATGGCCACTTCCCTATCGCTCCGATCATTGTTGGACAATGATAAGTTGGTGGGACCCAACTTCGGTAGCTGGTACCGAAAGTTGAAGATAGTCCTGGAGCATGAACGGATCCTATATGTGATAATGGATCCTGCACCTGAGGAGCCAGCTGTCAATGCACGTGGAACAGTCAGAGACACTTACCAGAAGTGGCTCAGTGACCGGACCACGGTGCGCTGTATCATGCTGGCTGCTATGAGCGACGAGTTCAGTCGCAGATTCGAGATGGCTCAGCCAAAAGACATGCTTCAAGTGTTGGAGGATGCCTTTGGCACACCCGATGACGTAGAGAGGCACAAGACTAGTTGTGCCATCTTCAACGCCAAAATACGAGATGGAGTCTCTGTCACTGATCATGTATTGTACATGATCGAGCTGATGGAACGATTGAGCAAGCTCGACTTTTCCTTGCATGAGCAGCTTGGGAAAGATGCAATACTGAACTCGCTGCCCAAGTCTTGTCTCCCATTCCTCACTCATTATAGAATGACAAAGCCTGAAGTAAACTACCATGGGTTAATGGGGTTGCTTCAGAACTTTGAGAAGGATCACCAACTCCTCAAGGAGTCGGTGAACTCAGTGAACTCAATGGGAGGTTCATCTTCTGGTTCTCGACCCTTTGAGAAAGGAAAGAAGAACAAGAAGAAGAAAGTCAAGAAGGTGCAAGTTCAGGCTGGGACATCTGTGCAGAGCCAGACCAAAAAGATCAAGCCTGATAAGAGTCTATTCTACTGGCAAGCACCCTAGATTAGATAGTGTGTCAAATATCTACTTATGGCATTGGAGGCTAGGTCATATAAATAAGAACAGAATAAACAGGTTGACTCAAGAGGGAATCCTCAAAGTCAGTGATTGTGAATCACTTCCAACCTGTGAGTTCTGTCTTCTTGGTAAAATGACCAAGTCACCTTTTACTGGAAAAGGTGAGAGAGCTACTGAGCTCTTGGGCCTAGTACATACTGATGTATGCCGGCCCATGAGCACCAGTGCTAGAGGTGGATATTTCTACTTCATAGCTTTCACGGATGACCTATCCCAATATGGATATGTCTATCTGATGAAACATAAGTCGGATTCATTTGAAATGTTCAAACGATTCCGAAGTGAAGTAGAAAAATAAACTGGGAAGAGTATTAAAACTCTTCGATCTGATTGAGGAGGAGAATACCTTTCTAGTGAATTTCTCACATATCTAGGAGAGAATGGGATTCTCTCCCAATGGACTCCTCCAGGAACACCACAGCATAATGGTGTGTCTGAAAGGAGGAATCGGACTCTGTTAGACATGGTCCGATCCATGATGGGTGTTGCTAGCTTGCCGATATCCTTCTGGGGATATGCACTCGAATCGGCTTGTTATCTGTTAAATAGGATTCCAAGTAAGTCTGTAATTAAGACTCCATATGAGATATGGACGGGATATAAGCCAGCACTTTCACACCTTAGGGTCTGTGGGTGCCCGGCCTATGTCAAATGATTAGTCACAGACAAACTTGGACCTAGGTCTGACAAATGCTCATTCATAGGGTACCCCAAAGAGACAAAAAGATATTTTTTCTACCATGCTGATGAACAAAAGGTGTTCGTCAGCCTTAAGGCAATCTTTTTAGAAAAGGAGTTCCTTGGTGAAGGAACCGTTGCCTCTAAGGTTGAACTTGATGAAGTTCAACAGGTAGAAGGACCGACACCAATAGCTGAACCTGAGTCGGATATGATTAGATCAGATCCGGAGCCCAATATACCTGCACCATTAAGGCGATCCGGTAGAGTACCACGTCAGCCGGACAGATACTACGGTTTCTTGATCCGGGATGGTGATCCCATCAAACTTGATGAGAATAATGAGGATCCGATCACCTATATGGATGCTATGCAGAGACCTGATTCCGAGAAATGGCTTGAAGCCATGAAATCCGAAATGGAGTCCATGAAGGTCAACGATGTATGGACATTGGTTGACCCACCTGAAGGGGTTAAACCCATTGGGTGTAAATGGGTCTTCAAAAGGAAGAGGGGCGCAGACGGAAAGGTGGAGACCTATAAAGCCCGTCTGGTTGCCAAGGGGTATCGTCAACGTTATGGTATTGACTATGACGAGACATTTTCTCCTGTGGCAATGCTCAAATCTATTCGGATAATGCTTGCAATAGCTGCCCATCTAGATTATGAGATCTGGCAGATGGATGTAAAGACAGCTTTTCTTAATGGAGAGCTGACTGAAGAGGTGTATATGATACAACCTGAAGGGTTTACATCCACAGATGAGTCCAAGGTGTGCAAGCTTCAGAGATCCATTTATGGATTGAAGCAAGCTTCTCGGAGTTGGAACATGCGTTTTGATAAGGTGATCAAAACGTATGGCTTCATTAAGAATGGAGAAGAGCCCTGCATCTATAAATGGGCAAATGGTCCAGTTGTGGTATTCCTTGTCTTGTACGTGGATGACATTCTCTTAATCGGGAATGACATCCCGCACTACAGGGAATAAAAGTTTGGTTGTCATCACAGTTCTCCATGAAGGACTTGGGTGAAGCATCCTACATCCTAGGGATGAAGATCTATAGGGATAGATCTAAAAGGATGCTTGGGTTATCCCAGTCCATGTACATAGATACTGTGCTGAAGAGGTTCAGCATGAAGAATTCCAAGAAGGGCTATCTACTGATAGGCCAAGGAATTTCTCTCTCTAAGAAGGATTGTCCGACAACTCCTGAAGAGAGAGAGCGTATGAGTAGAGTCCCATATGCTTCAGCCGTGGGATCTATCATGTACGCCATGACATGTACAAGACCAGATGTGGCATACTCACTAGGAGTAGTGAGTAGATACCAATCTGATCCTGGAGAAAACCACTGGAAAGTGGTTAAAGCCATCCTTAAGTATTTGAGAAATACTAAGGACCAATGGTTGGTTTATGGCGAGTCAGATCTGAACTTGTGGGGTTCACAGACTCCAGCTTCCAATCTGACCATGATGACAGCAGGAGTGTGTCGGGTTATATCTTTACTCTGAATGGT
>NC_025995.2:60341419-60623718 GCF_000442705.2 Elaeis guineensis | reverse complement strand
AAGTTTGGTTGTCATCACAGTTCTCCCATGAAGGACTTGGGTGAAGCATCCTACATCCTAGGGATGAAGATCTATAGGGATAGATCTAAAAGGATGCTTGGGTTATCCCAGTCCATGTACATAGATACTGTGCTGAAGAGGTTCAGCATGAAGAATTCCAAGAAGGGCTATCTACTGATAGGCCAAGGAATTTCTCTCTCTAAGAAGGATTGTCCGACAACTCCTGAAGAGAGAGAGCGTATGAGTAGAGTCCCATATGCTTCAGCCGTGGGATCTATCATGTACGCCATGACATGTACAAGACCAGATGTGGCATACTCACTAGGAGTAGTGAGTAGATACCAATCTGATCCTGGAGAACCACTGGAAAGTGGTTAAAGCCATCCTTAAGTATTGAGAAATACTAAGGACCAATGGTTGGTTTATGGCGAGTCAGATCTGAAACTTGTGGGGTTCACAGACTCCAGCTTTCAATCTGACCATGATGATAGCAGGAGTGTGTCGGGTTATATCTTTACTCTGAATGGTGGAGCCATCTGCTGGAAGAGTTCCAAGCAGCATACTGTGGCGGACTCTGTTTGTGAAGCGGAGTACATCGCAGCATCGAATGCCGTGAAGGAAGCTGTGTGGCTGAGGAAATTCATCAATGAACTTGGAGTAGCATCCTCCTTCGATGGTCCAGTCCTGCTCTACTGCGACAGCACTGGTACCATAGCTCAGGTGAAGGAACCCAAAGCACATCAGCGGATGAAGCACATCTTGCACCGCTTCCACTGGTCCGAGAGATCGTGGATCGAGGTGACGTCGACCTTCAGAAGATCGACTGAAAGGAGAACCTAGCCGACCCCTTCACTAGAGCCCTGGCAATAAAGGAGTTCGACAACCACAAGTCGAAGATGGGTATTAGATACTGTGCCGAGTGGCTTTAGGACAAGTGGGAGTTGTTGGGAAATGTGTCCCAAAAAGCCAATCGTCAAGCTGTTGACGGTTGAGCAACCAAGTATTGTAATTGATTTGTTAATAAATAAAATATATTTGGCATTTTCATCATAAGCTTTCATCTTCTAATGAACTCCGTTGTTATGATGAAGTCCTTAGGACTATTTAAGTTCGATAAAGAGAGGATTTATCGATTAGTCCTTAAAACTGTTCACGACCAAATGATAGGCTGTTAATAAGGACGACAGCTTCTATCGAGCATAGGTCGCTGTAGGCCATATGGGTTGGTTGTCCTCTTAACCAAGGAGTGTGGAGACACTGGTATGGCATACAGGTGAGATGTAAGGGTACATCATCATTGAACGTGACCAACTCCAGAGCATTCTGCTGTCGAGAATGTCTCTGATGGGATATAGGTATAAGTGTCCCTTAGACTTGAGATCGCCTCAGTGACTTGCAAGCAACTCACTGTGCTTTGGTACTGGACTAACTGAATTTCTAATTCAGGGACGGAAGGCTTCTGGGCACAGTCAAGTACTTGCGAAGTCAGAGTGTGATCGAGATGGGATTGACCACTCCAAGAGTTGGAGAAGAATGAGTCGCTGTATTTCAATTTAGCAAAACCTTGGCCAGGGTAATCCATCAGATGGATTTGATATTTTGAAATACAATGTGGACAACCTGATCAGAGTTGACAGTTGAGCTCTGGGGTGTCCTATGATCATTTTGGTCAAGGGGATGAATTATATGAAAACTATATCCGCATGGGTTCTAAGGATGTTGTTCTACACATTCGACCTATCCGGACGTCGGGTACCATTGCTAGATGGTCACTTCGATTGGTATAGGAATTTGTTTCTATGCTACCGGCTTAGGTTCGGACCTATGAGGTCACACACATTAGAGTTCATGATCCGATCGGATGGTTGATCAACGATTAAGAATCGTTCTAGGGTTAGATGATCAATACGATTGATATTTAACCCAGTGCAAGTGTTGCAGGAGGATCGATTAGCAATTTGATTGCTAATTGGCTTAATTTGATTAAGCCAATGGGCTGAGATTAAGTCTAATTAAATATGATTTAATTAGATTTATTTGGGCTTGATTGGATCAAGTCCAATTGGTTTATTGGATAAGCCAAGTGCAAGGAAAACTAGTCCTAGTTCAACTAGGACTTGGGTCAATCTAATTTCTAATTTGATTAGAAAATTAAATCAGATTTAAATCTAATTTAATCTGATTAAATTAGGTTCTTAATTAGGTTAAGACCTATTTTAATTGGGTTGATCTAATTTTGATTTGATTTGGTTTGGAAAACCAAATTAAAACAAGTTATGAGACAGAATCCTAGTAGGACTAGGATTCCACCTTGCGCCACATAAGCCTTCTCCACGCCCTCTCTCTTATTCAACGCCAATCTCCACTTATTTTGTGCGACAAAAGCCCTCTCCCAGATCTCTCCCACGTTCACAAAAGGTCTCCTCTCTTCTTTCTTACATGGAAGGTGATTTGGATCAAATCTAAAAGGAATAAGTTTGGATTTCGAATTCTATGAGATAGAGTTTTAGAAATCCAAAACTCTTTCAATTTTGCACCGAATTTATCCAAATTTTTTTTGGAATTTTCATGGCTTTTAGGGTTTACATTGTGCACCCTTTTCTGTTGATCCATCCACAAAAATATGAAGGAGGTGCTCAAGAGTTGGGCGTCCCTTTACTTGCCATGTTTGGATAAGCCTTGACTAGGTGTTTGACCTAGACAAGGACTCTATCATATCTCTCTATATAAGACGAGTTTCTTCGTGAAATTTAAGGAGAGATAGATATTTGAGAGGCCTTTCTGCCATCCAAAATCAGAGAGAAATACCTTTGGGTCGTGGAGATATAAAATACACAAGTTTGGGATTTAGAGAGAAAAACGTGAAGAAGAAGAGGGTCTTCTTCTAGGGTTTTTATTTTCATATCTTTCCTCCTTCCATCTTGAGTTTCCTGAGAGCGTCTCAGATCTGAAACTCCTCCTTCTACTTTCCATCTTTGGAAGAGTCCAAATCAAGAAGAAGGAGGCACCTGATCAACCATCAAAGAAGGATCAGCGCAGTACTAGCATACTGTGCTGATTTCCTGAAGCAGGACTTCTGATCGAGATTCGTGGGCTCGTGTGGACGACTCCTAGAGGCCGGACGCGTGTGCGGCTTGCAACATCATCCTTAAGCCCGGATCAGCGAGGTTAGAGCGTCTAACTTGCAAGGTAATAGATCTGATCTATTATTTAATACATACATTAGATGTAGCTAGTATAGAAACATGTTGATATGATCAACATGTATTCATACTATATTTATATATATTTTAATTTTTGATTTAATGCTATGTAATAATCATGTAATAGGATCTTAGATCTAGGGATTTCTGATCTTAGAAAATAAATTTTGATTTATTTTAGTCTTCCGCTGTATGATCTTGAAAAAGTTTCAAGATCTAACCCTGA
This sequence comes from Elaeis guineensis, assembly GCF_000442705.2. Classification (NCBI taxonomy): domain Eukaryota; kingdom Viridiplantae; phylum Streptophyta; class Magnoliopsida; order Arecales; family Arecaceae; genus Elaeis; species Elaeis guineensis. The sequence goes on along the minus strand of NC_025995.2, from coordinate 60,620,289 downwards.
AACCCTAGATCTGGTTCCTTCACTCTGATGCTAAGAGACATGATAGAGAGGATCTTTGCTGGTTGCTCATAGTCACACACACATCTGGCCTCTACGAAAAAATCCACTCGAAGTCCCGATCTGATCGATCTTCTCGGAAGTGCTAGCTCGTGTGAAGACCTTCTTCTTGGGTGAACTGGATCTTTTCTTCAATTCACTGAAATATTTTCAGAGGTTGAAGATAGACTTCTAAAGGAGATGAAGAGGTGGAAGAAAGATAGAGAAGAAAATATTTTTTCTCTAATTTATTCTTTCTTCCTAAACCCTTAGAACCAAAAACCTGGTATTCAGAGTTTTGTGCATACCCCAAGAGAGAGGACCCTCCTCTCTATTTTTCACACCATGAACCATGCCCAAACTTTTCTCACATGAAGATCTCTCTTCTGGTATCTTACACACATAAAAGAAACCATAAAATCTCCTTTTATAGGTGGGTAAGGAGGTGGGGTGAAGAGTCCTAGTGATCCTACACTCTTACAGGATTCTGCTCCCTTTATAATTTACATCCCAAAACATACCAAAAAAATATGGGACACCTCTTTCTATATTTGTTTATGGTAAATCAATTCTCCAGCTGATCTTTCATAAAAAATTTCCTCAAAATATCACACATATAAGGAGAAAAAAATTTATTGGTATGAAGAGATTGATCTGGATGAGAACAGATTGTTAGATGTGTGCCCTAGATGCCAGATTTGCTGACACATTCCTATACAATTTAAGGATAATTTATAATTTTGACTATAAATCAATAAATGGGTTATTCTTCTATCACATTGTGTATATTGTGTCTGTGATACATCCTTTGAGTTAGTAGGAATGTCAATTCATATTTTCAAGAGTTGAAAATTTAAGGCATGAATTTACATAACTAACTCATAAACAGCTCCTGACCATAAGATCATCACGAAGATGGTGATTGATCCGGAAGGTTGGTGTATATCGCTTCTCTAGGGTAGATGTATCTTGAGTCTATGGTGTGGAGACACCGAAGCGAGAGTACAGGTATTCGTTGAGAACGAGAGTACTGAGCGTGACCATCTCGAGCAGTCATAAGGAAGTCTACCTTCTCGTCGATGACTAGCTCGATACTGCAGTTATGTGTATAGTTCTTTGACCTGAGGTGTATCGACAGTTCACTTTGAGTGTGTTATAGTTTGACTACAGTATAACTTGGTCTCCTAGCCATTCGAAACCCTGAGGTGTATGTTGGCTGTAGCATATTCATTGTAGGAACTAGGTCGCACCAAGATGGGATCTATCAACCTCGGTAGATGAGAGTAGTCTTATGATGATCGAAAGATTGAGTCCTTAAGCCCATGGCCATGGTAGAGTAAAATAATAAAAAAAGTATTTTCTATTAGGGTTTCACATCGGACTCAGATCGATCGATTAATTCATATGACTGATGTTGGATTTGACGAGTTTATCTTAACCCTAATTCAGTCGGGACTCATGATAGAGGAACTCAATCACACAGGTAGCTGCATCGAGAGGTTCATCTTCAGTTCTAATGGGTTGCCACCATATACTGCTAGGTATCACTAGTGGATTTTGGGAGCAATTAGAATGATCTTGATGATCGATCATTCTAATTGTCTGAATCAGAAGAGTTCTGATCCATCGAAAGGAGTTTCGATGATGTCGATGATGAGATCACGACATGTCTCATTACCATATAGAATTGAACCTAACTGGGTCACACTAACAAGGGTTAAGATCTGGATGTCATCAATTGGGCTAGCCCAATTGATTTGGATTAGGTCCAATTAGGTTCAAGAAAATCGTGCTAGCACACGATTGAGCCTAACTTTCTCCTCATGTAATTTTTCTATCTCGACTGAGCCAAATGTGATTTGACTCACCTAAAGAATCTTGAGAAGGTTTCTCTCAGTCTAAATAAAGCTTATCCAGTTTAGAAAAGTCTTGTCTTAATTCATGAGATGAATTTAAGACAACACCTGCTAATTTCTATCACCTGCCATTTTCATTTTAGGATATCTGTCAAATGTTGACATATGGGTCTTAAACTGAAAGCCACTTGGCAAGAGCTCATTGGAGGAATTTTATGGAGTGTCCACATGCCAAAACCACATTAAATTGGGTACCATAATCAGATTATGGCGTAAGCCCAATTAGATTAAGTGGGCACCCCAAGTGGATAAGGATGGAGAGTCTTGATCAACATGGACTAGTTGGCGCCAACCTTTCTTTGTGCTTATCCAAAGTTGGTGCCAACTCTTGGAGAGAGGGTGGGGTTCTTATCTAATATGATCAGATGACATCACTCCATCAATCAAAATTTTTTTAGATTTATTAAAATTTTTTGATTGATCGAATGATGTGGCACTGTGCAGCGCAGCAGGGTCTATATAAACCATATCTGCACCTAGGGTTTCATGTGATTGCATAAAATCCATCAAAGCTGCCACCCCCTTTCCTCTTCTCCACATCCCATCTGTAGCACTCCCTCTCCTCTTCACATTCAATGAGTTGGATGTCCATCTGGTGAAGGATCAAGGCATGGTGATGCCTTGAACAGGAAGGCTATAGGACTTCTTCGACAGGCTGCTGCTCCAACTTCAGGAAGACTTTTGAAGATCTTTCTAATTAGATTTAGTTCTGATTTTTGGAGTAAAAATTTGTGAGGAGAAGGTGATCTAGAACCTACTTAAGTGGATACTGGTAGAGGCCAGGCAATTGCGTGGCTAAATCAGAACCTCAGACTTGCTGCGATCATCTATAGGTTAATCAAATTACCCATGAGGTATTTCATATTTTCTCATATTTTTAGATTTATTTTTGAACTAATATTAGATAATAAAATTATATCTAGAGATTTAAATTTAAATAAATATAGGATAAAATTTTTTTAAAATTATTTCACTCCAGATTTGATGAAATCTGGAAGATCCTACAAGAAAAAAGGTAGTTTTTCCTACAACTGGTATCAGAGCCAGGTTCATGGCTCAGTTTCAGATCTAATTTAGATCTGATTTTAATTTTATTTTATCTAATATTAAAAAATTTTAGATATCACATCAGATGTGATAGGATTTGAAATCAAAATATTTAAAATTAAATTTGAGAAGATCTAACATGCATGAGATGCATGACTAGACTAGGAATAGTTTTGATCTATGAATAGTCTTGTAAGTTTATATTTTAATGAGATTAAAATATAATTTAGATCTAATTTATTCTCTATTTTTTGATGATATAAATGTTATATTCAAATCAAAAATAAAAAATAAAAAATTTGGATAATATATAAGATTGATCTGTTGCATGCCTAGACTAGTTGTAGAATTGTTCTAATAACTGTCTAGAATAAATTTTATGTTAAATAGTTCAATTTAAATTTTATTTTTCAGATGTTACATGTGATGTATTAAATCTGAAAGCATGTTAATTAGATCAATTTTTGATACATGAGATGTATGCAAAGCATGTATTAGTTAGATCTTAAATTGTATATGTGATATGTAAATTTAGATCTAACTAGTTTTGTAGTTAAATTTATATTTCTGATTAAGGTGTTCCTCATGGCCGTCTGGTCATAAGAATAAAGTAGAGTTTAAAGGCCCTCTCCTCCTATTCAATGGGGTGTTCTTATGACGTGTAGGGGTGCTGTGCGTTCATCCTTAATCAGAAATCAAAACTTACTTTTCTGCAAAACCCTAGATCCTGAAATCCTAGGATTTATTTTACATGTTTTGTTTATGAACCCAAGACTTAATTAATGAATTAAGCTTATGAAATTAAATTAGGTCTAAAATTAAAAATTTTAGATCTAAGTCATTTTCATAAAATTGGGTTCGGGCTTGGATAGCTCAATTAGGTCTAGCGGTTGATCAAATCGAATCAACAGTTGGTTAGGTAGGATCATGAAAGCTAATAATTAACTAGCCTAATAGAATTATATCTGGGTCAAGGTCGAATCACATTTAGATGTGACTCGATCAAGTTAAGACCTAATTTGGCTCAATGGTTAGAGCCTGGATTGTAGGCTAACCCAATTAGTTCTGGTTCGACAATTTGGTATCTAAGGTAAGTTGGGCAGATGCGACCGACTAGTTTTTAATTGGGAGCTACTTGACTCGAATGTATTCTTGTCGAGTTAATGGTATATCCCTTCCATCGGTCTCACTTAACTGGCCATATGTGTCGACCCAATTTTGATTTGAGGTGGCTAACAATTCGAGCTAACCCATGCCACTAGATTAGTCATGATTGTTATGACTATGTCAAGTCAAGTTTATAGAGACCTAAATCAAATCTTTTAAGAAAATATTAAGTCTAGGTCTTTCACCATTGTGGATGTGCGGGCTCTTCCCGGGGTTGATTGTTCTCAGCTGGATACAGTGGCTCAGTTGCATCGGAAAGACGCAACCATGTCCATTAGGCATTGGATGCTACGAATTAGAGGATGGGTTGGGCTCAATATTTCGGATACGATGAGGGACCCAATCAAGAATCTAGTTCGTGCAAATGGTGGGTTTGACTTAACTAAGGATTGGAGCAATATTCTGGGCATGGTGAGCTTCATGAATTAGAGATCAAATTTTGGATGTACCATGATTAGAGAATCATTGGATAAGAGTTGTCCACTCATCGGTTGACCCATCACCAATAACTATTAGGTGAGGTGATGAGCCAGTCGGTGAGATCGCACCACCCACTAGAAATTACTAATCATGGAGATTTTCACATCTCTACCTAGGGAGTGTAGGAATCTGAGAAAATAGTGGGAGCCTAATTTATTTAAGAATAAAATCTCTAAACAAATTGGTTAAGTCTGATTACTAAATCTAACTAGAAACCTTTAACTCTCTACAGAAAACATATCCGTGTCCAATCCCGTAATCAAAATACTAGACACCCACAGATTGACTGGATCCAATTTCAAGGACTGGTTAAGGAACTACAGAATTATTCTGGATTCCAAAAAATTAACCTATGTCTTGGACCAGGACCCACATGCCATGCCAGCACGTCCGACTGCTGAACAGAGAGCATCTCTGAAAAGATGGATGGATGATGATAACAAAGCAAGGTACTATATGTTGGGTACAATGTCTGATGACTTGTAGCACCAACATGAGAATATTATGACTACCCACCAAATGTTGGCTCACCTACAAGAGTTGTTTGGTGAACAAAGTCGTGCAGCCAAGTATCAAGTCTGTCAAAAATTTTTTAAGGCTAAAATGCGTGATGGGCAGTCAGTCCAAGATCATTGTTTGACAATGATCAAGGATCTTGAAGAGCTTGAGAAGCTCAGTATCATCTTAGACAAAGATTTTCAGATTGATGTGATCCTTCAATCTTTGTCTGATACATATCGTCAGTTCATCATGAACTTCCATATGCACAAGATGTAGTGTACCTTAGCTGAGTTAATGAATATGTTGGTTATGGCTGAGCTTTCTATGAAGGATTCAAAAGGCTCAGTTCTTACTGTAGAGTGGACTTCTACCAAGAGAAAATTTTTTGAAAAGAAAAAGAAGTCTGTGAAGAACCAGAAGGTGGATGGGAAGAAGAAGAAGACAGAATCGAAGAAGAAGGCTGCTGAAAAAAAAAAATATTTCCACTGCCAATCAGACGGCCATTGGAAGCGGAACTGTCCTCAGTACCTGGCCACCCTGAAGAATAAGAAGGATGGTCCTTCTGGAGGTATGCTCATTTTAGAATCTAATCTTACGGTTTCTTCTGCATCCAGTTGGGTGCTTGACTCTGGTTCTAGTGCTCATTTGTGCACTTCTATGCAGGGTCTTGAGGAGAGCAGGAGGCTGAGGGATGGGGAGATGATCCTACGCATCGGGAACAGAGCAAGAGTTACTGCTGTGGCTGTGGAAACCTGCCCTCTGCGATTACCATTAAGATTAGATTTATTTCTTAGAGATTGTTATTATGTGCCTGCAGTAAGCAGGAATTTTATTTCTGTTTCATGCTTAGCGTAAGAAGGCTATGTGATTAGCTTTCATAAGGACCATTGTAACATATTTTATGAAAATAATAAAATTGCAAATGGTTTTCTTATTAACGGTCTTTATCAGCTACATATTGATGTATCTGTATTTAATATCGAGCAAAATGTGAATGCCATAGGAATTAAAAGGCCTAGAGATAGTCTAAATGATAGGTATCTGTGGCACCTAAGGCTAGGTCATATAGTGGAAGACAAGGTTAACAAATTAAAAAAATCTGACTATTGAGTCTGTTGTCTTTCGAGTCATATCCAGTTTGTGAATCATGCCTTCAAGGCAAGATGACCAAGCTCCCTTTTGTAGGACATGGAGAAAGGGCCACAGATCTACTTGCCCTAGTACATACAGATGTGTGCCGCCCATTTAATGTGCTGGCTAGAGGCAACTATGTCTACTTCATTACCTTTACCGATGATATGTCTAGGTATGGGTATGTGTTTCTAATGAAACATAAGTCTGAAGCCTTTGAAAGGTTCAAAGTATTCAGACATGAAGTAAAAAAAACAAACAAGAAAGCCCATTAAGGTTCTTCGATCAGATCGAAGAGGTGAATACCTTAGTCGGGAGTTTCTAGACTATCTTAAGGATAATGGCATAGTCTCTCAATGGACTCCACCTGGAATACCACAACTCAACGGAATTTCAGAATGGAGAAATCGGATCCTATTAGATATGGTCCGTTCTATGATGAGCTTCACAGACCTCCCTGAATTTCTTTGAGGATATTGTCTTATGACAGCAATATATGTATTGAATAGGGTTCCATCTAAAACCGTTCCTACCATACCATATGAGATATGGCATGGTAAGAAGCCAAGTATGAATCATCAAAGAATTTGGGGTTGTCCGGCTCATGTCAAGAGACAGCAGGTAGACAAGTTAGAGTTCAGATCTTTTAGAGCTCGATTCATAGGATATCCTAAAGAGTCATTAGGATACTATTTCTATATTTTGGAAGAGCACAATGTGATTGTGAGTCGAAATGCTATTTTTCTTAAAAAATAGTTTATTCAAGATGGTGGCATCAAAAAAATAATTAAGCTCAAGGACAATGTCTCCCAAGAGCAACGAGCTAAAGAACCTGAGGAACCCAATCAATTAGCACCAGTCCTAACACAACCTCTTCCACCTCGTAGATCGACTAGGATTTTTTGTCCTCTTGAAAGGTACTTAGGTACCATACAGGAGGATGTAGAGGAAATATTCTTCATGGGAAATGGGGCTCATGGTGATGATTCCAAGACCTATGATGAGGTGATATCAGATATCGACTCTGAGAAATGGTTAGAGGCAATGAGATCAGAAATTGACTCGATGCACTCAAATCAAGTCTGGACCTTGGTAGATCCACCTGAAGGTATTGTACCTATTGGGTGTAAATGGATCTTCAAGAGAAAGATAGGTTTAGATGGGAATGTAGAGACATTCAAGGCCAGGCTCGTAGCGAAAGGTTATAGTCAGTGCAAAGGCATTGACTATCAGGATATCTTCTCACCCGTAGCCATGCTAAAATCCATCCACACATTGCTTGCTGCTGCAGCCTATTTCGATTATGAAATATGGCAGATGGATGTGAAAATGGTGTTCTTAAATGGACATCTTGAGGAAGATATCTATATGGAACAGCCACTTGGTTTCACATCAAGTGATGATAATCACAAGGTCTGCAAGCTGTAAAGATCCATTTATGGACTTAAGCAAGCATTTGGACCTGGAATACTCATTTCAATGATGTGATCAAAATGTTTGGTTTCATCAAGAATAAGGAGGAACCATATGTGTTCAAAAAGGTCAGTGGGAGTGTAGTTGTCTTCCTCGTATTATTCGTAGATGGTATCCTCCTAATTGAAAATGACATTTCCATGTTGACCTCAGTCAAAGTATGGTTGTCTAAGGAGTTCTCTATGAAAGATCTAAGAGAGGCATCCTTTATACTGGGTATTAAGGTCTATAGAGATAGACCAAATAGGATGCTGGGACTTTCACAGAAGATGTACATAGAGGAGGTGCTAAAAAGATTTAGCATGGACAACTCCAAGAGAGGTTTTGTACCTTTTAGACATGGCATTCATCTCTCCAAGAAGATGTGCCCTAGCACACTTGAGGAGATTGAACGCATGAGCAAAATCCCTTATGCTTCAGCAATAGGGAGCCTCGTGTATGCCATGCTATGTACATGACCTGATATATCCCATGTTGTAAGTGTCACAAGCAGATATCAGTCGAATCCAGGCGAAGAGCACTGGACTTCTGTGAAATGTATCCATAAGTACTTGAGAAGGACTAAGGATATGTTTCTAGTCTTCGAGAATGGAGAACTCCAGATTCAGGGATATATAAACTCAAACTTTATGTCTGATATAGATGATCGAAAGTCGACATCTGGGAGTCTGTTCATTTACAATGATGGTGCAATTAGCTGGAAGAGTTCTAAATAGATGGTGATTGCTGATTCCACCATGGAGGCAGAGTATATTGCTGCATCGGAAGCTACGAAGAAGGCATTCTGGTACAAGAAGTTTGCCGCAGAGCTTGAAGTGATGTCATCGGATGCCATCCCTCTTTACTGCGATAATAATGGTGCCATAGCCCTAGCTAAGGGGCCAAGGTCTCACCAGAAGTCCAAGCATATCGAGCGACGATTCCATCTGATCTGTGATTACCTCGAAAAAGATTATGTCGAGGTCAAGAGAGCCGACTTCACAGACAATATGGCAGATCCACTGATAAAGCCATTAGGCTAGCAGAAGATCGAAGCCCACCTTGAGAAGATGGGACTTAGATATATAGCCAATTGGCATTAGGTCAAGTATGAGTTTGTTAGATGTGTGCCCTAGATGCCAGATTGGCTGATACATTCCTGTACAAATCTAAAGACAAATTTATAATTTTGATTATAAATCAATAAATGGATTATTCTTCTATCACATTGTGTACATTGTGTCTGTGATACATTCTTTGAGTTAGTAGAAATGTCAATTCATATTTTCAAGAGTTAAAAATTTAAGGCATGAATTTACATAACTAACTCATAAATAGCTCCTGACTATAGGATCATCACGAGGATGGTGATCGATCCGAAAGGTTGGTGTACATTGCTTCCCTAGGGTAGATGTGTCTTGAGTCTACGATGTGGAGACACTGAAGTGAGAGTACAGATATTCATTGAGAATGAGAGTACTGAGCATGACCACCTCGAGCAGTCATAAGAAAATCTACCTTCTCATCGATGACTAGCTCGATGCTGCAGTTGTGTGTCTAGTTCTTTGACCTGAGGTGCATCGACAATTCACCTTGAGTGTGTTATAGTTTGACTACACCATAACTCAATCTCCTAGCCATTCGAAATCCTGAGGTGTATGTTGGCTGTAGCATATTCATTGTAGGAACTAGGTCGCACCAAGATGGGATCTATCAACCTCGGTAGATGAGAGGATTAGTCCTATGATAATCGAAAGATCGAGTCCTTAAGCCCATGGCCATGGCAGAGTGAAATAATGAAAAAAGAGTTTTTCATTAGGGTTTTACATCGGACTCAGATCGATCGATTAATTCATATGACTGATGTTGGGTTTGACGAGTTCACCTTAACCCTAATTCAGTCGGGACTCATGATAGAGGAACTCAATCACACAGATAGCTGCATCAAGAGGTTCATCTTTAGTTTTGATGGGTTGCCACCATATACTGCTAGGTGTCACTGATGAATTCTGGGAGTAATTAGAATGATCTTGATGATCGATTATTCTAATTGTCTGAATCAGAAGAGTTCTGATCCATCAAAAGAAGTTTCGATGATGTCGATGATGAGATCACGACATGTCTCATTACCATACAAAATTGAATCTAACTGGGTCACACTAACAAGGGTTAGGATCTGGATGTCATCTATTGGGCTAGCCCAATTGATTTGGATTAGATCCAATTAGGTTCAAGAAAATCATGCTAGCACATGATTGAGCCTAACTTTCTTCTCGTGTAATCTTTTCTATCTCAACTGAGCCAAATAAGATTTGACTCACCCAGAGAACCTTGAGAAGGTTTCTCTCAGTCTAAATGAAGCCTGTCTAGCTCAAAAAAATCTTATCTTAATTCATGAGATGAATTTAAGACAACACCTACTAATTCCTGTCACCTGCCATTTTTATTTTAGGACATCTATCAAATGTTGACATATGAGTCTTAAACTAAAGGCCAGTTGGCAAGAGCTCAATGAAAGAATTTTATGGAGTGCCCATATGCCAAAATCATATTAAATTAGATACCATAATCAGATTATGGCGTGAGCCCAATTGGATTAAGTGGGCGCCCCAAGTGGATAAGGATGGAGAGTCTTGATCAACATGGACTAGTTGGCGCCAACCTTCCTTTGTGCTTATCCAAAGTTGGCACCAACTCTTGGAGAGAGGGTGGAGTTCTTATCTGATGTGATCAGATGATATCACTCCACCAATCAAATTTTTTTTAGATTTATTAAAATTTTCTGATTGGTCGAATGATATGGTACTGTGCAGTGCAGCAGGGTCTATATAAACCCTGTCTGCGCCTACGGTTTCATGTGATTGCACAAAACCCATCAAAGTTGCTGCCCCCTTTCCTCTTCTCCATGTCCCATCTGTAGCTTTCCCTCTCCTCTTCACATCCAAGGAGTTGGATATCCATCTGGTGAAGGATCAAGGTGTGGTGATGCCTTGAACAGGAAGGCTACAAGACTTCTTCGACAGGCTGCTGCTCCAAATACAGGAAGACTTTTGAAGATCTTCCTAATCAGATTTAGTTCTAATTTTTAGAGAAAAGATTTGTGAGGAGAAGATGATCCAGATCCTACCTGAGTAGATACTGGTAGAGGCCAAGCGATTGTGTGGCTAAATCAGAACCTCAGACTTGCTGCGATCATCTATAGGATAATCAGATTACCCTTGAGGTATTTCATGTTTCCTCATATTTTTAGATTTATTTTTGAATTAATATTAGATAATAAAATTAGATCTAGAGATTTAAATCTAAAATAAATATAGAATAAATTTTTTTTTAAATTATTCCACCCCAGATTTGATGAAATCTGGAAGATCCTACAAGGAAAAAGGCAATTTTTCCTACACAGATTCTCCTGATAAAGAATATTTTAAAATCTAATTTTAGAATCTTTCTTTTATCAAAATCAAATTAGATTTGGATGTGGGATAGAGAAAGAAAATTGGTGTGAAAAAATCTCACACAAAATAATTTTATGCGTGGAGATATATGGCGTGCAAACTGGGTTGGCGCAAGAAAGAAGAGTCCTATTCCAATAAGGAGTCTTAATTTCCTTATTTGAATCCAAACCAAATCACATCTGATTTAGCCCAAATAAAATATATAAAATCTAATCTAATTAGGTTCATAAATTTTTAATCAAATTCAATCAAATTCAATCAAATTAAAAATTGATTGAACCAAAGTTCTAATCAAATCAAGGACAATTCTTTCTTAGTAATTAGGTCATCTTATAACCTAATCGGGTCAAACCTAATTGAATCCAATTCAATTAGATTTTATTTAATCCTTTTTGCTCAATCAAAATGAGCTAATTAGTAATCTAATTATTAATTAATCTTTTATTAATTCAGTAACACTTAATAAATTAATTTATTATAATTTTTGCGTAAGATTAATCATTAATCGAATTGATGATTAAGTCTTTGAACGATTCTCAATCATTGATCAGCCACATGATCAGTCAAAAACTTCTTTTGAGTGTGACCCCATAAGTTCGAACCAAACTGATAGCACAAGAATACCTTCCTGAACCAGTCGATGTAATCATCTAGCAATGATGACTCGACATCCGGATAGGTCGAATGATAGTGAAGTAACATTCAAGAACCTATTGGCGTATGGTTACCGTATAATTCATCCCTTTGACCCTAATGCTCGAGGATGACTTAGGATTTAACTATCAATTCTAAATAAGTCATCCACATTATATTTCAATCTATTTTAAATCCATCACATAGATTATTCAGATCCAGATTTTACTAAATTGAAATACACTGATACATATCTTCTACTAATTTGAAGGGGTCAATCCCATCTTGACTCATACATTATTTGACAAGTACTTGATTGTATCCAAAAATTTTTTATTACTGAATTAAAAATTTAATTAATTTGATACTAAAGTACAGTGAGTTGTTTGTAAGTCACTGTGGTGATTTCAGATCGGAGGGATACTTATACCCATACACTTCGCAATCTATCCTTGACAGTAGAGTGCTCCGCAGTTGGTCATGTTTAATGATGATGTACCCCTATATCTCACCTGCATGCCATACCAGTATCTCCATACCATTTGGTTACAAGGACAACAATGCATATAGCACACAATGACCTACACTTGATATCACTATCATTCTAGTAATAGTATATCGTTTGGTTGTGAACTAATTTAAAGACTACACGATAAATCCTGTTTTATCGATCAAAGTAGTCCTAAGGACTTCATCACAATATAGGAGTTCGTTAGAAGATATAATCTTATAATAAAAAATATCAAATAACTTTTATTATTTATCAATTCATATACATTTATAATTAGCACAATCATCACACGATTGGCTTTAGGATATATTTTCTAGCAACTCCCACTTGAACTAAAGTCAATTAGTATAGTATCATATACCTATCTTCGATTTATCATCTCAGAACTCCTAGATATCAAGGCTTTAGTAAATAGGTTGGTCAAGTTCTCTTTTCCATCGATCTTCTAAAGATTGACGTCACCTTAATAGATTTTTCAAATAAGGTGGTAGCAACGCAAAATGCCTAGTAAGCTAATGGGACTTCGGCTCCTTAGCATGAGTTATAGTTCCAGTGCTGTACAATACAGCAGGACCATCATCGAAGGGTGCCACTCCTAGCTTGTCAATGAACCTATACAATCACATAGCTTTTTTGTAAACATCAAATGCTGCAATGCATTTTGCTTCGCAATTTGAATTTTGGCTATATACTTCTGCTTGGAACCTTTCTAGCAGATTGCTCCATTATTTAAGGTAAAGATGTATTTCGATACATTCTTGCTATTATTATGTCCAACTAAAAATTAGAGTCATACTCCATAAGTTTTAAGTCAAATTCTCCATAACTGAGTCACTGGTCCTTAGTATTTCTCAAATACTTAAAGATGATCTTCTAGTGATTTTCATTCGGATCTTGCAAGTATCCACTTACTACCCCAGTGAGTATACCATATCCGGTCTCATACATGGTGTACATGATAGAACAAATTCTACTCATAAACACTTTATGTACATTAAACTGGGATAACCCAAGCAACCTCTTAGATCCATCTCTATAGATCTTCATCCCTAGGATGAGGGAAGCTTTTCTCAAGTCCTTTATGAAGAACAATAACAGTGAAACCTTTATGCCCTATAATATAAGGAATGTCATTCCTGATTAAGAAAATTTTATTCATATACAAAACAAGAAATAGACTCATAGAACTATTAATTCATTTATATTTGCAGGGTTCTTCTGAAAGGAATATGCCCTACAAGCCAATCGAAATTTGTATTTTGATGGGTTTTCCTTGTAATCTTTCAGACTTATGTATTGACTCTTTAAATAATAAAAGGTATTTTCATCATATGTTGCATCTTACTTTAGTAATGATTATGATAAACTCCATAAATCAAGAAAATGGGTTTAGGGTTATGATGAGATCATACCTGTGAGACCTAAAATCCTAAAAATCCTGATTTAGAATATTTCTAGTCATAGGAGCATTGAGTAGGAGATCAATGTTCCGGATAGATTAGCACTTTCTATGTATGCTCGATGGAGAGGGTGGCAGATCTCATATGCCACTTGTGTGAGACACTAATACAAGGAAGTGGGTGCTCATTAGAGAATGAGTTCACTGAATTGATCCGACTTAAGAAACATCTTATGGAATTTACTTACCTGTCAAGAGATGTTTTCTTATAGTGGGAGTTGTGCATGTAATCCTTTGACCTGAGACTACCATAGAACCTTGTATACATGAATCTATATTTTTTGGTTCATACTCATTCATGACTTAGTCATGTATGGGGTGTTCTATGATAGAATGTGTATGGAGGTTGTGAGTAGGTCAACATGGAATCGATCACTCCTGGTAAGAGGAAATCGCATCCTACTTGTTCTAATCGATTGATGATTCAGGAAGCCTTAATCAAAGTAAAATAAAAATTAGAAAGAGTTTTTAATATTTTATTAATTGAATCATCATATAAGATTGAGAGAAATATGAGTATGATATTGGATTTGACATCATTCCATATCCAGAGTTATATTCGGGGTGCAGGGAGATCGCCGGATCAAATTGCACGATAACTTTCCACTGAAGGGTATTTTTGATATTTCTATCAAAAATTTTATATATTTCAGGTAGACATGATATATTGCTAGATGTCAATCTTGTCTTATGGGTTTGATCAAATTAAAAAATTTAATTCAATCACCAATTAGAAAGAGTTCTAATTGCAAAAATTGGGTTAGCTCGATTGGATCTAGATTGGTTAGATTAAATTCTAATCAAATCAAGTCGACTTGAACTCAGACCTATTACTGACTAGATGTGAAACCCAATGGGTCACACACAAAGGGTATTGATCAGGGGTCTAATTGGATTAGATCATGTTTGCAAAATTGACATGCTAGCACATGTTGCAAAAAACTAGCTCCTTGTTTCGAATTAGGTTTAAAATTGATTCCAGATTGGGCTAATTAAAGCTAAATTAATTCAAATAAATTTTAGATTTGCATTTGCTCAGCCCTTTTCTGTATGTACCAAAAATTTGGAGCCAGGAAACCAATTCTCCATGAGTCAAGAATTTTTCTTGTGCGTGGGTGCAGTTTTTGTGTGCAGAAATAGTTTTCGCATCCCATGAGATGGGACGCCTCATCCTTGAGCTTATCCTATGTTCCATGATGAAATAAATTTTTTGATGATTCTTATTTTCATTTTGAGCGTCAGAAATTTTTTTGAAGTTAAAATTCCTTCTGGTTTAATCATGGAAATTCATTGAAGTTGGAAATCTTGTCAGCCTGATCCATGCGCCTGACCAAGAGTCCAACTTGTGAAGGACTCTAACCCATTTGTCACACCACTTTTTAATCTGAATTTTTTTTCATGATATTCTCATGTTAGCACCTTAAGTTTTGGCCATTTGATGGACAAAATTATGTTAATGGGTGGTAGAAATAAATTATGCTATGCGAAGCTGCGTGACTCATCGGAGAATCATCGAGAAAAATATTTCGAAGAGTCCTTCCGCATGAAGCATCTCTTAGATTTTTTTCTGATGATTTCCATGTGTCAAAAACTTTCAGATAGGCATGAGAATTCATCAAGAGGTATGAGATTTTCTGATGGATGTGAGATGGCACGTGGAAGGGGCGCAAAAAATTCCCGAAGGCAACCCATTGCTAAGTATTTAAAGGGGGGTGCACCGGGGGATTGGATTCATTCAGATCTTCAATTCCTCCTTTCTTTCTAACATCTTCTCCCTATTATCCAATTAGTCTCTTCCTTCTCTTGTTAGGACAAGTCCAAAAATAGAAAGGACAAGTCTGATTTTAGGACAAGAGTCTAGGAAGAGAATTAAGGAAGACAAGGAGAGAAGAAATGTAGGGATAGGAAGGCTAGGAGAAGAGGAAGAGCGTCTTGAGGTCCTGGTGTTCAAGAAAATTCTCAAAGTGAGAATTTTAGAGGAGGAATCATCTCAAAGAGTTGGTATCCTGATCATATCCCTGTGTGGATCACCGTTGGAGGGCGAACATTTGGGCGCCTGGTGGAGGTTCTGCCGAAATTTGGATTAAGTGCTGCAGGTATTCTTCTATAACTTAAATTTAATCTTAAATTTATGTTATATATGATTGTTAATCATCAAGGAGATACTGATTTAAGGGTTTAATATTTAATATTTCTTTATTAAAATTTTGAAATCCATTATGTTTCCACTGTGCATGCCCACTCTGAAACCCTACAGTGGTATCAGAGCCGGCCTTGTTTGGTTCAATCATATATACATAATATTTATGTGATCCATAGTATGATTTATACTATAAAATAATTTATGCTTTCATATGATGATATGAAATAATACATATATCATTCACCACTTCATCATCTTGACATAAGGTTGTCCTAGCATAATGGGATTATGCTGCAAGGTTATCCTAGGATGATGAATGTCCATATGTTACACTTGCACATGTAGAAAATTTTAATGTTGATACATAAATGGGTATTATGTAGTTAGAATATGCATGAGACCAAATAAAAGCCCTCATTAGAAAATTATATTAAGTGGTAGTGATATGCAACTATGGGTTAACCAATTCTTGATCAATTGATCAATTGGTGTCTAGGAAAGTGCTATAGGTGGTTTTTTAATTGGTTCTATTGTCTGACCTGGCCAATTTATTGGTGTCTAAAGAAAGCAATGGGGGGACCCCCACCTTACTTACCTGGCCAATTTGATTAAGCGATCTTGATATTGAAAAATCCTAATGTTGAAAACACTATTAAGGGCCTTCCTTCATGCTAGGTTAATGTTACATCATGAACTATGGCTAGTTTGTTGTGTTAACATGAGGCTTGTCATAAGGATTGATATAACATAATCCTGGTGCATAGAAGATCGTACTCACTCAGGAGAAACTCTCCTATATTCTTGACATCCCTGAACCACAAGAGGTTGGGGATGATGCCACAGAAGAGGAGGTATCCACATACAGGATGTGAAAGAATGATAATTTGATTGTCAAGTGCATCATACTGGCCTCTATGAGTAATGAGTTGCAGAGGCAGCATGAGAGCATGTATACTCAATCCATACTCCTCAATCTTAAAGAGTTGTATGGAGAATAGAGTAGAACTACTAGATATGAGATATCTAAGCAGTTATTCCATGCTAGAATGACTGAGGGATCATCCGTACAAGACCATGTCCTGAAGGTCATTGATCTGATCACTAGATTGTGTCAACTTGGTTTTGTGATGGATGGAGAATTAAGTCAGAATTTGATCCTGCAATCTCTTCCCGAGTCATTCGCTCAGTTTGTTGTGAACTATCATATGAACAAACTGAATACCTCCTTACCTGAGTTGTTAAATATGCTTAAGATAGCTGAGAGCCATATTAAGAAAGAAAAGGCTCCACTTCTTCTTGTGGGTAAAACCTCTAAGAAGAAGTCAGGTTTTAAGGGTTCAAAGAAAGCACTGAATCCTAAGGGTGGCAAGATGAAGAAGAAGGGGAAGAAAGTCTCCGGACAGGGTACCTGCTTTCACTGCGGCAAGGCAGGACACTGGAAAAGAAATTGCAAATTATATCTTATAACTATAAAGGCAGGTGCAAGCGATGCACCAAAAGGTATGTATGAGATACATACAATTTTGTCATTAAGTTCTTTCAATTCAGACTCTTGTGTATTGGATACTGCCTGCGGTTCTTATATCTGCAAGTCGTTGCAGGGGCTGTCGAATATTAGAGTGCTGAAGAAGGGTGACTTCCAGCTCTACGGTGCTGGAGGAGAGTCAATCCAAGCAGAAGCTGTAGGGACATATATGTTAAAGTTACCTTTTAAAAAGATCTTAGAGCTAGAAAACTATTATTATATGCCTAAGATCATTAGAAATATTATTTCTGTATCGTTACTATTGCAATGAGGTTATGAAATAAATGGAAAGAGCAATAGTTGCTCAATTTCTTTTTCTAATGAAATTATCTGTCATGGCGTTATTAATAATGGTCTTCTAATTCTATCTAATGATAATATTTTCCATATTAATGAAAGTAAAAAGCGAAAGAGAGAAGAGTTGAATAATACTTTACTTTGGCATTGTCGACTTGGTCATATAAGTGAGATAAGGATTAACAAATTATACAAAGAAGAGTTCTTTGATCCTTATGATTATGAATCATTAGGTACTTGTGAATCTTGTCTTATGGGAAAAATGACTAAGACTCCATTTAGTGGACATGGAAAAAGGACAAGTGAGTTATTAGGACTTGTACATACTGATGTATGTGGTCCTGTGACAACAGAAGCCAGAGGAGGATACTCTTACTTTATAACATTCACTGATAATTTATCTAAGTTTGGATATGTGTATCTTATGAAACACAAGTCCGAAGCCTTTGATAAATTTAAAGAGTATCAAAATATGATCGAGAAACAAACTGAAAAAAGTATTAAAATCCTTCGATCTGATCGAGGAGGAGAATACTTATCCAATGAATTTTTAGATCATCTTAAAGAAAATAGAATTCTCTCAGAATGGACCCTTCCCTATACACCACAGCTAAATGGTGCAGCAGAAAGGAGGAATCACACTTTATTAGATATGGTGCGGTCCATGATGTGCCTTACAGATTTGCCAATTTCTTTCTGGGGATATGCCCTAGAAACTGCTATCTACATCTTGAATAGAGTACCTTCAAAATTTGTACCAAGCACTCCATATGAGATATGGAGAGGAAAAAAGCCTAATCTTAAGTATCTTAAGATATGGGGCTGTCCAGCTTATGTTAAAAGAAATTTTGGACATAAGCTGCGTGCTAGGGCAGATAAATGCTTGTTTGTAGGTTATCCTAAAGAGAGTATAGGATACCTCTTTTACCATCCTACTGAACATAAGGTGTTTGTCAGTAAATATGCCACTTTTATGAAAAAAAAGTTTATCTTAGAAAGAGGCAGTGGGAAGAAAATTGACTTTGGAGAAGTTCAAGACCTACAAATGCAAGCACAAGATGATCCTCAACCAAAAATATCCATTAATGAAGTACAAACACAATGTACATCTTTTCTTCGAAGGTCGGATAGGGTGTAGAATGCACCTATGAGGTATGGGTTCGTTATTGAGAATAATGAAGCCCACATCATTGAGAATGATGAACCTTTGACCTATACGGAAGCCATCATGAGAAGGAACTCAGACAAATGGCTAGAGGCTATGAAATCCGAAATGGACTCCATGTATTCCAACCAAGTGTGGATTTTGGTTGATGCACCAGAGGGTGTGACCCCTATTGGATGCAAATGGGTCTATAAGAAAAAGACTGGAGTGGATGGCCAAGTTGAAACCTATAAAGATAGATTAGTAGCCAAAGGTTTCAGGCAAAAATAGGATATTGATTATGATGAAATATTTTCACCTGTTGCCATGCTCAAATCTATATGGATTATGCTTGCAATAGCAGCATACCATGATTATGAGATTTGGCAAATGGATGTGAAGACCGCCTTCCTTAATGGTTATCTTGAGAAAAAGGTTTACATGTCTCAGCCAGAAGGGTTTGTCTCAAAAGGGAGAGAAAATCAGATATGCAAGCTTAAGAAATCTATTTATGGATTAAAACAGGTCTCGAGGAGTTGGAACATCCGATTTGATGTTACAGTCAAAGAGTTTGGCTTTATCAAAAATGTGGATGAACCTTATGTATATAAGAAGACTAGTGGGAGTGCCATTATCTTCTTAGTTTTATATGTTGATGACATACTTCTTATTGGGAATGATATCTCAATGTTACAATCGGTCAAGACATGGCTATCAAGTAAGTTTTCCATGAAGGATTTGGGTGAAGCATCCTATATACTAGGTATAAAGATCTATAGGGATAGATCTAAGAGGATGTTAGGCTTGTCCCAATCCAGGTACATAGACTTAGTGCTAAAGAGGTTTAGCATGGATGGAAATAAAAGAGGTTATTTACCCATGAGTCAAGGCATACATCTCTCTAAAATGATGTCTCCTAAAACACCGGAAGAGAGAAATAGAATGAGTTCTATTCCCTATGCTTCGATAGTAGGGTCGATCATGTATGCTATGCTATGTACTAGGCCTGATGTTGCCTATGCCTTAGGCATAGTTAGTAGATTTCAGACTGATCCAGGAGAAGATCATTGGAAAGCAGTGAAAAATATTATTAAGTACCTAAGAAGAACTAAAGATATTTTTTTTAGTATATGGAGGATCTGATTTAAAACTAGAAAGTTATTCTGACTCTAGTTTCCAATCAGACCCTGATGATAGTAAGTCCACTTTAGGGTATGTCTTTACTCTTAATGGTGGAGCTGTTAGTTGAAAAAGTTTCAAACAGCAGACTGTAGCTGACTCAACCACTGAGGCAGAATATATAGCTGCAAGTGAAGCCGCCAAGGAAGCTGTCTGGATGAAGAAGTTCATCACTGAGTTGGATGTCGTTCCTGAGATTAAGAATCCAGTACCACTTTACTGTGATAATACTGGAGCAGTTGCTCAAGCAAAGGAACCAAGGTCTCATCATAAATCCAAGCACATTTTAAGACGCTTCCATTTTGTTGGTGCAAAAATCCGCCTGCGCCGGAGAAGCTGGAGTTGAGGAAGCCGCGGTCGCCGCCGGGACCTGCAAGGGAAGTCTAAACCGGAGGTGGGGTTGCTCCGGCAAGACCCTCCGATGCTCAAGTCAGTTCTCTGCCTCAACAAGAATGGAGTGCTCGAACGGAGAATTTAGCAGAGTTTTGAGATAAGGCAAAAGAGCTTAAAGAATAACGTATCTGAGTCCCCCCTTTTATAGGCGGGGGAGGCAACGGACTGACGGCGACGGGTGTAACCGCCTGGTAGTGGGCCGCCCACGGTCAGGGGAATTGATTGCGAAAGATAATGGAGCAGACACGTGGGCATCACCTCGACTCGCCACGTGGAATCCGTTATGAGGGGTGGAGCGGCGTCCGTCGTCAGGAGAATCGCATGGTATCCGTCGCAGGAGGTGGAGCAGGTTCGTGGCCGTTACTGTGGCCTGCCAGGGGGATAATGGAGCTGTGCGGAGTCCGCTACAGGAAGTGGAGCAGGGCGGCTATGGCAGCTGTGGCTTGTCAGGGAATGATGATACTGCATGGAGTCCGCCACAGGAGGTGGAGCAGGGTCGCGGCCGTTTTGAGGGCCTGTCAGGGGGCGTGGATCTGTCGATTGAAGCTCGGCAATGGTCGAAACCGTCGTCGATGGAGCCCGGCTCCCGTAGGAGTCCGGGCGGAGCTGCGCTGATGTCGTCGGCGGAGCCCGGCTTCCGTAGGAGTCCGGGCGGAGCTACGCTGCAAACAAAGTCAAGGGTGAAGTTCGGCTCTGATAGGAGTCCGGATTGAGCTTACCAGCAATTGATATTGGGAGCGGAGCCCGGCTCCCGTAGGAGTTCGGGCAGAGCTGTTTTGATGTTGGCGGTGGAGCCCGGCTCCCGTAGGAGTCCGGGCGGAGCTGCACTTGCTGATGGCGGTGGAGCCCGGCTCCCGTAGGAGTCCGGGCGGAGCTGCACTTGCTGATGGCGGCGGAGCCTGGCTCCCGTAGGAGTCCGGGCGGAGCTGCACTGATGCCGTCGGCGGAGCCCGGCTCCCGTAGGAGTCCGGGCGGAGCTACGCTGCAAACAAAGTCAAGGGTGAAGTCCGGCTCTGATAGGAGTCCGGATTGAGCTTACCAGCAATTGATATTGGGAGCGGAGCCCGGCTCCCGTAGGAGTCCGGGCAGAGCTGTTTTGATGTTGGCGGTGGAGCCCGGCTCCCGTAGGAGTCCGGGCGGAGCTGCACTTGCTGATGGCGGTGGAGTCCGGCTCCCGTAGGAATCTGGGCGGAGCTGCGCTGATGCCGTCGGCGGAGCCCGGCTCCCGTAGGAGTCCGGGCGGAGCTGCGCTGCAAACAAAGTCAAGGGTGAAGTCCGGCTCTGATAGGAGTCCGGATTGAGCTTACCAGCAATTGATATTGGGAGCGGAGCCCGGCTCCCGTAGGAGTCCGGGCAGAGCTGTTTTGATGTTGGCGGCGGAGCCCGGCTCCCGTAGGAGTCCGGGCGGAGCTGCACTTGCTGATGGCGGTGGAGCCCGGCTCCCGTAGGAGTCCGGGCGGAGCTGCACTTGCTGATGGCGGCGGAGCCTGGCTCCCGTAGGAGTCCGGGCGGAGCTGCACTTGCTGATGGTGGAGGAGCCCGGCTCCCGTAGGAGTCAGGGCGGAGCTGCACTTGCTGATGGTGGTTCCGCCGTGGGTTCCGGCTGTGGGTATTTTATACCCAACACCAGTCCCCCTACATCCGAGTTTTGAATTTCAAACGAAGGAAGTACACAGAAGTACAGCCGGAATCATCCCTTCGAATCCCGTGCCCTGCCGCTCCCAGATATTTTGGCATTAAATGAGCGCGTGCCGGAGTCTTTTCGAATTAGGGCGGTACGAGGGGACGCTTCGAAGACCCCGCAGGTACGCTGGCCTAGGTACGGCGCAATTATGGCCCTGCCAACCGCCAGCCGCCTTCAGCCGTCTGCCATGGGGAGTGGGACATGTGTCGGATGCGGACTGGCCTGGGGGGATTCGAGATCATTATGGCACCGGATCCCAGGGTCTATTTAAACCCGTCCTCCCCCCTTTCAGGCGTCCCACTCTGCTTCTGATTTCTTGCCGGCGTCTGTCATCTTCCCGAGAGTCTGCTCTAGCGAACGCCCTCTCGAGCCGTAGGCGCCTTCCGTTCCTCGCTCCCCAGGCCCCCAGAGCAAGATAGGTTAGTGCCCACCTTCTCCTTCTTACCGCTTAGGGTCCTCTCCTCCTTCCTCTTCTTTCGTGTCCTCTCCTGAGTTGACTTCCGGCGTCCCCCTCCTTTCTCGGCTTGCATTTCTAGGGCCCTTTAGGTTCTCCCCCAAAGAAAAATGTCTTCCGATTCTTCTGCCCCCGTAAGTTCTGGGAGTTCTTCTGCTTCAAACCCCCAGGCCCCTGTCTCTGCGGACGAACCCGCGTTTGGGGCAGGGTCTCGCCCGGTCTTCGCACCGGGCGCTATTCCTTGTTCGTCGACTCCGGACGAACTTCTCCTGATAAGGGCTCGGTACGGGGTCCCTTCAGAGTACGAACTGGAGCTTCCTGGCCCCTCCGATCGGGCCAGCGCTCCCCCTCCTGGTCGCTTCTGTTTGTACCAGGAGGCATTCCGTGCCGGACTCCGGCTTCCGCTTCCAGCTTTTGTTGCCGCCTTCTTTCGTTTCTTAGATATTTCTCTCGCTTCTGTCGCCCCGAATTCCTTTAGGTTTTTGATAGGGTTTCTCTCCCTCTGTCACATAGCCGAGGTCCAGCCTTCCCTCTCCCTGTTCAGACATTTCTACACTTTCAAACGCCATCCTTCAGCGAAGGATTGGTGGTACTTCTCCCCTCAGTTCGGTAAGAAGGGGTTGCTGAAGGGCGCCCCTTCTTCGATTCACAATTGGAAGGGGAAATTTCTCTTCATTTACTGTCCGACCCTGGAATTGGGCCTACCCCCTTGGGGGTCTCTGAGGGATTCCGTCCGTCGGGCTCCCGGCCTGGGAGAGGACGACCTTCAGGCCGCCCAGAAGCTCCTGAGTTACCCCGCTCCTTCCCTTCCAAATCTACTGAGGGAGCCGCTTTTCTTCAACATCGGCCTGAGCCCTCAAGATCCAGCAAGTATACATCTTTTCTTTTCTTGTCTTCTTCTTCCCTCTCTTCCTTTCTCTCTCCTTTTTCCTCTTTTCTCTTTCTTCTTCTTCTCTTCTTTTCTTTTTCCTCTTTTTTCTTCTTTTTTTTTTTTTTTTTTTTTTAGGACTGATTGGTGCTGCTTTTTCCTTCTTCTTTTCTTTTCCCGTTTTTTTTTTTTTTTTTTTTTAGCAATGGACGCCGAAGCCACACGGATGCTCGCCAAGGCCATGAGAGCCCAGAAAAGGAAGGGCGCGATGACTTCCGGCTCGGCGAAGAGGCCCAGGGTGGAGGAGACGAGCTTGGCCGCGCCCGTCCAGGCGACCCCGGCGATCGACATTCCTTCGGATGCCGAGCCAGTGGCCCCCGAGGCTCCCCTAGGGAGCCCACCGACTGGGGTCCCCATTCCGGAGGTCCGCCCCGCGGAGGCGCCTGCCGCGGGGAGGAGGAGAAAATCGGTGGCCCGCAGGCCGAGCAGCCACCGAGCCGCTGCAGACGAGTCCGTCTGCTCCGAGGGGGGATCGGAGAACCCCTTCAACGACAAGGCCCTAATCCGCCGGCTGCTCGATGGTTGCATCCTGTCCGATGTCGTGGAGAGGATCGACCGCGCCGATCCCGAGCAGTGGGCCTGGGACACCTTGGGGTCCTTTCTTGAGGTAAGCGGATTTTTACTTGCTCAGTTGCTCGGTCTTTGTTGTAATTCTCTATCTGTCTTTGCAGATCGGGCACCAGCTCTTCGCCTATGTTGAGGCGTCAGGCCGCATGAGAAGGGATCTTCTTCGGGCGGAGGAGCGCTGCCAAGACGAGGTTGCTCGTCTTCAAGCGAAGACGGCCGAGGTGGCCGCCCTTCGGGAGGCTCTGGAGAGAGAGAGACAAGATCGGGAAGAGGAGAGGCGAGTCCGGGAGGAGGAGAGGCAAAGTTTGGAGGAATCGGCAAGGAAGGCGGAGGCCGAAGTCGCCCATCTGGCCGAGCAAACTCCGGTTCTGGTCTCGGAGGCCAGGACCCTTGCAGTGGAGGAGTTCAAGACCTCCGCGGAGATGAGGGAGCTGAACGTCCAGTTCGGCCTGGAGGCGTTCACCAAGGGGTTCGAGCTCTGCCGAGAAAGGATGGCCAGCAGATATCCCGACCTTGATCTCGGCTTTTTGGAGGAGTCTGACGACGAGGCCGCCCCTCCATCCGCCGCTGTCGCAGCCGCGCCCCCCGCGTCGAGCTCTCCACCTCCAGCCCCCGAGGTCTGAGACCTCCGATCTTGTATCTTTCTTTTGTCGCCATATTTCCCTTCTGCTTGTCTTCAAAATTAATCAATAAAGTCGAACTTCTTATTGTGGATGACCTTTCCTTCCCCCTGCTTCTTCTTTTCTGCCTTTCTTCTTGTAAAGAGTTGGTCTCTGACGTTTGCATCTTCCGATGGCAGCGTCCTGCCGAAGCACTTCCCTTGCCCCTGGGGGTCCCGCTAAAGTCAACTATCCAACGGCTAAAAAAGGAGGTCCTCCACCTGACGAAGAAGTTGAAAAAGTCGGAGGGCGAGCTCCGCCAGGCGAAAAAATGCTATTCCGAGGCCGTCGCTGAGGCCGCCCACTTCAGGAGTCTCCAAGTGAAGGCGATCATGGACTACAGCCGGAGGAAGGCAAACTTTGCGAAGGAGCTCGAAGAATGCACGAAGAGCGCTAGCGACCGAACTTGGGCTCAAGAAGCCAGGATCAGCGCTCTTAAAGTGGAGCTGTCGGCTGCCAAGAGGAGGATCGGCCAGCTGGAAGGGAACTCACCCCGGCTCACAGTGCGGGATGAGCAGATATGGTCACAAAAAGTTTTCGACCTCCAGAAGTAGCTTCAAGATGCCGAGATGAGCCACGATGTGCAGCGGGCTAGCTGGCGCCGACAGGTAGAGGAGTACAAGGGGAGATTCCGTCGAGCGGCGGACGAGGTAGTCCGTCTCCAGAGGCAGTTGGTTACTAGGGCGCAGCTTGCTAACGCCCAAGATAACGAAGAGCTCCAAGCCCTGAGAGGCTCTGTCGAAGGGATTTCTGTCTCCCTTGGGGAGAAGACAGCTGAGCTTCAACAAGTAAAAATCCAACTGGGACTTGAGTGGAAGGCCGTCGCGGACGCAGAGGCGGAGTCCGAAGTTTTGCGGAAGTGGCATCGGGAAGCGGAGGCTGAAAGCCGGCGACTTCGTCAGGCGCTCCAGGATATGCTGCAAAAGAAGGAAGAACTAGAGGAAATGGTGGAGACCCTGAGGCAGTCCTGGTCGGGGGATGGAGGTGATCACCTTATGTTAGAGGGAGCAGGACCTCCTTAGAGTTCTTTTGTAGTTACCCCCTTTTTGCAGCTGCCCCCCCTTTTTTCTTGTCGTTTTGTTCCTCTTTTTCTGGCCGTCCTGGCCCTGTAGTGCATATATCGGAAATGAGAAAAAGGCATTTTGTGTTACCTTGTCTGCGCGTAGCATTAATATTGTCGTTCGCTGACCCTTTCTCGTTGTTTGGCCTGTCCGGCTTAGAGGTCGTCATGGGAAAGGGCTCTTCCCTTCCATCCGATCTCGTCATGTGGCCGAGCCTCGCCACCGTTTTTAACCCTTGCTGGCGAAGTGGCGGATGGAGCCCGGCTTTCTTAGAAGCCCGGGCTAAGTCTTTCTTGGGGGCGGAACCCGGCTCCCGTAGGAGTCTGGGTAAAGTTTACCGTGGCGGCGGAACCCGACTCCCGTAGGAGTCCGGGTGAAGCTTTACCTGGCGGCAGAACCCGGCTCCCGTAGGAGTCCGGGTGAAGCTTTACCTTGGCGGCGGAACCTGGCTCCCGTAGGAATCTGGGTGAAGCTTTACCTTGGCAGCGGAACCCGGCTCCCGTAGGAATCCGGGTGAAGCTTTACTTGGCGACGGAACCCGGCTCCCGTAGGAGTCCGGGTGAAGCTTTACCTGGCGGCGAAACCCGGCTCCCGTAGGAGTCCGGGTGAAACTTTACCTTGGCGACGGAACCCGGCTCCCGTAGGAATCCGGGTGAAGCTTTACCTGGCGGCAGAACCCGGCTCCCGTAGGAGTCCGGGTGAAGCTTTATCTTGGCGGCGGAACCCGGCTCCCGTAGGAGTCTGGGTGGAGCTTTTCTGGCGGCGGAACCCGACTCCCGTAGGAGTCCGGGTGGAGTTTACCTTTGCGGCGGAACCCGGCTCCCGTAGGAGTCCGGGTGGAGCTTTTCTGACGACGGAACCCGGCTTCCGTAGGAGTCCGGGTGGAGTTTACCTTTGCGGCGGAACCCGGCTCCCGTAGGAGTCCGGGTGGAGCTTTTCTGGCGGTGGAACCCGGCTCCCGTAGGAGTCCGGGTGGAGTTTACCTTTGCGGCGGAACCCGGCTCCCGTAGGAGTCTGGGTGGAGCTTTTCTGGCGGCGGAACCCGACTCCCGTAGGAGTCCGGGTGGAGTTTACCTTTGCGGCGGAACCCGGCTCCCGTAGGAGTCCGGGTGGAGCTTTTCTAGCGGCGGAACCCGGCTCCCGTAGGAGTCCGGGTGGAGTTTACCTTTGCGGCGGAACCCGGCTCCCGTAGGAGTCCGGGTCTTCCATTTTGCTTGAGCCGGCGCGAGGTTCTCGTTATCAGCCTGGCTTGTGGGGGCGCGTTAGGGCGCTGTAAGGCCTCTCCCCCCTCCGGTCTAAAAGAATCGGGCCTTCAACTTTGCTCATGTCAGGACGAGGTTCTCCTCCTGTTCCTGACATGGCTATGGGGGCACATTAGGGCGTTGCAAGGCCTCTCTCCCCATCCGGTCTAAAAGAATCGGGCCTTTGACTTTGCTCAAGTTAGGGCGAGGTTTTCCTCCTGTCCCTAACAGGGCTGTGGGGGCACATTAGGGCATTGTAAGGCCTCTCCCCCCATCCGGTCTAAAAGCCTTTGACTTTGCTCAAGTTAGGGCGAGGTTTTCCTCCTGTCCCTAACAGGGCTGTGGGGGCACATTAGGGCGTTGTAAGGCCTCTCCCCCCATCCGGTCTAGAAGAACCGGGCCTTTGACTTTGCTCATGTCAGGACGAGGTTCTTCTCCTGTTCCTGACATGGCCGTTGTTTTTTGGAGAGGTCACATCCAGTCATAGTACATCCGCATTAAGCAAGAGGAGTGCGTTAGCTAGAAAGAAAAGTAGATTCAAAACGAAACAGTAAGCAATACATTTACAGTTCTCCCGCTCCTCCTTGAGGCCCTCCGGCGATGGAGTCGATGGTCCCGATAGGAGGCCGGTCCCCTGGCTGCTCCTCCCTCTTCTGTGGTTCGGGCGGTGGGAGGGCTCTTGGCCGGTCTCTTCTGCCCTCAGGCCTGCGGTGGATGAATCTGTCGAGCCGACCTCACCGGATGAGCTCCTCGATCTCATCCTGGAGCTGGATGCACTCTTCGATGTCGTGGCCGTGGTCGCGGTGGTAGAGGCAGAACTTGTTGGGGTTGCGCTTCCCAGGGTGCGTGCGCATCCTCTCCGGCCTAGGGATCAGCTCCCTGACCTCCATCAGTACCTGGGCCTTCGAGGCGTTGAGGGGGGCGTAGCTGCGGAACTTCCCTGGCGGGGAGCCCCGCCGAAACCTGTTGTCCGGGCTTCTCTGCCTGCGTGCCCGGGGTGGAGTATGGGCGCGCTTATGCCCAGGAGGGGATCGGGAGCGAGGCCGGGCTTCCCTTGGCCTCTTCTCAACTGCGGGCTTGCCAGAATCTCCCGCCTGCGCTCCCTCGCAGTTTCTTCATCCTTCATTTTGAAGGCCTCTTCCGCTCGGGCGTATCCTTCAGCCCGAGCCAGCAGATCAGCAAAATCCTTGGGGTACTTCTTCTCCAGGGAGTACAAGAGATCATTCTTCTGAAGGCCGCCTTTCAGGGCGGCCATGGCAACCGACTGGTCCAAGTTCCGGACCTCCAACGCCGCGATGTTGAAGCGGTTGATGTAGGCCTGTATGGACTCTCCTTCCCTCTGCTTGATGTTGATGAGGGACTCCGAACCTTTTCGGGGACGTCGGCTGCTGACAAAATGGGCCACGAATTGGTGGCTCATTTGGTCGAAGGAGAAGATGGTACCCGGCTTCAGTGCCGAGTACCAGTTTCTTGCTGCTCCCTTCAAAGTAGATGGGAAAGCCCGGCACAAGATGGCGTCGGGGGCACCATGAAGCAGCATCATAGTTCGGAAGGCCTCCAGGTGGTCCACCGGGTCCGACGTCCCGTCGTAGCTTTCAAACTGGGGGAGCTTGAAATTCGGCGGGATCGGTTCCTGCATAATCATTTGGGAGAAGGGAGGGTCAGTGCAGATATCCTCACCGTAAGCGGGAGGCGCATGGCGGAGTTCTTCGATCCGTCGGTTCATCTCCTGGAGCCTCCGGTCCAAGAAATCCTCTCGACTTCGAGTCTCCAGGGTCCTTTGGCAGAACGGGGGCAGGGATCTCCCAGGGGTGGAGTCGTGGTCCGACTGAGGGCTCTCCACCCTTGGATTCACCTTCTCGGGAAGGACGGGGCGGCTAGCCCAGGTGGCCCGCCCCACTGCCGGGTTCTGGCACTCCGGAGATGCCCCTTCCGGATGCGCTGACGCCTGCGGCGGCTACTGCTGCATCGCCTGTACGGCCTCGATGAGGCGCTTGACCTGCTGCGCCAGCAAGTCAAACTGCTCCGCGCCGACCGTCGTCGCCGGAGGGGGAGGAGGAGCTGGCTGAGAAACGGGAGGGGAGGCCGGAGCCTGAGAACTGGCCGCGGAGGCCGTGGACCGCCGGGTGGACGCCCTGCGCAGAGGCATCGGGTGTCGATCTCGCGGGGGAGGATTAGGAGTAGATGACGGAGAGATGGCCGGAGGTAGCTCCGTTGAGCGCTCCTTCAAGAACAAGGGTGCTGCGAAGGTTCACCCCTTCCTCTAGCGCCAATCCTGTTGGTGCAAAAATCCGTCTGCGCCAGAGAAGCTGGAGTTGAGGAAGCCGCGATCGCCGTCGGGACCTGCAAGGGAAGTCTAAACCGGAGGTGGGGTTGCTCCGGCAAGACCCTCCGACGCTCAAGTCAGTTCTCTGCCTCAACAAGAATGGAGTGCTCGAACGGAGAATTTAGCAGAGTTTTGAGATAAGGCAAAAGAGCTTAAAGAATAACATATCTGAGTCCCCCCTTTTATAGGCGGGGGAGGCAACGGACTGACGGCGACGGGTGTAACCGCCTGGTAGTGGGCCGCCCACGGTCAGGGGAATTGATTGCGAAAGATAATGGAGCAGACACGTGGGCATCACCTCGACTCGCCACGTGGAATCCGTTATGAGGGGTGGAGCGACGTCCGTCGTCAGGAGAATCGCATGGTATCCGTCGCAGGAGGTAGAGCAGGTTCGTGGCCGTTACTGTGGCCTGCCAGGGGGATAATGGAGCTGTGCGGAGTCCGCTACAGGAAGTGGAGCAGGGCGGCTATGGCAGCTGCGGCTTGTCAGGGAATGATGATACTGCGTGGAGTCTGCCACAGGAGGTGGAGCAGGGTCGCGGCCGTTTTGAGGGCCTGTCAGGGGGCGTGGATCTGTCGATTGAAGCTCGACAATGGTCGAAACCATCGTCGGTGGAGCCCGGCTCCCGTAGGAGTCCGAGCGGAGCTGCGCTGATGTCGTCGGCGGAGCCCGGCTTCCGTAGGAGTCCGGGCGGAGCTGCGCTGCAAACAAAGTCAAGGGTGAAGTTCGGCTCTGATAGGAGTCCGGATTGAGCTTACCAGCAATTGATATTGGGAGCGGAGCCCGGCTCCTGTAGAAGTCCGGGCAGAGCTGTTTTGATGTTGGCGGCGGAGCCCGGCTCCCGTAGGAGTCCGGGCGGAGCTGCACTTGCTGATGGCGGTGGAGCTCGGCTCCCGTAGGAGTCCGGGCGGAGCTGCACTTGCTAATGGCGGCGGAGCCTGACTCCCGTAGGAGTCCGGGCGGAGCTGCGCTGATGCCGTCGGCGGAGCCCGGCTCCTGTAAGAGTCCGGGCGGAGCTGCGCTGCAAACAAAGTCAAGGGTGAAGTCCGGCTCTGATAGGAGTCCGGATTGAGCTTACCAGCAATTGATATTGGGAGCGGAGCCCGGCTCCCGTAGGAGTCCGGGAAGAGCTATTTTGATGTTGGCGGCGGAGCCCGGCTCCCGTAGGAGTCCGGGCGGAGCTGCACTTGCTGATGGCGGTGGAGCCCGACTCCCGTAGGAGTCCGGGCGGAGCTGCGCTGATGCCGTCGGTGGAGCCCAGCTCCCGTAGGAGTCCGGGCGGAGCTGCGCTGCAAACAAAGTCAAGGGTGAAGTCCGGCTCTGATAGGAGTCCGGATTGAGCTTACCATTAATTGATATTGGGAGCGGAGCCCGGCTCCCGTAGGAGTCCGGGCAGAGCTGTTTTGATGTTGGCGGCGGAGCCCGGCTCCCGTAGGAGTCCGGGCGGAGCTGCACTTGCTGATGGCGGTGGAGCCCGGCTCCCGTAGGAGTCCGGGCGGAGCTGCACTTGCTGATGGCGACGGAGCCTGGCTCCCGTAGGAGTCCGGGCGGAGCTGCACTTGCTGATGGTGGAGGAGCCCGGCTCCC
The DNA here is from genome assembly GCF_000442705.2 of Elaeis guineensis. Classification (NCBI taxonomy): domain Eukaryota; kingdom Viridiplantae; phylum Streptophyta; class Magnoliopsida; order Arecales; family Arecaceae; genus Elaeis; species Elaeis guineensis. The sequence continues at coordinate 60,589,312 of NC_025995.2, read as the reverse complement.
GTAGGAGTCAGGGCGGAGCTGCACTTGCTGATGGTGGTTCCGCCGTGGGTTCCGGCTGTGGGTATTTTATACCCAACACATTTCATTCGTGAAATAATCAAAAGACAAGATGTTGTCATTGAACGAGTAGAAATAAAGAATAACATAGCAGACCCATTCACTAAGGCTCTACCACAGCAGCAGTTCAATCGCCATCTCGATTGTATGGGGATAAAATATAAGGGCGATTGGCTTTAGTGCAAGTGGAAGATTGAAAAGAATATGCCCTACAAGCCAATCGAAATTTATATTTTGATGGGTTTTCCTTGTAATCTTTCAGACTTATGTATTGACTCTTTAAATAATAAAAGGCATTTTCATCATATGTTGCATCTTACTTTAGTAATGATTATGATGAACTCCATAAATCAAGAAAATGGGTTTAGGGTTATGATGAGATCATACCTATGAGACCTAAAATCCTAAAAATCTGATTTAGAATATTCCTAGTCATAGGAGCATTGAGTAGGAGATCAATGTTCCGGATAGATTAGCACTTTCTATGTATGCTCGATGGAGAGGGTGGCAGATCTCATATGCCACTTGTGTGAGACACTAATACAAGAAAGTGGGTGCTCATTAGAGAATGAGTTCACTGAATTGATCTGACTTAAGAAACATCTTATGGAATTTACTTACCTGTCAAGAGATGTTTTCTTATAGTGGGAGTTGTGCATGTAATCCTTTGACCTGAGACTACCATAGAACCTTGTATATATGAATCCATATTTTTTGGTTCATACTCATTCATGACTTAGTCATGTACGGGGTGTTCTAGATATGGTAGAATGTATATGGAGGTTGTGAGTAGGTCAACATGGAATCGATCACTCCTGGTAAGAGGAAATCGCATCCTACTTGTTCTGATCGATTGATGATTCAGGAAGCCTTTGATCAAAGCAAAATAAAAATTAGAAAGAATTTCTAATATTTTATTAATTGAATCATCATATAAGATTGAGAGAAATATGAGTATGATATTGGATTTGACATCATTCGATATCGAGAGTCATATTCGGGGTGCAGGGAGATCGTAGGATCAAATTGCACGATAACTTTCCACTGAAGGGTATTTTTGGTATTTCTATCAAAAATTTTATATCTTCTAGGTAGACATGATACGTTACTAGACATCAATCTTATCTTATGAGTTTGATCGAATTAAAGAATTTAATTCAATCACCAATTAGAACGAGTTCTAATTGCTGAAATCGGGTTAGCTCGATTGGATCTAGATTGGTTAGATTAAATTTTAATCAAATCAAATCAACTTAACCTCGGACCTATTGTTGGCTAGATGTAGAACCCAATGGGTCACACACAAAGGGTATTGATCAGGGGTCTAATTGGATTAGATCATATTTGCAAAATTGACATGCTAGCACATGTTGCAAAAAACTAGCTCCTTGTTTCAAATTGGGTTTAAAATTGATTCTAGATTGGGATAATTAAAGCTAAATTAATTCAAATCAATTTTGGATTTGAGTTTATTCAGCCCTTTTCTACATGTAATAAAAATTTGGAGCTAGGAAACCAATTCTCCACGAGTCAAGAATTTTTCTTGTGTGTGGGTGCAGTTTTTTTGTGAAGAAATAGTTTTCGCATCCCATGAGATGGGACACCTCATCCTCGAGCTTATCCCATGTTCCATGATGAAATAAATTTTTGGATGATTCATAACTCTATTTTGAGCATTAAAAATTTTTTTGAAGTTAAAATTCCTTCTGGTTTAATCGTGGAAATTCATTGAAGTTGAAAATCCTGTCAGCCTGATCCATGCGCCTGACCAAGAGTCCAACTTGTGAAGGACTCTAACCCATTTGTCACGCCACTTTTTAATCTGAATTTTTTTCCATGACATTCTCATGTTAGTAACTTAATTTTTGGCCATTGGATGGATAAAATTACATTGATGAGTGGTGGAAAAAAATTATGCTATGCGAAGCTGCGTGACTCATCGGAGAATCATCGAGAAAAATATTCCGAAGAGTCCTTCTGCATGAAGCATCTCTTGGATTTTTTTCCGATGATTGACATGTATCAAAAACTTTCAGATAGGCATGAGAATTCATCAGGAGGTATGAGATTTTTTGATGGATGCGAGATGGCGCGTGGAAGGGGTGCGAAAAATTCTCGAAGGCAATCCATTGCTAAGTATTTAAAGGGGGGTGCGCCGGGGGATTGGATTCATTCAGATTTTCAATTCCTCCTTTCTTTCTAACATCCTCTCCCTATTGTCCAATTAGTCTCTTCCTTCTCTTGTTAGGATAAGTCCAAAAATAAAAAGGACAAGTTCGATTTTAGGACAAGAGTCTAGGAAGAGAATTAAGGAAGACAAGGAGAGAAGAAAGATAGGGATATGAAGGCTAGGAGAAGAGGAAGAGCGTCTTGAGGTCCTGGTGTTGAAGAAAATTCTCAAAGTGAAATTTTTGAGGAGGAATCATCTCAAAGGTTGGTGTCTTGATCATAGCCCTGTGTGGATCACCGTTGGAGGGCAAATATTTGGGCGCTTGGTGGAGGTTCTACCAAAATTTGGATTAAGCGCTGCAGGTATTCTTCTATAACTTAAATTTAATCTTGAATTTATGTTATATATGATTGTTAATCATCAAGAAGATACTGGTTTAAGAGTTTAATATTTAGGATTTCTTTATTAAAATTTTGAAATCCATTATGTTTCCACTGTGCATGCCCACTCTGAAACCCTACATCTTCTTCGTTCTCAACGAAGTCATGCATTTTGATCACTTATCAAAATGCACGTTTCAACTCTAAAATATTTAGCATTATCACAAGAGAAAATATCTCATTATGATCAATATCATAATGTTGACAATATCCTTAGGCAACCAGATGAGCTTTGTAGGTCTCCTTCTTCTCATCTGCACTCTCTGATCCTATTGAAGATCCACTTACCCCCTATGGGTTTTACCGCTTCGAGTGGATCAATAAGTGTCCATACACCATTGACCTTCATGGTCTCTGTTGGGTATAAAATACCCGCAGCCGAAGTCCTCAGCAGAATCTGCTCAAGTAGACTCCGCTCGGACTCCTACGGGATCCGGGCTCCGTCCTCAACATCAGCTGCCGGTAAGCCTTGTCCGGACTCCTACGGGAGCCGGACTTCGCCTTTAACTTTAATTGCAGGAAGACTCCGCCCGGACTCCTACGGGAGCCGGACTTCATCCTCGACTCCAACGGCTGCAGACAGACTTCGTCCAGACTCCTACGGGAGCCGGACTCCGCCAACAATTTCAACAGCAAGTAGACTCCGCCCGGACTCCTACGGGAGCCGGGCTCCATCCTCAACACCAGCTGCTGGTAAGCCTTGTCCGGACTCCTACGCGAGTCGGACTTCGCCTTTAACTTCAATTGCAGGAAGACTCCGCCCGGACTCCTACGGGAGCCGAACTTCATCCTCGACTCCAACGGCTGCAGACAGACTTCGTCCGGACTCCTACGGGAGCCGGACTCCACCAACAATTTCAACCGCAAGTAGACTCCGCCCGGACTCCTACGGGAGCCGGGCTCCGTCCTCAACACCAGCTGCCGGTAAGCCTTGTCCGGACTCCTACGGGAGCCGGACTTCGCCTTTAAATTTAATTGCAGGAAGACTCCACCCGGACTCCTACGGGAGCCAGACTTCATCCTCGACTCCAACGGCTGCAGACAGACTTCGTTCGGACTCCTACGGGAGCCGGACTCCGCCAATAATTTCAACCGCAAGTAGACTCCGTCCGGACTCCTATGAGAGCCGGGCTCTGTCCTCAACACCAGCTGCCGGTAAGCCTTGTCCGGACTCCTACGGGAGCCGGACTTCGCCTTTAACTTTAATTGCAGGAAGACTCCGTCCGGACTCCTACGGGAGCCAGACTTCGTCCTCGACTCCAACGGCTGCAAACAGACTTCGTCCGGACTCCTACGGGAGCCGGACTTCGCCAACAATTTCAACCGCAAGTAGACTCCGCCCGGACTCCTACGGGAGCCGGGCTCCGTCCTCAACACCAGCTGCCGGTAAGCCTTGTCCGAACTCCTACGGGAGCCAGACTTCGCCTTTAACTTTAATTGCAGGAAGACTCCTCCCGGACTCCTACGGGAGCCGGACTTCGTCCTTGACTCCAACGGCTGCAGACAGACTTCATTCGGACTCCTACGGGAGCCAGACTCCGCCAACAATTTCAACCGCAAGTAGACTCCGCCCGGACTCCTACGGGAGCCGGGCTCCGTCCTCAACACCAGCTGCCGGTAAGCCTTGTTCGGACTCCTACGGGAGCCGGACTTCGCCTTTAACTTTAATTACAGGAAGACTCCACCCGGACTCCTACGGGAGTCGGACTTCGTCCTCGACTCCAACGGCTGCAGACAGACTTCGTCCGGACTCCTACAGGAGCCGGACTCCGCCAACAATCTCAACCGCAAGTAGACTCCGTCCGGACTCCTACGGGAGCCGGGCTCCGTCCTCAACGCCAGTTGCCGGTAAGCCTTGTCCGGACTCCTACAGGAGCCGGACTTCGCCTTTAACTTTAATTGCGGGAAGACTCCGCCCGGACTCCTACGGGAGCCGGACTTCGTCCTCAACTCCAATGGCTGCAGACAGACTTCGTCCGGACTCCTACGGGAGCTGGACTCTGCCAACAACCTCAACCGCAAGTAGACTCCACTCGGACTCCTACGGGAGTCGGGCTCCGTCCTCAACATCAGCTGTGCCGGTAAGCCTTGTCCGGACTCCTATGAGAGCCGGACTTCGCCTTTAACTTTAATTGCAGGAAGACTCCGCCCGGCCCCCTACTGGAGCCGGGCTTCGCCTGTAACTTTAGCTGCAAGTAGACTTCGTCCGGACTCCTACGGAAACCAGACTCCGTCTTCTATTTCGACTGAAGACCTCGCCCAAACTCCTACGGATATCGGACCTCGCTACCGACTCCAACCGAACATCGACCGACAAGTCTGGACCCCCTGGCAGGCCACAGTAACGGACAACACTACTCCACTCCCTGCGACGGACTCTACGCAGCTCCATCACTCCCTGACAGGCCGCAGTAACGGTCACAGCACTACTCCACTCCCTACGATGGGTCTTGCGCAGCTCCACTACCCCCTGGCAGACCACAATAACGGCCACGATCCTGCTCCACTTCCTGCGACGGATACCGCGCGATTCTCCCATCTGCTGGCGAATCGCGACAACAGACACCGCCCCACTCCCACGGCAGACTCCACGTGGCACACCCCAGTGATAGCCACGGATCCACTCCACTACTCTTCGCAGCAAACTCCGCCTGACCCAGGGCAGCCCACTGCCAGACGGTTACAAACGTCGCTATCAGGCTACTACCCCCTCCGCCTATAAAAGGGGGGTTCCAGATACGTTATTCTATAAGCTCTAATCTTTCATCTAAAAACTCTGCTAAATTCTCTGTTCGAGCACTCCATTCTTGTTGAGGTAGAGAACTGACTTGAGCGTCGGAGGGTCTTGCCGGAGCAACCCCACCTCCGGTTTAGACTTCCTTTGCAGGTCCCGACGGCGACCGCGACTTCCCCGACTCCAGCTTCTCCGACGCAAGCGGATTTTTGCACCAACAGGATTGGCGCTAGAGGAAGGGGTGTGTCTTCGCAGTACCCTTGTTCTTAAAGGAGCGCTCAGCGGATCCACCTCCGATCGTCTCCTCCGACACCCGCTCTTTGTTTCCTCCCACGGGATCCGTACTTGATGCCTCCTCGCAAGGCATCCACGCGACGGTCCACGGCCTCCGCGGCCAGATCCCAGGCTCCGGCCTCCCCTCCTGTTTCTCAAGCTCCTCCTCCTCCTCCGGCGGCGGCGGTCAGCACGGAGCAGTTTGACCTGCTGGTGCAGCAGGTCAGAGGTCTCACCGAGGCTGTGCAGGCTATGCAGCAGCAGCAGCCGCAGGCATCGGTACGCCCGAAAAGGGCATCCCCGGAACACCAGAATCCGGCGGTGGGGTGGGCCACCTGGGCCAGCCGCCCCGTCCTTCCTGGGAAAACGAACCCGAGGGTAGAGATCCCTCAATCGGACCACGACTCCACCCCTGGAAGATCCCTGCCCCCGTTCTGCCAGAGGACCCTCGAGACTCGAAGTCGAGAGGATTTCCTGGATCGGAGGCTCCAGGAGATGAACCGGCGGATCAAAGAACTCCGCCATGCGCCCCCCATTTATGGTGAGGATATTTGTACTGACCCTCCTTTTTTCCAAATAATCATGCAGGAACCAATCCCGCCAAACTTCAAGCTTCCCCAGTTCGAAAGCTACGACGGAACTTCGGACCCGGTTGATCATCTGGAGGCCTTTCGGACGATGATGCTACTTCACGGTGCTCCTGATGCCATCTTATGCCGGGCCTTCCCGTCCACCTTGAAGGGAGCAGTGAGGAACTAGTACTCGGCTCTGAAACCGGGTACCATCTTTTCCTTCGATCAAATGAGCCACTAATTTGTGGCCCATTTTGTCAGCAGCCGGCACCCCCGGAAGGGTTCGGAATCCCTCATCAACATCAAGCAAAGGGAAGGGGAGTCCATTCAGGCCTACATCAACCGCTTCAATATCGCGGCGCTGGAGGTCCGAAACTTGGACCAATCAGTCGCAATGGCCACCCTGAAGGGTGGCCTTCAGAAGAATGATCTTTTGTTCTCCCTGGAGAAGAAGTATCCCAGGGATTTTGCTGATTTTTTGGCCCGGATCGAAGGGTACGCTCGAGCAGAAGAGGCCTTCAAAATGAAGGATGAAGAGACGGTGAGGGTGCGGCAAGCGGGAGACTCGAGTAAGCCTGCAATTGAAAAAATGCCAAAGGAAGCTCGGCTGCATTCTCGATCCCCTCCTGGCCATAAGCGCGCCCATACTCCACCCCGGGCGCGCAGGCAGAGAAGCCCGGATCACGGAGTTCGGCGGGGTTCCCCACCAGGGAGATTCCGCAGCTACGCCCCCCTCAACGCCTCGAAGGCCCAGGTATTGATGGAGGTCAGGGAGCAGCTCCCTAGGCCGGAGAGGATGCGCACACACCCCGAGAAGTGCAACCCCAACAAGTTCTGCCTCTACCACCGCGACCACGGCCACGACACAGAGGAATGCATCCAGCTCCGGGATGAGATCGAGGAGCTCATTCGGCGAGGTCGACTCGACAGGTTCATTCGATGCAGGCCCCAGGGTAGAGGAGATCGGCCAAGGGCCCTTCCGCAGCCTGAGCCGCCAAGAAGGGAGGAGCAACCTGGGGACCGGCCTCCCATCGGGACCATCGACTCCATCACCGGAGGGCCTCAAAGAGGAGCGGACCACCCGCGACCGTGGAACTCGAAAAATCTGTAAATGTATCACTTGCGATTTCACCTTGAATCTAAATTTCTTTCTACTTGACGTACTCTTCCCATCTGGCGTGGATTTATTACGACTGGATATGACCCCTCCAAACGCTTGGAGCAAAGTTATGTTAGGAACGAGGGAGAACCCCATCCTAACATACCTAAAATGAAAGTCCGACTATCTCAAAATCGGATTGGGGGAGAGGCCTTACAACGCCCTAATGTGCCCCCACAGCCATGTCAGGAACAGGAGGAGAACCTCATCCTGACATGAGCAAAGTCAAAGGCCCGGTTCTTTTAGATCGGATGGGGGGAGAGGCCTTACAATGCCCTAATGTGCCCCCACAGCCATGTCAGGAACAGGAGGAGAACCTCGTCCTGACATGAGCAAAGTCAAAGGCCCGGTTCTTTTAGACTGGATGGGGGGAGAGGCCTTACAACGCCCTAATGTGCCCCCACAACCATGTCAGGAATAGGAGGAGAACCTCGTCCTGACATGAGCAAAGTCAAAGGCCCGGTTCTTTTAGACCGGATGGGGGGAGAGGCCTTACAACACCCTAATGTGCCCCCATAGCCATGTCAGGAACAGGAGGAGAACCTCGTCCTGACATGAGCAAAGTCAAAGGCCCGGTTCTTTTAGACCGGATGGGGGGAGAGGCCTTACAACGCCCTAATGTGCCCCCACAGCCATGTCAGGAACAGGAGAAGAACCTCATCCTGACATGAGCAAAGTCAAAGGCCTGGTTCTTTTAAACCGGATGGAGGGAGAGGCATTACAGCGCCCTAACGCGCCCCCACAGCCAAGTCGGGAACTGGAGGGGAACCTCGCCCTGACTCGAGCAAAGTGGAAGACTCGGACTCCTACGGGAGCCGGACTCCGTTCACAACGCCAAGGAAGACTTCACCCGACTCCTACGGGAGCCGGGCTCCATCCACAATGCCAAGGAAGACTTCACCCGGACTCCTACGGGAGCCGGGCTCCGTCCACAACGCCAAGGAAGACTTCACCCGGACTCCTGTGGGAGCCGGGCTCCGTCCACAACGCCAAGGAAGACTCCACCCGGACTCCAGACTCTACCCGGACTCCTACGGGAGCCGGGCTCCACCTGCGACTTCTGCAACAAGGGCTGATGGTGACGGAACCCAATCGCCCAACTAGATCGGACGAAAGGAAAAAGCCCCTCAGCGGTACCTCCTCGCTTTTATGCAACCCTGCGAAAAGCGGGGGGAGGGCCCTCACTCTGAGAAGAGGAGGAAAATTAAAAAAGAAGGACTTCGTCTCAACTGAGATGGGGGGTCTCTACCGAACACCCCCAGTCTCTGAAAAGACTTTCGACACCGCTTAGGAAGACAATGACATCCCCGAAGTAGTGCGTAGCCCGGACGGTCAAGCTCGGGCTTGCGGCCGTGTACGACGAGAAAGGTGAGCTAACGCATCGACGATCGAGCACCCCCCCCAACGACGTCTACATCAGACAGGTCAAACGATAAGAAAAGTTCGGCGAACAACAATTCAGTGCAACGCGCGGACGAGGTAACACAAAACACCTTTTTCATTCCATTTCCGATATACACGCTACAAAGCCCGGAAGGCCAAGGAAAGAAAGGCAAAATGACAAAAAGGGAAGTAAATACATGAAAATACAAAAAGAACTCTAAGAGGGCCCGGCTCCCTCCGACCTAGAATTATCTACTCCATCCCTTAACCAGGACTGCCTTAGATTCTCAATTTCTTCTTCTAGCTCTCCCCTTTTCTGCAGCGCGTCCTGGAGCGCCCGACGAAGTTGCTGGCTCTCGGCCTCCGCCTCTCGACGCCTCTTCCTCAAGACCTCGGATTCCGCCTCCGCGTCCGCGACGGCCCGCTGCTCGTACGCCAGTTGGATCTTCAGTTGTTGCAGTTCAGCTGTCTTTTCCCCGAGGGAGACAGAAATCCCCTCAACGGTGCCTCTTAGGGCTTGGAGCTCGTCAGAATCTCGGGCGGAAGTAAGCTGCACCCTGCTAGCCAGCTGCCTCTGGAGACGGACGACTTCGTCGGCCGCCACCCTGAATCTCCCTTTATACTCTTCCACCTACCTGCGCCAGCTAGCCCGATGCACGTCGTGGCTCACCTCGGCGTCCTGAAGCTGCTGCTGAAGGTCGGAGACCTTCTTCGACCACTTCTGGTCACCGTCGACCCGGGCCAAGAGTCGGGACGAATTTCCTTCCAGCTGGCCGATCTTCCCCTTCGCAGCTGACAGTTCCACCTTGAGGGCACTGATCCTAGCGGCCTGGGCCCAAATTCGATCGCTGGTGCTCTTCTTGCATTCCTCGAGTTCCTTCGCAAAGTCCGCCTTCCTACGGCTATACTCCATGATCCCCTTCATGTGGAGATTCCGAAAGTGGGTGGCCTCAGCGGTGGCTTCAGAATGACCTTCTCTCAATCGGCAGAGCTCGCCTTCCATCTTCTTTAACTTCTTCGTCAGGTGAAGGACTTCCTTCTTCTACCACTGGATCGTCGATTTCAGCGGGACCCCCAGGGGCAGGGGGAGTGCTTCTGCAGGACACTGCCATCGGAAGGCAAAAGCGTCAAAACACGACTCATTGCAGGGAGGAGAACAGAGAGAAGGAGGGTGGGAGGAGAAGCCATCTGCAACAAGAAATTCAACTTTATTGATTGGATGATTTTTGAAGACAAACAGAAAAGAAAAATTGCGGTGAAATAAAGGTACAAGGTCGGAGGTCTCAGACCTCGGGGGCGGGGGTTGGAGAATTCGGCGTTCCCGGCAAGGGGGCTGCGACGGCAGTGGCGGTTGGCGAAGGACCAGTCTCGTCTTCAGACTCCTCGCCTAGGAAGCTGAAGTCAAGCTCTGAAAATTTTCTGGCCACCTTCTCTTGGCAGAGCTCGAACCCCTTTATGAACGCTTCCTGGCCGAATTGGACCTTCAGATCCCTCATCTCCGTGGAGGCCTTGAATTCCTCTATCGCAAGGGCTCTGGCCTCCGAGACCAGGGCCGAAGTTTGCTCAACCAAGTTGGCGACCTCGGCCTCCACCTTCCTCGCCGATTCCTCCAAGATCTGCCTCTCCTCCTTTCGGGCTCGCTTCTCTCTTTCCAGGGCCTCCTGGAGGGCGGCTACTTCGGCCGTCTTTGCTTGGAGGCGAGCAACCTTGGCCTGACAGCGTTCCTCCACCTGGAGGATGTCCCTCCTCGTGCGGCTCATCGCCTCGATATAGGCGAGGAGCTGGTGCCCAATCTGCAAAGGCGGCTAGGGAATTAGAACAAAGGCCGAATAGCCGTGTAAATGAAGATCCGCTTACCTCAAGGAAGGACCCCAAAGAGTCCCAGGCCCGCTGCTTAGGATCGACACGGTCAATCCTCTCAACGATGTTAGGCAGAATGCAGCCGTCGATCAGCCGCCTGATCAAGTCCCTATCGTTGAAGGGATTCTCCGACCCCTCTTCGGAGCAGAGAGACTCGTCCGCAGCAGTTCGGCGGCTACTCACCCTGTGGGCCACCGATTTCCTTCTTCGCCCCACGGCAGGCGCCTCCGTGGAGCGGACCCTCGAAATGGGGGCCCCAGTCGGTAGACTCCTCGAGGAGGCCCGGGGAGCCGTTGGCTCGGCATCCAAGGGAATGTCGATGGTCGGGGCCACTTGGACGGGTGCAGGTAAGCTCGACTCCTCTGCCTTGGCCCTCTTCATCGATCCGGAGGTCGTAGCGCCCTTTCTCTTGTGGGCCCGAAGGCCCCTGGCTAGCATCCGTGCTGCTTCGGCGTCCATTCCTAAAAAAAAAAAAAAAAAAAAAGAAAGAGAGAGAGAAAAGGAAAGAAGAAAAAGAAGTAAACCAATCAGTCAAGAGTAAAAAAAAAAAAAAAAGAGAAAAGAAAGAAAAAAAAAAGAGAGAAAAAAAAAGAAGAGACAAAAGAAGGGAGGAAAGAGAGAGAGAAGGAGGAAGAAAGAGAAAGGCGTGAAAAGAGAAGATAAGGTAAAAGATGAGTACTCGCTGGATCCTGGGGACTCAGGCCGATGTTGAAAAGAAATTGCTCCCTCAGAAGATTGGAAAGGGAAGGAGCGGAGTAAGCTAGAAGCTTTCGGGCAGCCTGGAGGTCATCCTCCCCCAGGCTGGGGGCCCGGCGGACAGAATCCCTCAGAGAGCCCCAAGGGGGCAGGCCCAGTCTCAAGGTCGGGCAGTGAACAAAGAGATATTTCTCCTTCCAATTATGGATTGAAGAAGGGGCACCTTTCAGCAACCCCTTCTTGCCGAACTGGGGGGAGAAATACCATCAGTCCTTCGCCGAAGGATGGCGTTTGAAAGTATAGAAGTGCCTAAACAGGGAGAGGGATGGTTGGACCTCGACTACGTGGCAAAGGGAGAGAAATCCTATCAAAAACCTAAAAGAATTCGGGGCCACGGAAGCCAAGGAGATGTCTAAGAAGCGGAAGAGGGCAACAACAAAGGAAGGAAGCAGAAGCTGAAGTCCGGCACGGAATGCTTCCTGGTACAGACAAAAATGACCAAACGGGGGGGTGCTGGCCCAGTCAGAAGGGCCAGGCAGCTCCAGGTCGTACTCCGGAGGAACTCCATACTGAACCCTTATCAGAAGGAGTTCCTCCGAGGTCAAGGAACATGGAATGGCGCCCGATGCAAAAATCGGGCAGAGCCCAGCCCCAGACGCGGGTTCATCTACAGAGCAGGGGACCTGGGGGTTTGAGGCGGAAGAGCTCCCGAAACTGCAGGGAGCGGAAGAGCCGGACGATATTTCGAGTAGTTTCGAAGGAGGGCTCTAAAGGTCCCTAAGAAGATGGACAGAATGGGGGACGAGAGGCCACAGGAAGCTAACTCGGAGGGATGCAAAAAAAAAAAAGAAATAATAACTACAGAGAAGAAGTCCCTAGGCGGTAGAAAGAAGGTTGAGGGTGCTGGAACTAACCTATGTCGCTCTGAGGGACCCGGGGGACAAAGACAGAGACAATTTGGAAGACACCTACGGGCCGAGAAGATGCCCACTGAAATAGGGCTCTCGAAGAGAAGGCAGACACTGATAGAAACTCTGGGGTGGAATAGAACACCTAAAGGTGGGAGGACGGGTTTAAATAGACCCTGGGATCTGGCGCCATAATGATCACGAATCCCCCCAAGCCAATCCACGACAGGCACGTGTCCCACTCCCCCCGACAGGCGGCTAAAAGTGGCTGATGAATCAGCAGGGCCATTATGGCGCCGTACCTGGGCCAGTGTACCGACGAGAATTTCGAAGGGTCGTTTCGTATCGCCCCAATCCGAAAAGACTCCAGCACGCGCACACTTAATGCCAAAATATCTGGGGGCGGTGGTGTGCAGGATTCGAGGGGACGGCTTCGGCTGTGCCCATCTCTCTCTGTACTTCCTTCGTTCGAAATTCAAACTCGAAAGTAGGGGGACTGGTGTTGGGTATAGAATACCCACAGCCGAGTCCTCAGCAGAATCTGCTCAAGTAGACTCCGCTCGGACTCCTACGGGATCCGGGCTCCGTCCTCAACATCAGCTGCCGGTAAGCCTTGTCCAGACTCCTACGGGAGCCGGACTTCGCCTTTAACTTTAATTGCAGGAAGACTCCGCCCGGACTCCTACGGGAGCTGGACTTCATCCTCGACTCCAACGGCTGCAGACAGACTTCGTCCGGACTCCTACGGGAGCCGGACTCCGCCAACAATTCAACCGCAAGTAGACTCCGCCCGGACTCCTATGGGAGCCGGGCTCTGTCCTCAATACCAGCTGCCGGTAAGCCTTGTCCGGACTCCTACGGGAGCCGGACTTCGCCTTTAACTTTAATTGCAGCAAGACTCTGCCCGAACTACTACGGGAGCCGGACTTCGTCCTCGACTCCAACGGCTGCAGACAGACTTCATCCGGACTCCGCCAACAATTTCAACCGCAAGTAGACTCCGCCCGGACTCCTACGGGAGCCAGGCTCCATCCTCAACACCAGCTGCCGGTAAGCCTTGTTCGGACTACTACGGGAGCCGGACTTCGCCTTTAACTTTAATTGCAGGAAGACTCCGCCCGGACTCCTACGGGAGCCGGACTTCGTCCTCGACTCCAACGGCTGCAGACAGACTTCGTCCGGACTCCTACGGGAGCTGGACTCCGCCAACAATTTCAACCGCAAGTAGACTCAGCCCAGACTCCTACAGGAGCCGGGCTCCGTCCTCAACACCAGCTGCCGGTAAGCCTTGTCCGGACTCCTACGGGAGCCGGACTTCACCTTTAACTTTAATTGCAGGAAGACTCCGCCCAAACTCCTACAGGAGCCGAACTTCGTCCTCGACTCCAACGGCTGCAGACAGACTTCGTCCGGACTCCTACGGGAGCCAGACTCTGCCAACAATTTCAACCGCAAGTAGACTCCGCCCGGACTCCTACGGGAGCCGGGCTCCGTCCTCAACACCAGCTGCCGGTAAGCCTTGTCCGAACTCCTACGGGAGCCGAACTTCGCTTTTAACTTTAATTACAGGAAGACTTCGCTCGGACTCCTACGGGAGCCGAACTTCATCCTCGACTCCAACGGTTGCAGACAGACTTCGTCCGGACTCCTACGGGAGCCGGACTCCGCCAACAATTTCAACCGCAAGTAGACTCCACCCGGACTCCTACGGGAGCCGGGCTCCATCCTCAACACCAACTGCCGGTAAGCCTTGTTCGGACTCCTACGGGAGTCAGACTTCGCCTTTAACTTTAATTGCAGGAAGACTCCGCACGGACTCCTACGGGAGCCGGACTTCGTCCTCGACTCCAACGGCTGCAGACAGACTTCGTCCGGACTCTACAGGAGCCGGACTCCGCCAACAATCTCAACCGCAAGTAGACTCTGCCCGGACTCCTACGGGAGCCGGGCTCCGTCCTCAACGCCAGCTGCCGGTAAGCCTTGTCCGGACTCCTACGGGAGCCGGACTTCGCCTTTAACTTTAATTGCGGGAAGACTCCGCCCGGACTCCTACGGGAGCCGGACTTCATCCTCGACTCCAACGGCTGCAGACAGACTTCGTCCGGACTCCTACGGGAGCCGGACTCCGCCAACAACCTCAACCGCAAGTAGACTCCGCCCGGACTCCTACGGGAGCCGGGCTCTGTCCTCAACATCAGCTGCCGGTAAGCCTTGTCCGGACTCCTACGGGAGTCGGACTTCGCCTTTAACTTTAATTGCAGGAAGACTCCGCCCGGCCCCCTACGGGAGCCGGGCTTCGCCTGTAACTTTAGCTGCAAGTAGACTTCATCCGGACTCCTACGGAAACCAGACTCCATCTTTTATTCCGACTGAAGACCTCGCCCAAACTCCTACGGATACTGGACCTCGCTACCGACTCCAACCGAACTTCGACCGACAAGTCTGGACCCCCTGGCAGGCCACAGTAACGGACAACACTGCTCCACTCCCTGCGGCAGACTCTACGCAGCTCCATCACTCCCTGACAGGCTGCAGTAACGGTCACAGCACTACTCCACTCCCTACGACGGATCTCGTGCAGCTCCACTAGCCCCTGGCAGACCACAATAACGGCCACGATCCTGCTCCACTTCCTGCGACGGATACCGCGCGATTCTCTCATCTGCTGGCGAATCGCGACAACAGACGCCGCCCCACTCCCCGCGGCAGACTCCACGTGGCACACCCCAGTGATAGCCACGGGTCCACTCCACTACTCTTCGCAGCAAACTCTGCCTGACCCAGGGCAGCCCACTGCCAGACGGTTACAGACGTCGCTATCAGGCTACTACCCCCTCCGCCTATAAAAGGGGGGGTTCCAGATACGTTATTCTATAAGCTCTAATCTTTCATCTAAAAACTCTGCTAAATTCTCTGTTCGAGCACTCCATTCTTGTTGAGGCAGAGAACTGACTTGAGCGTCGGAGGGTCTTGTCGGAGCAACCCCACCTCCGTTTAGACTTCCTTTGCAGGTCCTGGCGGTGACCGCGACTTCCCCGACTCCAGCTTCTCCGGTGCAAGCAGATTTTTGCACCAACAGTCTCTATTTCAGACCTATGGCTCCAAGCCAATAATTGGAGTCAAACCTCTATATGGCACTATGTAGGTGATTAAATTCTTGTTGTTCTCATCGAGTTCAATAGGATCGCATCCCAAATTTAGATATCGAAGTATCTATCCGACGGATGTGATACTCTACCGAATCTCCTTAATGGTGCCTCTATAACAGATTCTGAGTTTGATCTAATCAAATCCAATTCTATGGGTTCACTAGATTGTGTCGATTCTTCTATCTGTCGAACTTCATAAGTTTCATATTAAAGGCATTAGTACCTTCACCAAAGTACTTTTTTTCTGAAAGGAATGCCGAACAACTCTTGTTCTTTAGCATGGTAGAAGTTATATTCCCTAAATTTTTTAGTTATCCTACAAAATAATATATATAGGATTGAGATCCAAGCTAATCAGTCTGTAAATGCTCGATATAAAATAAACACTCCCAAACCCCAAGATAAGAAATTATCGGCTTATGCCTAGTCCATATCTCATATGGAGTTATTACGATTGATTAATTCAAAATCTAGTTTAGAACATAATAAGTAGTCTCAAGAATATAACCTTAAAAGGAGACTGGCAGATTTTTAGACCCCATCATAGATCGAACTATGTCTAACAAAGTCGATTCCAATAAGAGAAAATCCTATTCTCTTTTAGATATGTCGAAAACTCACCGAAAGAGCATTCTCCTCTTTGATCTGATTGAAGAGTTCAATGCTCTTTCTAGTTCATTTTTTTATCTTATTATAAAATTATTTTAATATTTTAAATAATTTAAATTTATGGCAAACATGTTCGTAGATCCAATACATCAGTATGTATCAGATTCACAATATCATTGGCTCGTTCATCTTTTCCAGCAAAAGATGATTTAGTCATCTTACTAAGAAGATATGATTGACAGATTGACAATGATTTACAATTATTGACCTCAAGAATTATCTCCTGTTGATCCTATTTTTATTTATATGATCGAGCCTAAACTGCCAAAGATAGGCTTCCATGATATTATCTACTTTAAGGAGTTTGTTTGTTTGTACAGTACACTAAAAGACTGTGACTATTCGTAAATATCATTTCTTTAGTTGTCCATATGATTTTAACATCATTCATAATGAAATCATAAAATCATTAGACAATAGTGACAATCACTAAAATGATATTATTAAAATTAAAAATAGACTCGATGATTCCTAAAATCAGGATTGGAATATGACTTCCAACTCTAACATTCAGAAATCTCTTGCTATTTTCAAACTTTCTACTAATTTGAAGTCATTGTAACAGTTTGCATAGACTTTCAATATCCAATATCTAGGTAGTAGTATCACAGATAGAGAAATCATAAGGTGTTATCATATAAGTACCTTGTCCAGCAATCCTTTGCTGATTTCTCTTCCTTTGCCTGATCGGATCAAGAAACTCTGCCAGACTAGATTAATCTTAGACTCTTTTATCAGTTCAGACTCATTAGCCCAAGCACGACTCTTTGCACCTTCTTTTTCTTTTTCTTTCTCAAAGAATTATTGCCATACTGAAGACACATCTTTAGAGGTGCGAAAAAATTCCTTCAACATTTGAAGAATTTTCTTCTACTGAGCATGATCAAATTTATAACTAAATTCGTATTGTTTGCTGCTCTAAATAACACCACACAGTGATATGATCATTTGGCCATTTTTGATAAGTGCCTTTGATCGCATCATATATGTTGGATGTGAGAACTTTAGGTACTGGATCCATAATCATATGTAGGATCCATTCGTGCTCTAGAACTATTCGCAACTTTCGATACCAATTATCAAAGTTAGATCCTACAAATCAGTCACTGTCAAATAGTGAATGGAGCAACGTACATCTAGCCATAACTGAAAGAAAAATACAAGATCTCTATGTTTATGAATTGATTAAACTTAAAGACTTGGACTTCAGTCTAAAGATTCTCCTATAATTTTAGTTGAATTGGTAGCCTCTACCTCTAATTTAAAGAATTATCTTAATTCTTTAGCGGGTACTAAAATTTACACAGACTGCATACAAGCCCGAGGATGGCTTGATCAACCCATATACATCTATGGATAGGTTCTCAATCAATTATTTCTCCAAATAATTTTTAATAATTAATTTTGTCTCAAATTTTATTATAGTAGGTGATGGGCCTCCACTGAAAGTTCTGGTTATGTCAAACCATTAATATGAACCTACTCAGTATTTCTAACTAATGAATGATCAGGTCTGTAGATGGCTCGATCAATCCAACCATCATCAGATAGTACAATAGAGTCATTATATGATGAATGATAATTCTATCATTCAGAGAGAACACTAAACAGATGGCGCCTGTAATGTCAATTAAAAATAATGGATCCTTATCATTCACTTTAATAGGAGGCTATGATCTAGTTATCTTCATAACTAGCTCATTTTATGGACTTAATAATTTAAAAGATTTGATAATTAGTTTCAAGAAGAGATGAGAAGAGATCAACTAGTAAACCACAATCCTCCCACTACCTTCATTAAGTCATTGAATTGGATCAGGGTCATACTAGTTGAAATAGCACCGAGATCAGTCACACTAATCAACCTTAATGGGATAGGTCAACTCGAATCACTTAGCAATCTAATCAAGACATAATTCACCAAATTGATCAGGAAGTAAGATCGGTGGGAGGGTCTGCTAAGCTTGCCTTAGACACTATCGAAATGGCCAGGTAAGCTGCTCTCAATTAAAAATCATTGGTCGGAATGCTGAACTTACCTTAGACACCAATTGGTTAATTAATTTTGATTTGACCATCCTAATGATTCAGATTCAATCACTGAGCCACAATCAAGGTCCATTTGGTCTAATAAAAGACATGGACTTGACCATCTACAACTATTGTATTGGTTCTAGAGAAACCCTGATATAATCTAATTCAACATAGTCCATTAACTCTTTGATTCTAACCTTAGGTCTAACCCAATTAAGTAGATCTAATTTGAGCTAACCCATGTCCCATATTTTATAAAATGTCATTAGATCTCATATCACAATTCTAGATCTAATCAACTCAACACTTAATTCTCGATTAAGTTTTGCATCAACATGATTAAGATTTTGAAAATAATTTTTATATGTAAATCATAAAATTTTTTAGATCAAATCTAATTTTTTTATGATTTTAAATCAAAATAATTTTGATTAAATAAGATTAGATGTAACAAACTTCTTCACAAGTTGCATCACATACAACACCACCTTGGGTTTCAAAATCTAGGATTTTGCAAGAAAGTAAGTTTTCTCTTTTCATTTTTTTCCTCATGGAATCTAATCACATGGTACCCCTACATGCCATAAGAGCACCCCATCAAATGAAAAGAGAGGGTCTTTAAATTTTTTTTGCTTTTATGACCGGACGGTCTGGTAATCAACACAATCCAAGTACTTGCTAATCAGATCATCTAATCTAATCACATATCATATATGCTTGAATTTAGATCTAATCTAAAGTATATTAGATCTGATTATAATCTTATATTATATCTAAATCAGATCATAAACATCACATACATGATATAAAATCAGATTTTATCTTTGATCAGCACAAACTAGGACAACCTTTTCACTGTAAGGGATAGACCCTACAGTAGGACAACCTTATTTCAGTTTATGTGATCTACTATTAATTAAATTTAGATCTAATATATCAGATATCAGTCTAAATAAAATTAAATTTTAGATTTAATATGCACATAAATCATGTGAAAATGAATCTAGGCTCTAATACCACTGTTGGAATGCGTAGGCGATTTCATTCATGTATTTCAAAATTTTTTCAAAAAAATTATAATGAAAGATAACTAGATTAATTAAATTAATCTAGTATGCATATGATCTAATCATCAAATCAATCTACTCTAAGATCTATGATATAATATGTTGCATATAAAATCTAAAAAAATATTGAAGATAAAATCAGCATGCATACATGTGAGCAGTAGATCACATCTACTTCTAATCTGAGTTCAGAACTCGATACCTGAGTGCGGGTCGATGATCTCTACTATAGAGAGATATGATAAAGAAGATTTTTGCTAGTTTCTCATAGCCACACATGAGTCCGAACTCTACGAAAAATTCGCTCGAAGCTCCGATCTGATCGGTCTTCTCGGAAGTGCTAGCTCATGCAAAGATCTTTTTCTTGGCTGAACTAGATCCTTTCTTCAAATCTTTGGAATCTTTTCAAAAATTGAAGATATATTTCTAGAGGAGATGAATAGATAAAAGAAAGATAGAGAAGAAAATAATTTTTATTTTAATTTATTCTCTCTTCCTAAACCCATAGAACCAAAAATCTGGTATTCAAATTTTTGAACACACCCCAAGAGAGAGGATCCTCCTCTCTATTTTTCATTCTATGAACCATGTCCAAACTTTTCTCACATGAAGACCTCTCTTCTGGTATCTTACACACATAAAATAAACCATAAAAGCCCTTTTTATAGGCATGTAAGGAGGTAGGGTGAAGAGTCTTAGTGATCCTGGACTCTTACAGGATTCCGCCTTCCTTCACAATTCTACATCCCAAAATATGCCAAAAAATATGGGACACCCCTTTCCATATTCTTTTGTGGTAAACTAGTTCTCCATCTGATCTTCTATGAAAAATCTTCTCAAAATATTGCACATATAAGGAGAAAGAAATTTATTGGCATAAAGAGATTGATATAGATGAGAACAGATTCTCCTAATAAGGAATATTTTAAAATTTAATTTTAAAATCTTTCTTTTATCAAAACTAAGTTAGATTTAGATGTGAGATAGAGAAGGAAAAGAACTTTTTGTTGTGAAAAAATCTCACATAAAATAATTTTATGCATGAAGATATATGGCATGCAAACTAGGTTGGCGCAAGGGAGAAGAGTCCTATTCCAATAAGGACTCTTAATTTTTTTATTTGAATTCAAACCAAATCACATCTGGTTTAGCCCAAATAAAATATATGAAATTTAATCTAATTAAATTCATAAATTTTTAATTAAATTTTAATCAAATTAAGAATTGATTGAATCAAAGTCCTAATCAAATCAGATATAATTCTTCCTTAGTGATTAGATCATCTCATAACCTAATCGGGTCAAACCTAATTGAATCTAATTCAATTAGATTTTATTTAATTCTCTTTATTCAATCAAATTAAATTAATTAGTAAGTTAATTACTAATTAATCTTTTATTAATTTATTAATACTTGATAAATTAATTTATTATAACTTTTGTACAAAGTTAACTATCAATCGAATTGATGATTAAGTCCTTGAATGATTCTCAATCATTGATCAGCCACATGATCAGTCAGAAACTTCTTTTGAGTGTGACCCCATAGGTTCGAACATAAGCTGATAGCACAGGAACACCTTTCTGAATCAATCGATGTAACCATCTAGTAATGATGACCCGATGTCTGGATAGGTCGAATGATGGCGAAGCAATATTCAAGAACCTATTGGCGTATGGTTATTGTATAATTCATCTCTTTGATCCTAATGCTCGAGGATGGCCTAAGATTTAACTATCAATCCTAGATAAGTCATCCACATTATATTTTAATTTTTTTCAAATCCATCATATGGATTATCCGAACTCAGATTTTGCTAAATTAAAGTACACTGATGCATATCTCCTACTAATTTGGAGGGATCAATCCCATCTTGACTCACATATCGATTTGATAAGTACTTGACTGTACCCAAAAATTTTTCATCACTGAATTAAAAATTCAGTTAGTCTAGCACTAAAGTATAGTGAGTTGTTTGTAAGTCACTGTGATGATCTCAAGTCGGAGGGATATTTATACCCATACCCTTCACGAGCTACCCTTGACAGTAGAGTGCTCCATAGTTGGTCACATTCAGTAATAATGTACCTCTATATCTCACCTGCATGCCATACCAGTATCTCCATATCATTTAGTTACAAAGACAATCAACGCATATGGCACACAATGACCTACACTTGATATCGCTATCGTCCTAATAAAAGCATATCGTTTGGTCGCGAACCGGTTTAAGGACTATGCGATAAATCCTCCTTTATCGATCAAAGTAGTTCTAAGGACTTCATCATAACATAAGAGTTCGTTAGAAGATGTAACTTTATGATGAAAAATATCAAATAATTTTTATTATTTATCAATTTACATATATTTATAATTAGCACAATCACCACACGATTGACTTTAAAATATATTTTCCAACAAAATAGACCTACAAGAGAATATCTGATGAAGTTTTATTTACATATCAGCTGATTATTCTCTAGTGAGAGTTGTGTAAGTGATTCTTTGACCTGAGATCACTATGGTATCTTGTGTACATAAATTCATATTTTAGTTTACTTTCTAACTTGGTTCTTTGATCTTTGTGTGGGGTGTTCTGGATGTGGAAAAGTATGCATGGAGATTGTGAGTAATCAATAAGGGATCAGTCACTCCTAATAAGGAGAGCGAACATCCTATATGATCTCATAGGTTGATGATTCTGAAAATCTTTGGCCAAAGTAGGATGATAATTAAAAAGAAATTTTTAATGTATCATCAACTGAATCATCACCTTCTGATCGAGATATATTTAGATAAGTAATTGAATTTAATATAATTCCATATCCACAGCTCATCTGTGATGTTGTTTGACTGAAGGATTGAATTACACGAAAATTTACTACTAAAAGATATTTTGATAATTTTTATCAAATTTTATTTCTTTCAGATAGTCATAACATGTTGCTAGATATCAATCTTGACTTGTGGGCTCATCAAAATTAAAAGAGTTTAATTCTATAATTAATTAGGAAGAATCCTAGTTGATTGAGACTCTTGAGCTAACCTAATCTAATCAGATTAGGATTAGGTCAAGAGTCTGTGTCCACTGTTGGCTAGATTTGAAACTCAATGGATCACACACTTTGGGATTTGATCTTGATCTGATTTAATTAGGATTTAATATAAATCCTAGGGATTAATTTGATATGCTAGCATATTGTGTTAACCTAAGTTCCTAATTGGTTAAGTTCAAAGTGTTTGAGCTAAACTGAACCTATTATCTTTAATCTGATTGGATTAGGTCTATTTTAATTGAACTCTTATCCAACTTCGAAGTATTTTAAGTATGGAAGGAGACCTTCACACCACCCAAATTCTACACCCAAAATTAATTGCCGCCCACACTTTTTAGCATTGAGTAGTGGAAGAGTCCTTCATGAAGACTCTTATCCATCTCATCGGCTTTCTATTTTTTCTTAATTATCACATGTCATATTTTAATATGGGATTTATGGGGTGTAGAAGAGGAGGAGTCCTTCTATGTGAAGGCTCTTCTATGCCACTTAAAGTATCAGAGAATTAATTCTCTGCATGAAGATATGGAGTGCCAAGAGTTGGCGCCCATTGGGGGTTCTTCACATCCTTTCCTAGCCTATTTATATGGGGCATCCCATATGGGTTGGGTGCTTAATTTTAATTGAAAATCAAAGATATTTGGCATGTAATAAGAGAGAAAAATCTGAAAAAAAATTTAAGAAAAAGATAAGAAAAAAATTGAGAGGAAAAATAGTAAGAAGGGTGGTAAGAAAAATAGCAAGTGTTGCTAGCTTGTCTTAGGATTTGATTTTTTCATGTGTTGGAGCATAAAATCAAATCCTAAGTTGTGAGACTTTTAGAGAGAATTCTCTTGGTGTGATCCTAGTGGCAAAATCAAAGGCAACTAAGTGTTTGTGCGATTGTTCTTCGAGTTCAAAATCGATAGTGTTCTTATGAAGAAAAGGCTGCAGCAGTGCACCGATTGGGAAGGACCTTGGCTAACTTCCATATGGATTACTATTGGAGGACTTCTATTTTAGAGTCTCATAGAGATCACCTTCTTACCATACTACTTGTTGGAGAAAGTTTAAATTTTTATCTCTTTGCATGCTTGATTTTATTTTGTTTGACATCTACAAAGTCATTCTAGGGTTTGGGTTTCAATTCGATAATTTTAGTTGTTAAAGCTTTCGATTTGCATGTTTAAAATTTTTTAAAAATTTACATTCTACTATGTGATCAAAACCCAACATTAAGGCTGAGCATTCTTGAATCGATAGTGAAACTCATCATTCATTGCTTTCAGCATAATGCAATGAACTATAGTTTGGTAGTTGAGCCACTTCTGATAAGTGTCTCGAACCATATAGTGGGTGTTCGGAGCTGGCTCCTTGGGTACCGGATTTGTCAGTATGTACAAGATTCATTCGTGATCTAGGACTATTTTCAGCTTTCCATATCAATTATCAAAATTTGGTCCTATCAATTTATTACTATCTAATAGTGATTGGAGCGATAAGGTAGTGACCATAACTCCAAAAAGAAAAACTAAAATCTAGTTAGTATATGAATTGATTAAGCCTAAAGACATAGACTTTAGCCTAAAGACCATAGCTCCATGGTCGAATCCAAATCTATAAGTTGATCAAATTGAAAATGACTAACCAGTTGGTGTCTAAGGTAAGTATGGCAGCTTTGATCGGTGATCATTAATTGGGAGCTACTCGCATAGATTGAGTCTATGTCAAGTTAATGGCATATCCCTCCCACCATCTCACTTACCTAGCTAATATGGTAAATCATATTTTGGTTAGATCACTTAATGATTGGAGTTGACTCATGCTAACTAGGAAATCAGTATGACTGATTTAGGTACCCCTAATTTAACTTGTTTTGAATCCTCTTCATGACTTGGTGAAGTCAGTGAGAGGATTTATGACTGGTTGGCTGGACCAGCTTTTGCCTAATCTTCTTTAATCTGACTTGGTGAAGTCAGTGAAAGAATTAAGATTAATTGGTCAAGTCTTTTCTCTTCTCTCAATTCAACTAATTAAATTCTTTAAATTATTAAGTCCCCATAAATGAAATAGTTATGATGATAACTAGATCGTAGCCTCCCATTAAGTTGGATGATAATAAGTCCAACAGCTTAGATGATCATTAGACGCACCACATGTCTGGTGCTCATCTGGCTGTCAGAATTATCATTCATAATATGTTGATTTAGTTATATCTTTCTGATAATGGTCAGATTGATCGAGCCACACTCGGGCCTGATCATTCATTTGTTAGATGCACTAAATTCTGACATGTTAATAGTTGGACCTAACCAAAACTTTCAGTGGAGGTGCCATACGCCTGCTGAAGAAATGTCTGGGATAAAATTGAATACTAAAAATTATTTGGTGAAATAATTGATTATTTGGTGAAATAATTGGTTAAGAACCTACCCATAGTGCACAAAGGTTGGTCGAGCCACACTCGGGCCCATGTGTAGTCCATGTGGATTCTAGTACCCACTAAAGAATTAGTGTAATTTCTCGAATTGAAGGTAAAGGCTATTAATTCGAATAAAATAGTGAAAAAATCTTTAGACTAAAATCTATGTCTTTAGGCTTAATCAATTCATATACTAATTGAGTTCTGATTTTCTTTTTATAGTTATAGCCACTACTTTGTCGCTTTGATCACTATTAGATAGTGATAAATTGATGGTATCAAATTTTGATAGTTGATATCGAAAGCTCAAAATTATTTTGAAAAATGAATGAATCTTGTATGTGTTGATAGATCCGACACCTGAGGAGCCATCTCTGAATGTACGTAGCATGGTCAGAGACACTTATCAGAAGTAGCTCAACGATCGAACTACAGTTCATTGTATCATGCTAGCGGCAATGAATGATGAGTTCAGTCATCATTTTGAGAATGCTCTTCTACAAGACATGTTACAAATATTGAATGAGTCTTTTGACACACATGATGGTGTTGAGAGGCACAAGACTAGTTGTGCCATCTTCAACATTCGAATGAGGGAAAGAGCATCAGTCATTGATCATGTATTGTACATGATCGAGATGATTGAGTGCCTAAGCAAGCTAGGCTTTCTCCTGTATGAGCAATTGGAGAAAGATGCTATTCTAAACTCTCTGTCCAAGTCCTATCTCTCTTTCCTTACTCATTTTCGAATGACAAAGCCTACAGTCAACTTTCATGGTTTGCTGAGGTTGCTACGGAACTTTGAGAAGGATCACCAGCTCTACAAGGAGTCGGTGAATGTTGTTGGAGGATCTTCTTCTGCACGTTGACCCTTTAAGAAAAGGAAGAAGAACAAGAAAATGGTGCAAAGTGCTAGGGCACCCAAGCCCTGTCAGACCAAGAAACCCAAGTCCAACCAGAGTCAGGCAGAATGCTTCTACTGCAAGAAGCAAGGGCACTAGAAGAGGAATTATCCTTAATACATTACCTCTCAGGATCCAAATAGGCTAAGAAAGAAGCAAGTTATTGTTGGACAAGATAATTATATGATAACACCTTATAATTTCTCAATTTGTGATTCTACTACTTAGGTATTGGATACCGGAAGCCCTTTTAATATTTGCAATTCATTGCAGGGTCTGTAGGTCAGTAGAAGATTTGAAGAAGGTGAAAGGTTCCTTAATGTTGGAGATGGAAGATCAATTTTAGTTCTAGCGTTAGGGACTGTTAAGCTTGTATTCAAGTCTAATATAATTACTCTAAGTGAATGTCACTTTTGTCCTTCCTTTTTATTGAATATTATTTCTGTAGGTCTTTTGACCATGTACGGTTATGAAATTTTAATAAAAAAAATAATTTTAATATCATTATGAATGGTGTTAATGTATTGAATGGACAGTTGAACAATTGTATTTATATATTGTCACAACTAGTTAGTATAATGTATACGTCCAACAAACACCCTAGAATTAGTGATGTCTCCGATATCTACCTTTGGCATTGTAGGTTAGGTCATGTTAATAAGAACAGAATAAACAGATTGACACAAGAAGGAATCCTTGAAGTCAGTGATTATAAATCACTCTCAACCTGTAAGTCCCGTCTTCTTGAAAAAATGACCAAGTCATCTTTTACTGAAAAAGGTGAGCGAGCCAGTGAAGTTCTAGGTCTGATACATACTAATGTATGTGGACCAATGAACACTAGTACCAGAGATGGATATTATTATTTTATTATATTTACAGATGATCTATCGAGGTATGGACATGTCTACTTAATGACACATAAGTCAGAATCATTTGAAATGTTCAAATGATTCTGTAATGAAGTAGAGAAACAAATTGGAAAGAATATTAAAACTCTTTGGTCTGATCGAGGAGGAGAATATCTCTGCAGTGAGTTTCTGACATACTTACAAGAGAATGAGATTCTCTCACAATGGATCCCTCCTGGAACACCATAGCATAATGGTATATCGAAAAAAAGGAATCGAATCCTGTTAGACATGGTTTGATCTATGATGGGCTTTGCAAGTCTGTCGATCTCCTTTTGGAGATATACACTTGAGTCAGCTTCTTATATTTTAAAAGTTTTGAGTAAATCTGTAAGTAAAACACCACATGAGATGTGGATAGGATGTAAGCCAGCACTCTCTCACCTTAGGATTTGAGGATGTCTGGCTTATGTCAAATGTTTGAAAACTGACAAGCTTAGACCTAGGTCTGATAAGTATCTTTTTGTATGGTAGCCAAAAGAGATCAAGGGATATTACTTCTACCTTGCTGATGAACAGAAGGTGTTTGTTAGTAATAGGGCAGTCTTTTTAGAAAAAAAGTTTCTTGGTGAAGGAACTAATGTCTTAAAGATTGAACTTGATGAAGTTCGATCGGTAGAAGAATTGACACAATCTGGTAAACCCATAGAGTCAGACTTGATTAGATCAAATTCAAAACCTATTGTAGAAATATCTTTAAGGAGATCTAGTAAAGTACCACATCAATTGGATAGATACTATGGTTTCTTAATCTAGGATGGGGATCCAGTTGAACTTGATAAGAACAATGAGGATACGATCACCTATATAGATGCAATGCAGAGGTCTGACTTCGATAAGTGGCTGGAAGCCATGAAATCCGAAATGAAGTCCATGAAAGTTAACAATATATGGACATTGGTTGATCCACCAGAAGGGATAAAATCTATAGGGTGTAAGTGGATCTTCAAAAGGAAGAGGGGCACAGACAGAAAGGTGGAGACCTATAAAGCCGGTCTGGTTGCCAAGGATTACCATCAACATTATGGTATTGACCATGATGAGATATTTTTGTTGGACTCCAACCATGCAGTAGAAAGTAATTTTCAAAATTTTAAAATCATACAAATTAGTAGCTTTATTAAATAAAACTACCGAGCCGGAATCCAAATCCTAGAATCACCTTACCGATATTGATCAAAGCAAAAACAAGCATGCATAGGGATAGAATTTTATACTTTCATCAAAATAAAAAAGTGACACATTGGTGTTGTCCACAAGACCCCAAGGTAGAAGTCCTCCAATGGTGATCCACATGGAAGATGGATGGCCAAGGTCCTTCCCAACCAGTGTGCTATCGCAGCCTTATCTTCTTAAGAACACTGCTGGCTTTGAACTTGCATCTCGATCGTACCAAAGCCTAGTTGCTTTCGATCTTACCACCAGAGTGACACTAATAAGTCACTCTTCAAATGTCATACAATCTAGAATTTAATTTTTGGCTCCAACACATGAAAAAATCAAATCCTAGGGTACTGAAGCAACACTTGCTAAAAATCTCACTACCCTTGTAGCAATTTTTGCTACTCTAAATTTTCTCTTTTTTTCTTCAAAATTTTTTTAGATTTTTTTTATATTTACCACATTTCTTCTCTCTGATTTTATCTTAAAATCATAGCAAGAAGCCATGTGGAGCATCCCCTATAAATAGGGGACCAAGGAATGTCTCATGGGATGAAGGGGCACCAACCTTTGGTGCACTAACTTTTGATGCACCAAATAAATTCACCAAGTAAATTTTTGGTGATCCAATTACTTAGAGAATAAGGAATCTTAGTCTTCTATATGCCATAAAAAATTTAAAGAATTTTGGTGACAAAACAAAGGATTTCTGATCGAGAATTTAAGGCAATGCATATTAGTTAAGAGCCTTCTTTAAGAAGGACTCTTTACTTCACACATCAAAGTAAGGGGGGTGGCATTTATTTTTGTGCATGGGTTCTAGTGGGCATAGAGGACTCCTTCTCCAATTAAAATTGGTCTAAGTTGGATAATGATCCAATCCAAATTGACCCAATCCCATTAGGTCAAAGCCAACTGATCTAGGTTAGCTCAAACAATTTGATCTAAACTAATTTGAAAACTTGAGTTAATACAATGTGCTAGCATATCTAATTAACCCATAAAATTTATATTAAACTCTAATTAGATTAGATCAAGATTAAATCCTAAAGTGTGTGACCCATTGGGTTCCAAATCTAGCCAGTAGTGGATCCAGACTTTCAATGTAACCCTAATCCGATGAGATTAAGTCACCCAAAGAGTCCCAATCAACTTGGACTCTTCCAAATTGATTCTAAAATTATTTTTTTTTAATTTTAATAAGTCCACAAGTCAAGATTGATATTTAGTAATATGTCATAACTATCTGAAAGATTTAAAATTTGATAAAAAATTATTAAAATACCTTTCAGTGGTAAGTTTCTGTGTAATTCAATCCTTCAGTCAAACAACATCCCAGATAAGCTGTGAGTAAGAAAATATGTCAAATCCAATCATTTATCATAATGTATCTCAATCAGAAGGCTATGATTTAGTTGATGATACATTAGAAACCTTTTCTAATTATCATCCTGCTTTGGCCAAAGACTTCTGAATCAACGACCTATGAGATCACATAAGATGTTCGCTCCCCTTATTAGGAGTGACTGATCCCTTATTGATCACTCATAACCTCCATGCACTCTTCATCATATCCAGAACACCCCACCAAGGATCAGAGAATCAAGTTAGGTAGTAAACCAAAACATGAATCCAAGTACATAAGGTACCATGGTGACTTCAGGTCTAAAGATCACATACGCAACTTCCACTAGAGAATTATCAGTTGACATGTAAATAAGACTCCATTTGATATTCTCTCACAGGTTAATTAAGTGAACTTATTCTTTAATGAGCACCCATATCCTTCTATTAGTATCCCCACACAAGTGGTTGTGAAATCAACCACCCTCATTTCTGAACATACATAGGATATATCAGTCTTACCAGTATCATTGATCTCTGACTCAATGTACCAACGACTAAGAATATTTTAGGTTAGGGCTATGAAAGAATTAGATCTCACTAGTGTGATCTCATCACGGCCTTAATACCATTGTCCAAACCTATGAGGTTCATTATAATCTTAAAATAAATAAGATGTAGCATATAATAAATCAAAAATATCTTATTTTATTAATAATAAATGTCAATTACATGAGTCTGAAAGATAAATTACAATAAACACTCTATCACATTCCATATGCGATTGGCTTGTAGGGTATTATTCTTTCAATCTCCCACTTACACTTCAAGCTAATCATCCTTATACTTGATACCCATGCTATCAAGATGGCGGTCAAACTGCTGCAATGATAAGGCCTTAGTGAACAGATCCATTATATTATTCTTGGTGTCAACACGCTCCACGATCACATCGTGTCTTTCAACTGTCTCTTGAATGAAGTGGAACCGTCTTAGGATGTGCTTGGATTTATGGTGAGATCTTGATTTTTTGGCTTGAGCAACTGCTCCAGTATTATCACAATAAAAGAGCATTGATTATTCAATTGCTAAAACCACACTCAACTCTGTGATGAATTTTTTCATCTAGACAGTCTCTTTAGCAGCCTCACTTGTAGCAATATACTCAGCCTCAGTGATCGAGTCAGCAACAGTTTGCTGTTTAAAATTTTTTCAACTTACTGTACCACCATACAAGGTGAACACATATCTAGATATAGATTTGCTATCATTTGGATCAGATTGAAAACTAAAATCGATATAATCTTTTAGTTTTAAATCACATCCACCATATATCAGAAAAATATCTCTAGTCTTTCTCAAGTACTTGAGTATATTTTTCATAACTTTCCAATGATCCTCCTCGGGATCAACCTGAAATCTACTTACAATGCCCAAAACATAAGCAACATTAGGTTTGGTACATAACATAGCATACATTATTGATCCTCTAGCCAAAGCATAAGGAATAGAACTCATTCTATTTCTCTCTTCAGGTGTCTTAGGAAACATCTTCTTAGAGAGTTATATGCCATGACCTATGGACAAGTAACCTCTTTTACTTTCCTCCACGTTGAACCTCTTCAACACCAGATCAATGTAGCTAGACTGGGACAAGCCAAGCATCCTTTTTTATCTATCCCTATAGATCTTTATACCATGTATATAGGATGCCTCCCCCAAGTCTTTCATGGAAAACTTTGGTGATAGCCAAGTCTTGATCGATTGCTACATTGGGACATCATTCTCAATGAGTAGTATGTCATCCACATACAAGTCCAAGAAGACAATAGCACTCCCACTATTCTTCTTGAACACACAAAGTTCATCCATATTTTTGATGAAGCCAAATAATTTGACTATCTCATCAAAATAGATGTTCCAGCTCCTCGATGTTTGCTTTAATTTATAAATGGATCTATTCAGCTTGCATACCTGATTTACTCTCCTACTTAAGATAAATCCCTCTGGCTGAGTCATATAAACTTTTTTCTCAAGATTTTTATTGAGAAAGGCAGTCTTGACATCCATCTGTCAGATCTCATAGTCATGGTATGCTACTATAGCAAGCATTATCTGAATAGACTTGAGCATGGCTACCGACGAAATGATTTCTTCATAATCAACACCTTATTTTTGCTTGAAACCTTTTGCCACAAGCCTAGTCTTAGAGGTCTCTACCTAGCCATCTATTCCAATCTTCCTTTTGAAGATCCATTTACAGCCTATTGGGGTCACATCCTCAAGTGCATCAACCAAAGTCTATACTTGATTGACATATATGGAGTCTATTTTGGATTTCATGGCATTGAGCCACTTGTCAGAGTCACTACTCATGACAGCTTCTGAATAGGTCATGGGATCATCATTCTCAATGATGTGGGTTGTGTTGTCATTTTCAATGACAAATCCATATCTGTGTGGTACATTACGTACTCTACTCGACCTTCGGAGAGGTGTGTGTAGTGGTTGTGTCTCAACAATGGGCACATCTGGTTGCGAACCATTTGGTGAGTCCTGGATAGATTGTAGATTTTGAACTTTCTCAAGTTCAACAGACCTCCCACTGTCACTTTCTTGGACAAACTCTTTCTTTAAGAAAACGGCATGCCTACCGACAAACACCTTTTGTTGAGTAGATTTATTGAAGTAGTATCCTATACTCTCCTTGGAATAACTTACAAACCTGCATCTTTCTGGTCTAACATCCAGCTTATGTCTATTAACATTTTTTACATAAACTGGGCAACCCCAAATCTTAAGATGCTTAAGATTGGGTCTTTTTTCTTTTCATTTTTCATATGGATGATAGAAACAAATTTTGAAAGTATTTTATTTAAGATATATGTTGCAGTCTCGAGGGCATATCTCTAAAAAGATGTCAAAAGATTCGTGAAACATATCATGGATCGCACCATATCTAATAAGGTATGATTTCTCCTCTCCATAATTTTATTTAATTGTGGAGTATAAGGAGGTGTCCATTTAGAGAGTATTCTATTTTATTTCAAATAATCGAGAAACTCACTGGATAAATATTCTCTTCCTCAATCCGATCGAAAAGTTTTAATACTTTTACTAGTTTATTTTTTGACCATTCTTTGATACTCTTTAAATTTGTCAAAGGATTTGGATTTGTATTTCATTAAATACACATATCCAAACCTAGACCTATTATCAGTAAATATGATGAAGTAAGAATATCCACCTCTAACTTGAGTCGGCATTGGATCGTATACAGTAGTATGTACAAGGTCCAAAATATCACTCATTTGATCTCCATATCTAGTAAATGGAGTCTTGATCATTTTTTTCATGAGACAAGATTCACAAGTTCCATATGATTCATAATCATAAGGATCAAAAAAATTATCTTTGTATAACTTGTTAATTCTTGACTCATTTATATGGCCAAGTCGGCAATGCCAGAGGTATGTGACATTCACATCCTCTTTCTTTCTTTTCTTCATATTATCAATATGAAATATATTATCATTAAGTGAAAAAAATATAAGACCATTATCAATAAAAGTACTTTCATAATATTTGTTAGAAAAATAAATAGAACAACTATTATTCTTTGTAATTATTTCAAAACTTATTTCAATAATAATGGTACAGAAATAATATTTCTAATAATATTTGAAATATAATAACAGATCTTCAGTTCTAAAATTTTGTCTGAAGGCAACTTCAAAATTCTAGTTCCTATGGCTTTGGCTTGAATGGACTCTCCACTAGCGTCAAACAGCTCAAAGTCACTTTTATTCAGATTTCATATTTTTTATAGACTTTGCAACAATTTGTAAAGGTGTGAACCACAGACGGTATCCAATATCTAAGAATCTAAAAATGATGTACTTAATAATAAATTAGTTTGTATCATATATAAATCTTTAGCAACATTTGTTGATTTCACGGTTGTAAAGTACTCTTTGCAATTTCTCTTCTGGTGGACCTCCTTGCCATATTGATAACAAGTATCTTTGACGGAGACCTTCTTCATCTTCTTCTTAGAGATACTAGCCTTAGGGTTCATCTTTTTTTTAGAACACTTCTTTATCTTCTTCTTGCTGTTCTTATCAACATGAAGGACTTGAGTCTTTCAACCCTTGAAATGGCTCTCTGCTGTTTGCAGTATGTTCAGCAGTTCAGACATGCTAATGTTCAGTTTGTTCATATGATAATTAATAATAAACTAAGAAAAAGAGTCAGAGAGAGACTGCAAGATAAAATTCTGGCTCAGTTCACCATCCATGGCAAAACCCAGCTATCCTAGATGAGTGATCAAATCAATCATCTTTAGGATATTATTTGCACGGAGGTGCCTTCAGTCATGCAGACACGGAACAACTGCTTTGATATCTCATATCAAGCAGTTCGACTTTATTCCCCGTATAACTTCTTAAGGTTAAAGAGAATAGAGGGAATATCCATGTCCTTATACTGTCTCTGGAGCTCATTACTCATAGAAGCAAATATGATGCATTTGACAATCACACTGTCATCTTTCCACATCTTATATGTCGCCCTTTCCTTCTTGGAAGCATCTTCCCCAAGAGAATCTGGAGCAGGTGTATCCAGAATGTAGAAGACTTTCTCTTGAGTGAGAACAATTCTCAAGTTCCTTAACCAGTCAACATAGTTGGGTTCAGTCAACTTGTTTGCATTTAGGATATCTCTAAGTGAAAGTGAGGATGCCATGAGTGTAGTTAATCTACAACAACAAGAACATAATATAAGTAGACAACTCATGATAACATGCACAACTAGACTAGGACTTTTATCTAATTGTGTCTTCCACTATTTTATCAAACTTCATACCCCTCAAATATGAAAATCGATAAATATTCTAATATTTCTTACTGAGGTTGAGATCTCTATTCCTCACAAATATCTTGTGGATAGCATAATATGTTGAAAAATATGTCTCCAAATCCAATCGTCAACCTACTAACGGTTGAGCAACCTTGTATTGTAATTGATTCGTTAATAAATAAAATATATTTTTGGTATTTTCATTATAAGTTTTCATCTTCTAATGAATTTCATTATTGTGATGAAGTCCTTAGGACTATTTAAGTTCGATAAAGAGAGGATTTATCGATTAGTCCTTAAAACTGTTCACGACCAAATGATAGGCTGTTAATAAGGATGATAGCTTCTATCGAGCATAGGTCACTGTAGGCCATATGGGTTGGTTGTCCTCTTAACCAAAGAGTGTGGAGATACTGGTATGGCATACAGGTGAGATGTAAGGATACATCATCATTGAATGTGACCAACTCCAAAGCATTCTGCTGTCGAGAATGTCTCTGATGGGATATAGATATAAGTATCCCTTAGACCTGAGATCGCCTCAGTGACTTGCAAGCAACTCACTGTGCTTTGGTACTGGACTAACTGAATTTCTAATTCAGTGATGGAAGGCTTCTAGACACAATCAAGTACTTGCGAAGTCAGAGTGTGATCCAGATGGGATTGACCACTCCAAGAGTTGGAGAAGAATTAGTCGCTGTATTTCAATTTAGCAAAACCTCGGTCAGGATAATCCATCAGATAGATTTGATACTTTAAAATACAATGTGGACAACCTGATCAGAGTTGATAGTTAAACTTTGAGGTATCCTATAAGTATTTTGGTCAAGGAGATGAATTATATGAAAACTATATCCGCATGGGTTCTAAGGATGTTGTTCTACACATTCGACCTATCCGACCGTTGGATATCATTGCTAGATGGTCACTTTGATTGATATAAAAATTTATTTTTATGCTATTGGATTAGGTTCAGACCTATGAGGTCATACACATTAGAATTCATGATTCGATCGGATGGTTGATCAACGATTAAGAATCGTTCTAGGGTTAAATGATCAATACGATTGACATTTAACCTAGTGCAAGTATTGCAGGAGGATCGATTAGCAATTCAATTGCTAATTGACTTAATTTGATTAAGCCAAAGGGCTGAGATTAAGTCTAATTGAATATGATTTAATTAGATTTAGTTTGGATTTAATTGGATCAAGTTCAATTAGTTTATTGGATAAGCCAAGTGCAAGAAAAAACTAGTCCTAGTCCAATTAGGACTTGGGTCAACCTAATTTTTAATTCGATTAAAAAATTAAATTAGATTTAAATCTAATTTAATCTGATCAAATTAGGTTCTTAATTGGATTAAGTCCTATTTTAATTGGGTTGATTAGGTTTTGGATTGATTTGATTTGAGAAACCAAATTTGAATAAGTCATAGATTGAATCCTAGTAAGACTAGGATTCCACCTTGCGCCACCTTAGACCCCCATACCCACTCTCTCTTATCCCATGCCCACTCTCTCTTATTTTGTATGACAAAACCCTCTCTCCCAAGTCTTCACGCATACCCAAAACTTTCCTCTCTTTCTCTCTTACATGGAATGTGATTGTGGACCAAGTCAAAGTAGGAATTAGTTTGGATTTCAAATTCTATGAGATCTAATAGACACAAAACTAGGTGTCTGGGTTAGAGCAAAGAGAAGAAGAAGAGGGTCTTCTTCTAGAGTTGCTAGGTTCATCTCTTCCCTTCCTCCATCTATAAGCTTTCTGAGAGTGACTCATCTAAAACTCCTCCTACTTCTCATCTTTGGAAGAGTCTAAATCAAAAAGAAGGGGGCATCTGATCGACCATCGAAGAAGGATAAGCGCAATACTAACATACTGTGCTGATTTCCTGGACCAGAACTTCTGATCGTGATTCGTGGGCTTGTGTGGATGACTCCTAGAGGCTGGGCACGTGTGCGGCTCGCAACATCATCTTGAAGCTTGGATCAACAAAGTTAGAACGTCTAACTTGCATGGTAATAGATCTGATCTATTATATTTTACATACATTAGATGTAGTATAGAGACATGTTGATATGATCAATATGTAGTTCTTGCTCTTTATATTTTAATTTTTGATTTAATGTCATGTAATAATCATGTAATAGGATCTTAGATCTAGGGATTCTCTAATTTTATAAGATAAATTTTGATTTATTTTAGTCTTCCGCTACCTGATCTTGAAAAAATTTCAAGATCTTACTCTGAAACCCTAGATCTGGTTCCAACAATGGTGTTACTATTCTATTGGCAAGCACCCTAGATTAGATAGTGTATCAGATATCTACTTATGGCACTGTAGGTTAGGTCATATAAATAAGAACAGGATAAACAGGTTGACTCAAGAGAAAATCCTCGAAGTCAGTGATTGTGAATCACTTCTAACCTGTGAGTCCTGTCTTCTTGATAAAATAACTAAGTCACCTTTTACTGAAAAAGGTGAGAGAGCTACTGAGCTCTTGGGCCTAGTACATACTAATGTATGCGAGCCCATGAGCACAAGTGCTAGAGGTGGATATTTCTACTTCATCACTTTCACGAATGATCTATCCAGATATGGATATGTCTATTTGATAAAACATAAGTCAGATTCATTTGAAATGTTCAAACGATTCTGAAGTGAAGTAGAAAAATAAATTGGGAAGAGTATTAAAACTCTTCGGTCTGACTGAGGAGGAGAATACCTTTCTAGTGAGTTTCTCACATATCTAGTAGAGAATGAGATTCTCTTCCAATGGATTCCTCTAGGAACACCACAGCATAATGGTGTGTCTGAAAGGAGAAATCAGACTCTGTTAGACATAGTCTGATCCATGATGGGTTTTGCCAGCTTGTCAATATCATTCTAAGGATATGCACTCGAATCGACCTGTTATATGTTAAATAGGGTTTCAAGTAAGTCTGTAATTAAGACTCCATATGAGATATGGACAGGGCGTAAGCCAGCACTTTCACATCTTAGGGTCTGGGGCTGCCCGATCTATGTCAAATGGTTAGTTATAGATAAATTTGGACCTAGGTCTGACAAATACACATTCATAGGGTACCCCAAAGAGACCAAAGGATATTTTTTCTATCATGCTGATGAACAAAAGATGTTCGTCAGCCTTAAAACAATCTTTTTAGAAAAAGAGTTTCTTGATAAAGGAATAGTTGCCTCTAAGGTTGAACTTGACGAAGTTCAACAGGTAGAAGGACCGACACCAATAGCTGAACCTGAGTCAGATTTGACTAGATCAGATCCGGAGCCCAATGTACCTATACCATTAAGGTGATCCGATAGAGTGCCGCATCAATCGGACAGATACTATGATTTTCTGATCTAAGATGGTGATCCCATCGAACTCGATGAAAATGATGAGGATCTGATCACCTATATAGATGCAATGCAGAGACCTGATTCTGAGAAATGGCTTGAAGCCATGCAACCCGAAATGGAGTTCATGAAGGACAATGATGTATGGACATTGGTTGACCCACCTGAAGGGGTTAAACCCATTGGGTGTAAATGGGTCTTCAAAAGAAAGATGGGTGTAGACGGAAAGGTGGAGACCTATAAAGCCCATCTGGTTGCCAAAGGATATTATCAACATAATGATATTGACTATAACGAGATGTTCTCCCCTGTGGCAATACTCAAATCCATTCGGATAATGCTTGCAATAGCTGCCCATCTGGATTATGAGATCTGACAGATGGATGTAAAGACAGCTTTCCTGAATGGAGAGCTGACCGAAGAGGTGTATATGATACAACCTGAGGGGTTTACATCCACAGATGAGTTCAAGATGTGCAAACTTCAGAGATCCATTTATGGATTGAAGCAAGCTTCTCGGAGTTGGAATATATATTTTGATAAAGTGATTAAAATATATTGCTTCGTTAAGAATGGAGAAGAGCCCTGCATCTATAAATGAGCAAATGGTCTAGTTGTGGTATTCCTTGTCTTGTACGTGGATGATATTCTCTTAATTGAGAATGACATCTCCGTACTACAGGGAATAAAAGTTTGGTTGTCATCGCAGTTCTCCATGAAGGACTTGGGTGAAGCATCCTACATCTTAGGGATGAAGATCTATAGGGATAGACCTAAAAGGATGCTTGGTTTATCCTAGTCCACGTACATAGACACTGTGCTGAAGATGTTCGACATGGAAAATTTCAAGAAGGGCTATCTACCACCGATAGGCCATGGAATTTTTTTCTCTAAGAAGGATTGTCCGACAACTCCTGAAGAGAGAGAGTGTATAAGTAGAGTCCCATATACTTTGACCGTGGGATCTATCATGTATGCCATGACATGTACAAGGCTAGATGTGGCATACTCACTAAGAGTAGTGAGTAGATACCAATCTGATCCTGGAGAAAACTACTGAAAAGTGGTTAAAACCATCCTTAAGTATTTGAGAAATACTAAGGACCAATGGTTGGTTTATGGTGAGTCAGATCTGAAACTTGTGGGATTCACAGACTCCAACTTTCAATCTGATCATGATGACAACAGAAGCATATCGAGTTATATCTTTACTCTGAATGGTGGAGCCATCTACTGGAAGAGTTTCAAGCGGCATACTGTGGCAGACTCTGTTTGTGAAGTAGAGTACATCGCAGCATCAGATGCCGTGAAAGAAGCTGTGTGGTTGAAAAAATTCATCACCGAGCTCGGAGTAGCACCCTCTCTCGATGGTCTGGTCCTGCTCTACTGCGACAGCACTAGTGCCATAGCTTAGGCGAAGGAACCCAAAGCACACCAACGGATGAAGCATATTTTGTGCCACTTCCATCTGGTCTGAGAGATTGTGGATCGAGGTAATGTCGACCTTCAGAAGATCGATGGAAAGGAGAACCTGATCGACCCCTTCACTAAAGCCCTGGTGATAAAGGAGTTCGACAACCACAAGTCGAAGATGGATATTAAATACTATGCTAAGTGGCTTTAGGACAAGTGGGAGTTGTTGGAAAATATGTTTCAAAAGTCAATCGTCAACCTGTTGACAGTTGAGCAACCTTGTATTGTAATTGATTCGTTAATAAATAAAATATAGTTTTGGTATTTTCATCATAAGTTTTCATCTTCTAATAAACTCCATTATTGTGATGAAGTTTCTAGGACTATTTAGGTTCGATAAAGAGAGGATTTATCGATTAGTCCTTAAAACTGTTCACGATCAAATGATAGGCTGTTAATAAGGACCATAGCTTCTATCGAGCATAGGTCACCGTAGGCCATATGGGTTGGTTATCCTCTTAACCAAAGAGTGTGGAGACATTGGTATGGCATACAGGTGAGATGTAAGCGTACATCATCATCGAATGTGACCAACTCCAGAGCATTCTGCTGTCAAGAATGTCTCTGATGGGATATAAATATAAGTGTCTCTTAGACCTGAGATCGCCTCAGTGACTTGCAAGCAACTCACTGTGCTTTGGTACTGGACTAACTGAATTTCTAATTTAGTGACAGAAACTTTTGGGCACAGTCAAGTACTTACAAAATTAGAGTATGATTGAGATGGGATTGACCACTCCAAGAGTTGGAGAAGAATGAGACACTGTATTTTAATTTAGCAAAACCTTGGCCAGGATAATCCATCAGATGGATTTGATACTTTGAAATACAATGTGGACAACCTGATCAGAGTTGACAGTTGAACTCTGAGGTGTCTTATAAGCATTTTGGTCAAGAAGATGAATTATATGGAAACTATATCCGTGTAGGTTCTAAGGATGTTGTTCTACACATTCGACCTATCCGACCGTCAGGTACCATTGCTAGATGGTCACTTCGATTGGTATAAAAATTTATTTCTGTGCTATCGACTTGGCTTCGGACCTATGAGATCACACATATTAGAGTTCATAATCCGATCGGATGGTTGATCAATGATTAAGAATCATTCTAGGATTAAACGATCAATACGATTGATATTTCACCTAGTGCAAGTATTGTAGGAGGATCGATTAGTAATTCGATTGCTAATTGACTTAATTTAATTAATCAAAAAGACTGAGATTAAGTCTAATTAAATATAATTTAATTTGATTTGATTTGAACTGTTGTGATCCAGGTGGTGTGCCCAAGGCCCAGGGGACCAAGGTTAAGGCCAAGGTCCATCATCCATAAGGGCTTCATGGAGGCTCTAGGGCTACTTGGGCCCTAGGTTGAAAGGCTGTGGGCCTTTCGGATTCTTGAGGTCTAGGTTATGTGGGCCTCAAGGGATCAAATCTTTATGGGCTAGGTCTGAGCCCAGGATAGGTGAGATTAGGTCGAATCATGGGTGTACATGGGCTTGGGTTAACCTAATCTCCCATAGAGTTGGTCAAGGGAGTTTTGGGTTTGGGTCACTTGACCCTGTGTTTATATATACATGCACTGTATAGGTTTGATTAAGCCAAGGAATACGAAAACTCTTTCTCCCAAGTCTCTCTCTCTCTTCTCCCTCTCTCTCTAGCTATTCTCCACACCCTAGGAGCAAGAAACCCTAGGGTTTCTTGCCGCTAGGTCCATAGAAGGCAGGAAAAGCAGGGGAGGCGCTAGGGTTTTGAGCCCCTCCCCCTTTGTGCCGCCAACCATATTGCCTCTCCCTCTCTTGCAGCAATCCAAACATTAGGTCCAGAACTTGGAATCTCTTTCTACGAGGTTGGTACAAGTTTCTTTCAGATCTGGAGTTGATCTGAGGTCGTTTGAGGCACGGGTGAGATCTCCATCAACAGATCTACAGGAAAGGCTGCAGCAGGATAGATCTGCAAGGTCTGGTTCTATCTACCTTCTTCCCTATTTAGAATATCCCAATTTGAGATCTATGAATTGGAAGACCTCAGTCCAGGCCTGATCTAGTTGGGTACCAGATCTTGAATTTTTTAGAGGTGATCTTAGAGGCATTCTTCATCTGGAACGAAAGGCTGATGAAGAAGATAGCAACCAGGCTGATTTCGTCAAGGGCCTTCGATCGAGTCTAGAAGTCTCCAGATTTGTTCGTTGCTGGTTTTGCTGCACCCAAGGTCTGTGGGAGGAGCCGAGATCATGCTCCAATAGTTGGTATCAGAGCCACGATGGTGAAGAAGCGGTTCCAAGCATGAGAAGTTAAAGATCCCAAGTGCTAAAAATTTTTAGCAAGGTACCATCAAGGTATATTCTACACTTCTTGATTTTATATTGCTTGTTTGGTTTGGATCTAGTCATGGGCAGTAATATGAAGGTCGATTTCGAGAAGTTTGATGGCAAGAAAAATTTTTCCATGTGGAAAATCTGGATGGAGGATCTTCTGGTGCAAGCAGATCTGGATCAGACTTTGGATGAGAAGCCTGAGGGAATGACAGATAGACAGTGAGCATCGTTGGAGAAGAAAGCATGCTCGGTGATCAGAGGATGTTTGGCGGATGCGATGCTGTATTCGGTGCTGGAAGAAAAGACCCCGAAGGGCCTTTGGTCGAAGTTGCACACCATATATATGGGGAAGAATATGTGCAACAAGCTAATGCTGAAGAAGAGGTTGTATAGTCTTCTGATGCAGGAGGAATCTGATGTGATTGGCCACATTCAGAGGTTCAACCAGTTGTGCACGGAGTTGATGAATATCAGGATGAAGCTGGATGAGGAGGACAAGTCTCTGTTGCTTTTGTGTTCGCTGTCAGGATCATATGACTCTTTGGTGACTACACTGCTCTATGGCAAGGAGACTCTGGAATATGAGGACATGGTCTCGGTGCTGAGGTCTAATGAGCAAAGAAAAAAGTTGATCAGAGATCGAGCTCTCCAGGAGGGTTTGGCAGTAGGGGAGAGGACAGGTAGAGGCAGAGGCAGAAGCAAGTCCAGGGGGCGGTCCAAGTCCAGGAAGGGAAAGAAAGAGATGAAATGCTTCAAGTGCAACGAGTTCGGACACTTCAAGCGAGAATGTTCACTATGGAAGAGCAAGAAGGGAGAAAGAAGTGGCTCAGAATCAGTGAGTGCAGTTGCTGGGCAGTAGGTGGAGGATGATCTACTTGTGGTATCAGATGGTCACAGGCATTACACAGAGGAGTGGACACTAGACTCTGCGTGCTCACATCACTACACACCACACAGGTCTTGGTTTGCGACATACACCAAGACAGATGAGGGATCAATGACTCTAGGTGACAATCATCCTTGCAAGGTGGCTGGGACAGGGACAGTCAGGGTGAGGATGTTTGATGGGATTGTGAGAATATTGACAAATGTAAAGCACATCCCGGAGCTGGAAAAGAATCTGATGTCACTAGGCTACTTGGAGCACTAGAGAGCTTTGAAGTGGATATTCAGATACCTGACGGGTCCAGTTGGAGTTAGCATATGCTACGGACAGCGAGGAGGTGTAGTGGGATACTCTGACATGTCCAAGGAGGCTCAGGGGCTGATTGGCGGTTATGTAGATGCAGACTTCGATGGAGATGCGGATACCCGGAGGTCTACGACAGGCTTCATCTTTAGCCTGTATGGAGGTCCTATTTCTTGGAGATCGAGTCTGCAGCCTATCACGGCCCTATCCGCTACAGAGGTGGAGTACATCAGGCTGACAGAAGCAACTAAGGAGGCAATTTGGCTAAAGGGTTTGTTGACGGAGATGGGCCTTACTCAGGAGGCCATTAGAGTGCACTGTGACAGCCAGAGTGCACTTCTACTAGCACAGAACTCAGTCTATCATGCAAGGACAAAGCACATCAACATTCAGTATCATTAGATCAGGGAGCTTGTGGAGGATGGCGAGGTGGAGCTGGTAAAGGTACACACCAAGGAGAATCCAGCTGATGCACTTACGAAGGTACTTCC
Organism: Elaeis guineensis; assembly: GCF_000442705.2. Taxonomy (NCBI): domain Eukaryota; kingdom Viridiplantae; phylum Streptophyta; class Magnoliopsida; order Arecales; family Arecaceae; genus Elaeis; species Elaeis guineensis. The sequence continues at coordinate 60,546,676 of NC_025995.2, read as the reverse complement.
ACGGGACAGCTTTTAGAGATGTGTTGAGCTGATTTGGCTGATGGACAGAGTGGAGCTGGTTGAGGCCTTGGGACACAAAGCTGGAGATTATTGTGATCTAGGTGGTATGCCCAAGGCTCAGGGGATCAAGGCTAAGGTCAAGGTCCATCATTCATGAGGGCTTCATGGAGGCTCTAGGGCTAGTTGGGCCCTAGGTTGAAAGGCTGTGGGCCTTTCGGGTTCTTGAGGTCTAGGTTATATGGGCCTCAAGGGATCAACTCTTTATGGGCTAGGTCTGGGCCTAGGATAGGTGAGATTAGGTCGAGTCATGGGTGTACATGGGCTTGGGTTAACCTAATCTCCCATAGAGTTGGTCAAGGGAGTTTTGGGTTTGGGTCACTTGACCCTGTGTTTATATATACATGCACTGTATAGGTTTGATTAAGCCAAGGAATACAAAAACTCTTTCTCCCAAGTCTCTCTCTCTCTCTTCTCCCTCTCTCTCCAACTATTCTCCATGCCCCAGGAGCAAGAAACCCTAGGGTTTCTTGCCGCCAGGTCCATAGAAGGCAGGAAAAGTAGGGGAGGCGCTAGGGTTTTGAGCCCCTCCCCTTTTGTGCCGCCAACCATATTGCCTCTTCCTCTCTTGCAACCATCCAAACATCAGGTTGAGGACTTGGAATCTCTTGCTATGAGATTGGTACAAGTTTCTCTCAGATCTGAAGTTGATCTGAGATCGTTTGAGGCACGGGTGAGATCTCCATCAACAGATCTACAGGAAAGGCTGCAGCAGGATAGATATGCAAGGTCTGATTCTATCTATCTTTTTTTTTATCTAGAATATCCCAATTCAAGATCTACAAATTGAAAGATCTCGACCTAGGCCTGATCTGATTGGGTACCAGATCTTGGATTTTTTATAGGTGATCTTAGAGGCGTTCTTCATCTGGAACGAAAGGCTGACGAAGAAGACAGCAACCAGGCTGATTTTGTTAAGGGCCTTCGATCGAGTCTAGAAGTCTTCAGATTTGTTCGTTGCTGGTTCTGCTGCACCCAAGGTCTATGGGAGGATCCAGGATCATGCTCCAACATGGGCTTGATTGGATTAAGTCCAATTGGTTTATTGGATAAGTCAAGTGCAAGGAAAAACTAGTCCTAATCCAATTAGGACTTGGGTCAACCTAATTTCTAATTTGATTAAAAAATTAAATTAGATTTAAATCTAATTTAATCTGATCAAATTATATTCTTAATAGGTTAAAACTTATTTATGTTAGATTGATTTGGTTTTGGTTTGATTTGATTTGAGAAATCAAATTTGAACAAGTCATAGATTGAATCCTAGTAAGACTAGGATTCCACCTTGCACCACCTTAGCCCCCCATGCCCACTCTCTCTTATCCCACGCCCACTCTCTCTTATTTTGTGCAACAAAACCCTCTCTCCCAGGTCTTCATGCATGCCCAAAACTTTCCTCTCTTTCTCTCTTACATGGAATGTGGTTGTGGACCAAGTCAAAGTAGGAATTAGTTTGGATTTCAAATTCTATGAGATAGAGTTTTAGGAAATCAAAACTCTTTCCTTATGGCACTGATTTTATCAAAAAATTTTTTAAGATTTTTATGACTTTTATGGAACATAATATGTGCCCTTTGCTGGTAGTCTATGATAGAAAAAGAAGGAGGGGATGCCCAAGAGTTGGGTGCCCCTTGTCTTGCCTTGTTTGGATAATCCTTGACTAGGTATTTGACCTAGAAAAAGACTCTTCATATCTCTCTATTTAAAATAAATTTCTTCATAAAATTTTTGTAAAACATAGAGCATTGAGAGACCTTTGGGGCATCCAAAAATCAAGGAGAAAGAATCTTAGGGCATGGAGATATAATGGACACAAAACTAGATGTCTGGGTTAGAGCAAAGAGAAAAAGAAGAGGGTCTTCTTCTAGAGTTGCTGGATTCATCTCTTCCCTTCCTCCATCTATAAGCTTTCTGAGAGTGTCTCATTTAAAACTCCTTCTCTTACTTCTCATCTTTGGAAGAGTCCAAATCAAGATGAAGGAGGCATCTGATCGATCATCGAAGAAGGATCAACGCAGTATTAGCATACTGTGTTGATTTTCTGGATCAGAACTTCTGATCGTGATTCGTGGGCTCGTGTAGATAATTCCTAGAGGCCGGATGCATGTGCAGCTCGCAACATCATTTTCAAGCCTGGATCAGCAAAGTTAAAACATCTAATTTGCAAGGTAATAGATCTGATCTATTATATTTTACATATATTAGATGTAGTATAGAAACATGTTGATATGATTAACATGTAGTTCTTGCTCTTTATATTTTAATTTTTGATTTAATATCATATAATAATCATGTAATAGGATCTTAGATCTAAAGATTCTTTGACTTTACAAGATGAATTTTGATTTATTTTAGTCTTTCACTGTCTGATCTTGAAAAAGTTTCAAGATCTAACCCTGAAATCCTAGATCTGGTTCCTTCACAACAAATATTCATGAGTTCAAGAGTAGATAATTCTTTAGCAATTGTACCTTTACAATTCTCAATATATTTCTTTCTGGCCTCTAGATCACATATAGTCTTGTGGATAGTATAACAAACTATAGTGTTCTAGTTAAGTTGATTCTTCAATCTATATGGTCATACTTAAACGATGCTGCCCTTATGGATAGTACAATAAAGCAACACTATTCAAATATGCCATGAGCATCAATATGCACTTGATCAATATCATATCAATTTCTATAATAAGCCTTGTAGATAGCACAACAAGCTCACTAAGATCTTGACATACTCTATCAACCAAGTTTGAAGGAAGGCCCTTGTAATGTCTATATCACTTAATCAATCTAAGTTTGAAAGTCAACAAGATCAAATTGATCAGGTAAGTAGGTGGGAGGCACCCCATAGCTTTTCTAGACACCAACAGAGTTAGCCAGACTAGCATACAGACCTAATTAGAAAATTACCATTCACACTTTCCTTGACACTAATTGATCTTAAGAATTCGACTTTTGATTAAAAAGTGAATCCCGATATTATAATTTAATATAATTAAATGGAGAGCTTTAAACTGGTCTTGACACATCCTAACTATAAGTGCATAAAATGTACACTACAAATTATGCAAATTTGCATGCTTCAACTATTCATAATAGCAATGACATTATCAAGCCAAAAAAAAAAGAAACATATAAGGGTGCAATCAAAGTCATAAGATATGACTAACAAATACATATAATATAACAAACCTTAATCTAATTAGGCATGCATAATATCCTTATATTCAATACATCGATTTAAGCATCATGCAACTGTTGGAAAAGGTGCAGGGTATCATGCATGAATTTTAAAATTTTTTTAAAATATAACACAGTGAAACATGTAAATTAAATAATTTAATTTATAAATATATGTAATCAAATTACTAAACCCTATAATTAGGATCTATAACATATCATATTGCATTTATAAATCAGAAAATAAAAGCTTTGGTATTGATCAAATCAATACCCTAGATCTGAAACAGTTTTAGATCTAAAACCTAGATCACATCTAGATAAGAGAAGAGATCAGATCTCTTACCTTCATGCAGGTTGAGAACTCCATGGTTGATTTTCTTTATTGCCTTTGAAGCCGCACACACGTCTGGCCTCTACAGGTGATCCACACAAGGCTGCAATAAAATCAGAGGTTCATCGAATGAAGATCCGCTCGAAGTGCTAGCTTCTTGCAGATCCCTCAGGATGGTTAATCTAAAAAATATTCTTTGGATCTCTTAGATATTCCAAGAGATGAAGAATATGAGGAGGAACAAGAGAGAAGTCAAATCTTTTGACCTCCCTAAAATCAAAAATAATAATATAAAAGAAAAAGTCCTAAGAGAAGAAAGTTCTTCTCTTTCAGTACATCAACGATTGATGTCCTGAGAACATCTCTATGCTAGGACATGGAGAGACCATCTTCTCTAGATATTTTCCAAACTTTTAGATCTCATGATATCTAATTTTTTTTATAAAAAAATCTCATGATTTATGGAGAAGAAGGGTTCTAAAAGAAACCTTAAGAGAAGACCTTCTTTTCTTCTTCTTCTCTCATCAGAACATGATTGATCATGTCGAAAATTAGATCACCATACTCCAACTCATTGGAGCATGAATCCACCACACCATCCCTCTCTCTCTCTGAGATTTTTATTACATAAAAATAAAAAATAAAGAAGAAATAAATTGAAAAGAAAAACAATAAGAGAAAAACATCTTCTCTCTTACCTTTTGTTTCTACAAGATATCAACTTTTGATCTCTTGATAGAAGACTCTTCTCCAAGAAATTTGATGCCTCAAACCACCCATTCCATCCTATTTCTCTCTCAGATTTTATCACATAAAAAACATAAGAAAACAAGGAGAGAATAATATGAAAGAAAAATAATGAGAGAAGATAATCTTTTCTCTTACCTTTCTCTCTACAAGATATCAACCTTTGATCTCTTGATTGAAGACTCTCCTCCAAGGATTTTGGCACCTCAAACCACCCATACCTTCCTCTTTCTCCTCTACTATTTCTATCTAAAATCCACAAATTTTTTGACTCTTTTTTGAGAGCATATGGGGCGGTAACTTTTTATATGGTAGACTAGGTCATAAAACCTAGTCTAACAAGGAGTCCATGGGGTGTCCAACTCTTGGATGCCCCCTCCCTCATAAATTTCATGGAGAGCATTAAATAACTCATAAAAGGGGCTACAAAAAGAAGGGATAAGCTTGGGAAAAGTTGGCACAAGAGAGGAGAGAAGTGTCTTTGTGAAGAGGGACTCTTTTAAAAAAAAAGGATAAACCTAAACCACTTTCCATAATTAGCCAAATCTCTTTCCATATTGAATCAAATCAAATCTGATTCAAATCTCTAGAATAAGTGGTGTGAGATAACATTCCTTAGACATAGATAACATAGAAAAATATTTGGAAATTAATTAGTGGGTGTGGGCTTGAGATTTCTTAGGTGGCGCAAGAGAAGAGATGGAGTCCTACTCTAACTAGGATTCTTATGTAGATTAGGTCAAACACTTTGAACCCAATCTAAATTAATTACAACCTAATTAATGATGATCCTAGTCTAACTAGAAATCCAATTAAATCAAATTAAATCATATTTAATTTTAATTTAAATTTTAACTTAATTAAGAATTAGGTGCATACAAGTCCTAGTCAAACAGGGACTTGTTCTCCCTTGCAATTGGCTTATCCAATAAACCAATTAGACTTAATCCAATTAAATTCAAACTAATTTTGATTGAATCAAATTCAATTATACTTGATCTCAGCCCAATTGCTTAATCATATTGAGCCATTTAGCAATCCAATTGTTAATTGATCCTCCTGCAACACTTGCATTAGGTTAAACATCAATCACATTGATCGTTTAACCTAAGAATGATTCTCAATCATCGATTAACCATATGATTAGGTTACAATCTCTTATGTGTGTGACCCTATAGGTTCAAACTTAAGTTGGTAGCATAGAAATCAATTCCTGTACCAGTCGAAGTAACCATTTAGCAATAGTTCTTGACGTCCAGATAGGTCGAATGTATGCAAAGCAATATTCTAAGAACTCTGACCCATGGTTACTGTATAATTCATCCTTTTGATCAATAATACTCAAGATGACTTCGAGCATGTTGTCAATCACTCATACAAGTCATCTCTATTGTGTCTCAAAATTTTGCAAATCTCGTGACTCCTCACGAGGATTACCCAGGCCTAGGTTTTGCTAAATTGAAATACAGCGAGACATTCTCTTCCTGAAGTTAATCAGGAGTGATCAATCCCATCTTGACTCACACACCAACTTTATAAGTATTTGACTGTATCTAAAAACTTTTCGAAACTATATTAAAAATACAGGCAGTCCGACACCAAAGCACAGTGAGTTGCTTGCAAGTCACCGTGGTGATCTCAGATCAGAGGGATACTTATACCCATTGGCCTTAGCTAACGACTCTTGATAGTAGAGTATTATATTAGTCACATTCAATGTAGATGTACTCTACATCTCACCTGAATTCTATACCAGTGTCTCCACACTACTTGGTTACGAAGACAACCAATGCATATGGCATACAGCGACCTACACTTGATAAGTTATCGTTCTTGTTAATAACTTATCATTTGATCGTGAACAATTTAAGAACCATCTGATAAATCTTTCTTTATCGATTGATTATAATTCTAAGAACTTCATCATAATTTAGGAGTTCATTTAAGGAAGATAGAACTTTTATGATGAACTTGTCAAATAACTATTATTATTAGATAATTCATATACTAATTTCAATCATCTACCACTTAGATGATAGGCTTTAGGACACATTTTTCAACAACTCTCACTTGTACTAAAGCCAATCAGAATAATATCAAATATCCTATCTTCCACATGAGTTCGTAGAACTTCTTAGTTCTGAGGTCTCAGCAAATGGGTCGGTCAAGTTCTTCTTTTTCATTGATCTTCAAAAAATCGATGTCACCCTGATCTAAAATCAAAAGTGATAGCAATACAGAGTATGCTGGTCCTTCGGTTCTTTAGCCAGATTTATGGCTCCAGTGCTACGATAGGACTGGACCATCGGTGGAGGGTGCCACTCCCAACCTGCTAATGAAGCTTAGTAATTACATGGCAGCATCATATGCTACGATATACTCTACATCACTAACTTAGTAGGCTAAAGTATCCTGCTTGGAACCTTTCCAGTAGATTGCTCCTATAATTAGAGTACGATCCGATATTTTTTTGTTGTCATCTTGATCTGACTGAAATTGAAACATCCACATATTTAAAGTCAGTATTTCCATATTTGAGTCACTGGACTTTAGTAATTTTTAAATACTTAAGGATTGTCAATACAATCTTCTAGTGGTTCTTACTTAGATCAGACTGGTATCTGCTCACTACAATTAGTGAGTATACTATATTTGGTCTTGAACATAGAGAAATTAGATGACACCCAAACCTTTATTCTTTGCAATGCTGGAATGCCATTCCCGATTAAGAAAATTTCATCCACAGACAACACAAGGAATAACACTACAGAATATTTTGCCCACTTATAAATGCAGGATTCTTTTTGTTCATAACAAAGACATATATTTAAAATGTGTGTTCCAACTCTGGGATAATAGCGAAATGGGCTTTATAGGTCTCTACCTTTCTGTCTGCGCTACTCTGATCCTTTTAAAAAATTCATTCACACCCAATGGATTTTATCCCTTCAGGTGAATCATCTAGTGTCCATACACTATTGATTTTCATGGACTTTAATTTAGATTTAATGGCTCCAAGCCACTTCTCAGAGTTAGACCACTGCATTGCATCCCTATAGGTGATCGGTTCCTTGTTAATCTCATCGAGCTCAATAGGATCACTGTCCCAGACCTAGACACTGAAGTGTCTGTTCGACTAACATGGTACTCTAACAGATCTCCTTAAAGGTGTTACTTTAATGGGCTTTGAGTTTAATCTAATCAAATTCGATTCTGTAGGTTTACTAGATTATGTCGGTTCATTTTCTACCAGACAAACTTCCAAGTTCAACTTGATAGGCATCAGTTCCTTCTCTAAAAAACTTCTTTCCAAAAGGAATGCCCTACTGTTGATGAGCATCTTATGTTCTTCAGTATGATAGAATTAGTAACCCTTAAACACTTATTGGACCAAGAACCAAGTTTATTGTATGCAAACCTTTGACATAGGCCGATCAACTCTAAACCCAAAGGTGAGAGAGTCTAGGTCTATGTCCGATGCATATCTCATATGGAATCTGCACAACAGACTTACTCAATATATTTTCAGAGTAAAACAGGTAATCACAAAGAGCACAATCCTGAAATAGGCAGAGAAGTGAACCTTATCGTGGATTGAACCATATCTAACAAAGTTCAACTTCTCTTTTCAGATACACTTTGTTCCGAAAAGGAATCACTGAGAGAGAATCCAATTCTCTCCTAGATATGTCACAAACTCATTGGATAAGTATTTGCCTCCTCGATCTGATCAAAGAGTTCTAACACCTTATCCAGTTTGTTTCAATCTTTCATTATTGAATCATTTGAACATTTCAAATGATTTAGGCCAGATGCACCCATACCCAGATAGGTCGTCTGTAATGAAATATTAATATCTTCCTCTAGTACTTAAGTTTACAGGTCCACATACATCACTATGTATGAGACTTAGAACTTTATCAGCTCCCTCACCTTTTTCATTAAAAGGTGACTTTGTCATCTTTCCAAGAAGACAAGACTCACAGGCTATCAATGATTCACAATCATTAATGTGAGGTTTTCCTCTCAAGCTAATCTGTTTATCCTGTTCTTGTCAAGGTGACTAAGCCAAAGATAGACATCCATGACATTATCTAACTTGGGTGTGTACATTATACTTAATAGGCTGTGTAAATGTTAAATGTCATTTCCTTATTGTCCATGTGTTATTGCAACATTATTCATAATAATATCACAACAATCTTCCTTTATTAATGAATGATGATCATCTTTGGCCAAAAGACCAACAAAGATTATATTCATCATAAACAATGGACAATAGTAACAATTACTCTAAATGATAATATTTGAAAATAAGCTCTACAATTCTTAAAGTTAGAATTGGAATAAGGCTTCCATCCCTAACATTCAAGAATTTCTCACCATTTTCAAATATTTCATTTACTTATAGTCCCAGTAATAAATTGTATAAGACCATCGGTATCTAATACCTAGGTAGTAGAATTACATAGAGAAACTTTAAGGTGTTGTTATATAATATCCTTGATGAGCAACTCTTGCTCCTTTCTCTTGTTCAGCCTATTATGGTCAAGGGAAGCAAGACAATTCTTCTTCCTATAACCCTGCTTCTAATAGTAGAAGCAACATGCCTGATCTGGATCAATTTTAGACTAATTATTTTGACTGGACTAAGAAGCCCCAATATGAATCCATTCGTACTACTGAACGAAATTCAATTTTTGATACTAATTAATGAAGTTGGATCCTATAAGTTATCACTGTCTAACAGCGATTGGAGCAATTAAGGTTTAGCCTTATTTTGAGAAAAGTGAACAATGACCTAATGTATATGAATTATTTTAAGCCTAGAGACTTAGACTTTAGTCTCAAGGTTCTTCCACTATTTTGTTCAAATTGGTAGCCTTTACCTCTAATTCAGGAATTACTTTAATTTCCTAGTAGGTAGTAGAATCCACATAGACTACACATAAGCCCGACTTTGGTCGGCCAACCCATCTGCATCTACGGATAGGTTCATTAATCAATTATTTCTCCAAATAACTTCTAGTAATTTAATTTTGCCTCAAAAATCTAATCAGTAGGCTTTGGCCTCCACTGTAAGGATCTGGTTAGGTCCAACCATTAACATAACCATACTTGGTGCATCTAACCAACGAATGATTAAGCCCAACTTTGGTTGGCTAACTTAACCATCATTAGAGAGACACTTCCAAGTCATCATATGATGAGTGATAATTCTATTAGTCAACAAGCACCAGGCCTTTGGGTCTGCAATGATTATTGAGTTAATGGACTCATTATCAAACACCTTAATGGGAGGCTATGACTCAGTTATCTTCATAACTTTGTCATTTTAAGGACCTAATAATTTTAAAAGATTTAAAATTATTAATGATTTAAGGATAGAAAGGATATGGATCAATTTGCTCCCACTGACTTCTCAAGTCATTAACAAGGATTAGGATCAATTTTAATCCATGGGCACCTAGATTAGTCTCACTGAATGAAATCAGATTCACTGATTTCCTATGTAACATGGGTTAGAATGAATCAATGAGCAACCTAATCAAGACCTGATTAACCACATTGGCCAGGTAAGTATGATCGATGGGAGGGTCTGCCAAAGCTTGCCTTAGACACCATAAGAAATGGCCAGGTAAGCGGGCTCTCAATTAAAAATCATCGGTTAGGTTTACCTTAGACTTATCAGTTTTGATTTGCTCTGTCTAAGACCTGATTAACCACATTGGCCAGGTAAGTATGATCGGTGGGAGGGTCTGCCAAAGCTTGCCTTAGACACCATAAGAAATGGCCAGGTAAGCGGACTCCCAATTAAAAATCATTGATCAAGTTTATCTTAGACTTATCAGTTTTGATTTGGTCTGCCTAAAGACTCGGACTCAGTCGCTGAGCTACGATCAGTGTCCATTTGTTAGATATATGGACTTTGATCAACTACAATTATTGAAGTGATCTATAGAAATGATCTAATCTAATTAACTTTTAATTAGATTTGATCAATTTTTTTAACTTAGTCCATATTTAATCTAACCCTAGGTCTAACCCAATTAATGACCTGATCAAAGCTAACCCATTACCCTTTAACCCATGTTTTATGAAATTATCTTAGGATCTTTAAATCACAAACTTAGATCCTAAACAATCACTTAATTCTTTTAATTAAGTTCATGGCTGAGGGTTGGGGTTCAGCATTTTGAAAGCCATTTTCAACTTTTGAAAGATTTATTATAATTTAGTGTTGTTTGACTAAATAGGTCAACTCATTTCAAAAATGGGTCGGCTTATTTCACTAACAAATACTAATTGTAGGTTAAAACAATTAAAATCAGTCAATAATATAATTCAGCCAACTTTTCAGTCAAGCTGGATTGCAGGTCGAGCTGGCCCGATAAGCAAATGAAACCTTCGTAAGATCCTGTTCTTGATTGATTTTAATTTATGTACATTATATAAAATTTTATGAAATAAAATAGACCTAATCTAAAATATTCATGATAAGATTTATTTAAACTCTTTTAAATTTTCTAAATCGCAACGTACCAGGATAACTTTTGCACTGTAAGGGATAAACCTTACAGTAGGACAACCTACAGTCCATGCGATCATTATTTTATTTTTTAGATTTATGTTAATACAATCATGAACATGTTATAAAAGAACCTAGATGCTCAGATACCACTATTGAAAAAGGTGCAGGGTTTCATGCATGAATTTTAAAATATTTTTGAAATATAACACAACGGAACATATAAATTAAATAATTTAATCTATAAATGCATGTAATCAAATTATTAAACCTTATAATTAGGATCTATAATATGTCATATTATATTTATAAATTAAAAATTAAAAGTTTTGGTATTGATCAAATCAATACCCTAGATCTAAAATAGTTTCAGATCTAAAATCTAGATCACATCTAGATAAGAGAAGAGATCAGATCTCTTACCTTCATGCGGGTCGAGAACTCCATGATTGATTTTTTTATTATCTTTGAAGCCGTACACATGTCCGGCCTCTACAGGTGATCCACACGAGGCTGCAATAAATCAGAGGTTCGTCGAACGAAGATCCGCTCAAAGTGCTAGCTTCTTGCAGATCTCTCCGGATGGTTAATCTAAAAAATATTCTTCAAATCTCTTGGATATTTCAAGAGATGAAGAATATGAAGAGGAATAAGAGAGAAGTCAAATCTTTTGACCTTCTTATAATCAAAAATAATAATATAAAAGAAAAAATCCTAAGACAAGACAGTTCTTCTCTTTCAGTACATCAACGATTGATGTCTTGAGAACATCTCTATGCTAGGACATGGAGAGACCATCTTCTCTAGATATTTTTCAAACTTTCAGATCTTATGATATCTGATTTTTTTTATAAAAAAATCTCATGATTTATGGAGAAGAAGGGTTCTAAAAGAAACCTTAAGAGAAGACCTTCTTTTCTTCTTCTTCTCTCATTAGAACATGATCAGATCATGTCCAAAATTAGATCACCATGCTCCAACTCATTGGAGCATGAATCCACCATGCCATCCCTCTCCCTCTCTGAGATTTTTATCACATAAAAATTAAAATAAAGAAGAAATAAACTGAAAAGAAAAATAATAAGAGAAAAACATCTTCTCTCTTACCTTTTGTTTCTACAAGACATCAACTTTTGATCTCTTGATAGAAGACTCTTCTCCAAGGAATTTGATGCCTCAAACCACCCATTCTATCCTCTTTCTCTCTCAGATTTTATCATATAAAAAATACAAAAAACAAAGAGAGAATAATATGAAAGAAAAATAATGAGAGAAAATAATCTTTTCTCTTACCTTTCTCTCTATAAGATATCAACCTTTGATCTCTTGATTGAAGACTCTCATCCAAGGATTTTGGCACCTCAAACCACCCATGCCTTCTTCTTTCTTCTCTACTTTTTTTATCTAAAAACCATAAATTTTTTGACTCTTTTTTGATAGCATATGGGGCGGCAACTTTTTATATGGTAGACTAGGTCATAAAACCTAGTCTAACAAGGAGTCCGTGGGGCATCCAACTCTTGGATGCCCCCTCCCTCATAAATTTCATGGAGAGCATGAAATAACTCACAAAATGGGCTACAAAATGACAGGATAAGCTTGGGGAAAGTTGGTGCAAGAGAGGAGAGAAGAGTCCTTGTGAAGAGGGACTCTTTCAAAAAAAAAAGATAAACCTAAACCACTTTCCATAATTAGCCAAATCTCTTTCCATATTGAATCAAATCAAATCTGATTCAAATATCTAGAATAAGTGGTGTGAGATAACATTTCTTGGACATGGATATCATAGAAAAATATCTAAAAATTAATTAGTGGACGTGGGCTTGAGATTTCTTAGGTGGCGCAAGAGAAGAGATGGAGTCCTAGTCTAACTAGGATTCTTATGTAGATTAGGTCAAATACTTTGAACCCAATCTAAATTAATTACAACCTAATTAATGATAATTCTAATCCAACTAAGAGTCTAATTAAATTAGATAAAACTATATTTAATTCTGATTTAAATCCTATCTTAATTAGGAATTAGGTGCATACAAGTATTAGTCAAACAGGGACTTGTTCTCCCTTGCAATTGGCTTATCCAATAAACCAATTAGATTAATCCAATTAAATCCAAACTAATTCTGATTGAACTAAATTCAATTAGACTTGATCTTAGTCTAATTGCTCAATCAGATTGAGCCATTTAGCAATCCAATTGCTAATTGATCCTCCTGCAATATTCGCATTAGGTCAAACATCAATCACATTGATCGTTTAACCTAAGAAAGATTCTCAATCATCGATTAACCATTTGATTAGGTTACAACCTCTTATGTGTGTGACTCTATAGGTTTGAACCTAAGTCAATAGCATAGAAATCAATTCCTGTACCAGTCGAAGTAACCTTCTAGCAATGGTTTCCGACATCCAGATAGGTCGAATGTATGCAAAGCAACATTCTAAGAACCCTGACCCATGGTTACCATATAATTCATCCTTTTGACCAATAATACTCAAGATGATTCGAGTATACTGTTAATCACTCATACAAGTCATCTCTATTGTGTCTCAAAATTTTGCAAATCCCGTGACTCCTCATGAGGATTACCCAGGCCTAGGTTTTGCTAAATTGAAATACAGCGAGACATTCTCTTTCTTAAGTTAATCAGGAGTGGTCAATCCCATATTGACTCACACACCGACTTCACAAATACTTGACTATATCCAAAAATCTTTCGAACCTATATTAAAAATACAGGTAGTCTGGCACTAAAGCATAGTGAGTTACTTGCAAGTCATCGTGATGATCTCAGGTCGGAGGGACACTTATACCCATTGGCCTTACTTAACTACTCTTGATAGTAGAGTGTTACATTGATCATGTTCAATATAGATGTACTCCTACATCTCACCTGGATGTTATACCAGTATCTTCACACCACTTGGTTGCGAGGACAACCAACGCATATGGCATACAGCGACCTACACTTGATAAGTTATCATCCTTATTAATAACTTATCATTTGGTCATGAATAATTTAAGAACCATCCGATAAATCTTCCTTTATCGATTGATTATGGTTCTAAGGACTTCATCATAATTTAAGAGTTTATTTAAAAAAGATAAAACTTTTATGATGAACTTGCCAAATAACTATTATTATTAGATAATTTATATACTAATTTCAATCATCTACCACTTAGATGATAGGCTTTAGGATACATTTTTCAATAGCAACCATGATAAAAAAGTTTCAAATTATCATAAATTTTTAATTTAATAATTGAAATTTAGAATCATAGTTCACTAAAAGTCAAAAATAATTTTTGAGTTTGAAAAATCGATGCTAAAAATAATGCTACATATTTGGTAGGATATGAACAAGAACGATTCTATGCTACCAAATTGCACTTGTTTGATTGAATCAGATAAGGGTGGCTCTGATACCACTGTTAGATTTCAAGTACATAGTAGAAAATAATTTTTAAAATTTTAAAATCATACAAATCAGTAGCTTATCAAATAAAAATACTGAGTCGGAATCCAAACCCTAAAATCACCTTGCCGATATCGATCAAAGCAAAAACAAACATGCATAGGGATAGAATTTTATACTTTCACCAAAATAAAAAAGTGGTATGTTGGTGTTCTCCACAAGATCCCAAGGTAGAGGTCCTCCAATGGTGATCCACACGGAAGATGGCCAAGGTCTTTCCCAACCAATGTGCATTGCCGCAACCTTGTCTTCTTAAGAACACTACCGACTTCGAACTTACGTCATGATTGCACCAAAGCTAATTACTTTTGATCTTACCACTAGAGTGACACTAAGAAGACACTCTTCATATATCACACAACCTAAAATTTAATTTTTAGCTCGAACATATGGTAAAACCAAATCCTAGGGCACTCAAGCAACACTTACTGAAAATCTCACCACCCTTGTAGCAAATTTTGCCACTCAAAACTCCCTCCTTTTTTTCTCAAAATATTTTTAGAATTTTTTTTATATTTACCATATCCCATCTTTCTGATTTCACCTAAAAATTATAGTAAGAAACCATATGGGGCATCCCCTATAAATAGGGGACCAGGGGATGTCTCATTGGATGAAGGGGTGCCAAACTTTGGCACTCCAACTTTCTATGTGCCAAATAAATCCATCGAGTGAATTTTGGCAATCTAATTACTTGAAGTAGAAGAACTCTCAATCTTCCATATTTCAAAAAAAAATTAATAAATTTTGGCAACAAAACATAGGGTTTCTGTTTGGGAATTTAAGGCAATGCATGTTAGTTAAGAGCCTTCTTTAAGAAGGACTCTTTACTTCACATGCCAAAATAAGTGGGGCGGCATTTATTTTTGTGTATGGTTATTGGTGAGTGCAGAGGACTCCTTCTTCACTTGAAACTAATCCAAGTTGGATAAGGATCCAATCCAAATTGACCCAATCCCATTAGGTCAAAGCCAACTAGTCTAGGTTAGCTCAAATAATTTGATCTAAACCAATTTGGAAACTTAGGTTAATACAATGTGCTAACATATCAAATTAACCCATAGAATTTACATAAAACTCTAATTAGATCAAACCAAGATAAAATTCTAAAGTGTGTAACCCATTGGATTTCAAATCTAGCCAGCAGTGGATCTGTTGGTGCAAAAATCTGCCTGCGTCGGAGAAGCTGGAGTTGGGGAAGCCGCAGTCGCCGTCGGGACCTGCAAAGGAAGTCTAAATCGGAGGTGGGGTTGCTCCGGCAAGACCCTCCGACGCTCAAGTCAGTTCTCTGCCTCAACAAGAATGGAGTGCTCGAACGGAGAATTTAGCAGAGTTTTGAGATAAGGCAAAAGAGCTTAAAGAATAACGTATCTGAGTCCCCCTTTTATAGGCGGGAGAGGCAATGGATTGATGGCGACGTTTGTAACCGCCAGGTAGTGGGCCGCCCATGGTCAGGGGAATTGATTGCGAAATATAATGGAGCAGATACGTGGGCATCACCTCGACCCGCCACGTGGAATCTGTTATGAGGGGTGGAGCAGCGTCCGTCGTCAGGAGAATCGCATGGTATCCGTCGCAGGAGGTGGAGCAGGTTCGTGGCTGTTACTGTGGCCTGCCAGGGGATAGTGGAGCTGTGCGGAGTCCGCACAGGAAGTGGAGCAGGGCAGCTATGGCTACTGCGGCTTGCCAGGGAATGATGGTACTGCGCGGAGTCTGCCACAGGAAGTGGAGCAGGATCGTGGCCATTTTGAGGGCCTGTCAGGGGGCGTGGATCTGTCAATTGAAGCTCGGTAACGGTCGGAGCCCGATTTCTGTTGAGGTCCAGGTGAGGCCCTCCTGGCGGTAGGGGTCGTGAACGGAGCCCGGCTCCCGTAGGAGTCCGGGCGGAGCTGCAACTGTCGTCGGTGGCGGAGCCCGGCTCCCGTAGGAGTCCGGGCGGAGCTGCACTTGCTTTCGGCGGTGGAGCCCGGCTCCCGTAGGAGTCCGGGCGGAGCTGCGCTGCAAACAAAGTTAAGGGTGAAATCCGGCTCTGATAGGAGTCCGGATTGACCTTACCAGTAGTTGATACTGAGAGCGGAGCTCGACTCCCGTGGGAGTTCGGGCGGAGCTGCGCTGATGTCGAGAGTGGAGCCTGGCTCCCGTAGGAGTCCGGGTGGAGCTGCACTTGCTGTCGGCGGTGGAGCCCGACTCCCGTAGGAGTCCGGGCGGAGCTGCACTGCAAACAAAGTTAAGGGCGAAATCCGGCTCTGATAGGAGTCCGGATTGAGCTTACCAGCAGTTGATACTGAGAGCGGAGCCCGGCTCCCGTGGGAGTCCGGGCGGAGCTGCGCTGATGTCGAGAGTGGAGCCTGGCTCCCGTAGGAGTCCGGGCGGAGCTGCACTTGCTGTCGGCGGTGGAGCCCGGCTCCCGTAGGAGTCCGGGCGGAGCTGCACTTGCTGTCGGCGGTGGAGCCCGGCTCCCGTAGGAGTCCGGGCGGAGCTGCACTTGCTGATGGCGGTGGAGCCCGACTCCCGTAGGAGTCCGGGCGGAGCTGCACTGCAAACAAAGTTAAGGGTGAAATCCAGCTCTGATAGGAGTCCGGATTGAGCTTACCAGCAGTTGATACTGAGAGCGAAGCCCGGCTCCCGTGGGAGTCCGGGCGGAGCTGTGCTGATGTCGAGAGTGGAGCCTGGCTCCCGTAGGAGTCCGGGCGGAGCTGCACTTGCTGTCGGTGGTGGAGCCCGGCTCCCGTAGGAGTCCGGGCGGAGCTGCACTTGCTGTCGGCGGTGGAGCCCGGCTCCCGTAGGAGTCCGGGCGGAGCTGCACTTGCTGATGGTGGTGGAGCCCGGCTCCCGTAGGAGTCCGGGCGGAGCTGCACTTGCTGATGGCGGTGGAGCCCGGCTCCCGTAGGAGTCCAGGCGGAGCTGCACTGCAAACAAAGTTAAGGGTGAAATCCGGCTCTGATATGAGTCCGGATTGAGCTTACCAGTAGTTGATACTGAGAGCGGAGCCCGGCTCCCGTGGGAGTCCGGGCGGAGCTGCGCTGATGTCGAGAGTGGAGCCTGGCTCCCGTAGGAGTCCGGGTGGAGCTGCACTTGCTGTCGGCGGTGGAGCCCGGCTCCCGTAGGAGTCCGGGCGGAGCTGCACTTGCTGTCGGCGGTGGAGCCCGGCTCCCGTAGGAGTCCGGGCGGAGCTGCACTTGCTGATGGCGGTAGAGCCCGGCTTCCGTAGGAGTCCGGGCGGAGCTGCACTTGCTGATGGCGGTGGAGCCCGGCTCCTGTAGGAGTCCGAGCGGAGCTGCACTGCAAACAAAGTTAAGGGTGAAATCCGACTCTGATAGGAGTCCGGATTGAGCTTACCAGCAGTTGATACTGAGAGCGGAGTCCGGCTCCCGTGGGAGTCTGGGCGGAGCTGCGCTGATGTCGAGAGTGGAGCCTGGCTCTCGTAGGAGTCCGGGCGGAGCTGCACTTGCTGTCGGCGGTGGAGCCCGGCTCCCGTAGGAGTCCGGGCGGAGCTGCACTTGCTGATGGCGGTGGAGCCCGGCTCCCGTAGGAGTCCGGGCGGAGCTGCACTTGCTGGTGGTGGTTCCGCCGTGGGTTCTGGCTGTGGGTATTTTATACCCAACACCAGTCCCCCTACATCCGAGTTTTGAATTTCAAACGAAGGAAGTACACAGAAGTACAGTCGGAACCGTCCCTTCGAATCCCGCGCCCTGCCGCTCCCAGATATTTTGGCATTAAATGAGCGCGTGCTGGAGTCTTTTCGAATTGGGGCGGTACGAGGGGATGTTTCGAAGACCCCACGGGTACGCTGGCCTAGGTACGGCGCAATTATGACCCTGCCAACCGCCAGCCGCCTTCAGCCGTCTGCCACGGCGAGTGGGACACGCGTCGGATGCAGACTGGCCTGGGGGGATTCGAGATCATTATGGCGCCGGATCCCAGGGTCTATTTAAACCCGTCCTCCCCCCTTCAGGCGCCCCACTCTGTTTCTGATTTCTTGCTGGCGTCTGTCATCTCCCCGAGAGTCTGCTCTAGCGAACGTCCTCTCGAGCCATAGGCGCCTTCCGTTCCTCGCTCCCCAGGCCCCCAGAGCAAGATAGGTTAGTGCCCACCTTCTTCTTCTTACCGCCTAGGGTCCTCTCCTCTTTTCGCTTCTTTTGTGTCTTCTCCTGAGTTGACCTCCGGCGTCTCCCTCCCTTCTCGGCTTGCTTTTCTAGGGCCCTTTAGGTTCTCCCCCAAAGAAAAATGTCTTCCGATTCTTCTGCCCCCGTAAGTTCTGGGAGTTCTTCTGCTTCAAACCCCCAGGCTCCTGTCTCTGCAGACGAACCCGTGCTCGGGTCAGGGGCTCGCCCGGTTTTCGCACCGGGCGCCATTCCTTGTTCGTCGACTCCGGACGAACTTCTCCTGATAAGGGCTCGGTACGGGGTCCCTTCAGAGTATGACCTGGAGCTTCCTGGCCCCTCTGACCGGGCCAGCGCTCCCCCTCCTGGTCGCTTTTGTTTGTACCAGGAGGCATTCCGTGCCGGACTCCGGCTTTCGCTTCCTGCTTTTGTTGCCGCCTTCTTTCGCTTCTTAGACATTTCTCTTGCCTCTGTCGCCCCGAATTCCTTTAAGTTTTTGATAGGGTTTCTCTCTCTCTGCCATATAGCCGAGGTCCAGCCTTCCCTCTCCCTGTTCAGACATTTCTACACCTTTAAACGCCATCCTTCAGCGAAGGACTGGTGGTACTTCTCCCCCCAGTTCGGTAAGAAGGGGTTGCTGAAGGGCGCCCCTTCTTCGATTCACAACTGGAAGGGGAAATTTCTCTTCATTTACTGTCCGACCCTGGAACTGGGCCTGCCCCCTTGGGGGTCTCTGAGGGATTCCGTCCGCCGGGCTCCCAGCCTGGGAGAGGACGACCTTCAGGCCGCCCAGAAGCTCCTGAGTTACCCCGCTCCTTCCCTTCCAAACCTACTGAGGGAGCAGCTTCTTTTCAACATCGGTCTGAGCCCTCAGGATCCAGCAAGTATATATCTTTCCTTTTCTTGTCTCCTTCTTCTCTCTCTTTCTTTCTCTCTCCTTTTTCCTCTTTTCTCTTTCTCTTTTTTCTTTCTTCTTTTTTTTTTTTTTTGATTCTGGACTGATCGGCGCCGTTTTTTTCTTCTTCTTTTCTTTTCCTGTTTTCTCTCTTTTTTTTTTTTTTTTTTTTTTTAGCAATGGACGCTGAAGCCACACGGATGCTCGCCAAGGCCATGAGAGCCCAGAAAAGGAAGGGCGCGACGACTTCTAGCTCGGCGAAGAGGGCCAGGGTGGAGGAGACGAGCTTGGCTGCGCCCGTCCAGGCGACCCCAGCAATCGACATTCCTTCGGATGCCGAGCCGCGGCCCCCCGGGCTCCCTCAAGGAGCCCGCCGACCGGGGTCCCCATTCCGGAGGTCCGCCCCGCGGAGGCGCCCGCCGCGGGGAGGAGGAGAAAATCGATGGCCCGCAGGCCGAGCAGCCACCGAGCCGCTGCAGACAAGTCCGTCTGCTCCGAGGGGGGATCGGAGAACCCCTTCAACAACAAGGCTCTGATCCGTCGGCTGCTCGATGGTTGCATTCTGTCCGATGTCGTGGAGAGGATCGACCGTGCCGATCCCGAGCAGCGGGCCTGGGACACCTTGGGGTCCTTTCTTGAGGTAAGCGGATTTTTATTTGCACAGTTGCTCGGTCTTTATTGTAATTCTCCATCTGTCCCTGCAGATCGGGCACCAGCTCTTCGCCTATGTCGAGGCGTCGGGCCGCATGAGAAGGGATCTTCTTCGGGCGGAGGAGCGCTGCCAAGACGAGGTTGCTCGTCTTCAAGCGAAGACGGCCGAGGTGGCCGCCCTCCGGGAGGCCCTGGAGAGAGAGAGACAAGACCGGGAAGAGGAAAGACGAGTCCGGGAGGAGGAGAGGCGAAGCTTGGAGGAGTCGGCAAGGAAGGCAGAGGCCGAGGTCGCCCATCTGGCCGAGCAAACTCTGATTCTGGTCTCGGAGGTCAGGACCCTTGCGGTGGAGGAGTTCAAGACCTCCGCGGAGATGAGGGAGCTGAACGTCCAGTTCGGCCTGGAGGCGTTCACCAAGGGGTTCGAGCTCTGCCGAGAGAGGGTGGCCAGCAGGTATCCCGACCTTGATCTCGGCTTTTTGGAGGAGTCTGACGACGAGGCCGCCCCTTCGTCCGTCGCTGCCGCAGTTGCACCCTCCGCGCCGGGCTCTCCACCCCCTGCCCTCGAGGTCTGAGACCTCCGACCTTGTGGTTTCCTTTTGTCGCCATATTTCCTTTCCGCTTGTCTTCAAAATTAATCAATAAAATTGAATTTCTTATTGTGGATGGTCTTTCCTTCCCCCTGCTCCTTCTTTCCTGCCTTTTTTCTCGTAATGAGCTGGTCTTTGACGTTTGCATTTTTCGATGGCAGCACCCCGCTGAAGCACTCCCCTTGCCCCTGGGGGTCCCGCTGAAGTCAACTATCCAACGGCTCAAAAAGGAGGTCCTTCACCTGACAAAGAAGTTGAAAAAGTTGGAGGACGAGCTCCGCAAGTCGAAAAAATGCTATTCCGAGGCCGCCGCTGAGGCCGCCCACTTCAGGAGTCTCCAAGTGAAGGCAATCATGGACTACAGCCGGAGGAAGGCGAACTTCGCAAAGGAGCTCGAGGAATGCACGAAGAGCGCCAGCGACCGAACTTGGGCTCAAGAAGCCAGGATCAGCGCCCTTAAGGTGGAGCTGTCAGCTGCAAAGAGGAGGATCGGCCAACTGGAAGGGAACTCATCCCAGCTCACAGCGCGGGATGAGCAGATATGGTCACAAAAAGTTTCCGACCTCCAGAAGCAGCTTCAAGATGCTGAGGTGAGCCACGATGTGCAGCGGGCCAGCTGGCGCCGGCAGGTAGAAGAGTACAAAGGGAGATTCCGTCGGGCGGCGGACGAGGTCGTTCGTCTCCAGAGGCAGTTGGTTACTAGGGTGCAGCTTGCCAACGCTCAAGATACCGAAGAGCTCCAAGCCTTGAGGGGCACTATCGAAGGGATTTCTGTCTCCCTTGGAGAGAAAACAGCCGAGCTGCAACAAGTAAAAATCCAACTGGGGCTTGAGCGGAAGGCCGTCGCGGACGCAGAGGCGGAGTCCGAAGTTTTGCGGAAGTGGCATCGGGAAGCGGAGGCTGAGAGCCGGCGACTTCGTCAGGCGCTCCAGGATATGCTGCAAAAGAAGGAAGAACTAGAGGAAACGGTGGATAGCCTGAGGCAGTCCTGGTTGGGGGATGGAGGTGATCACCCTAGGTTAGAGGGAGCAGGACCTCCTTAGAGTTCTTTTGTAGTCACCCCCTTTTTGTAGCTGCCCCCCTTTTTTTTTTTTTTTCTTGTTGTTTTGTCCCTCTTTCTCTGGCCGTCCTGGCCCTGTAGTACATATATCGGAAATGAGGAAAAAGCACTTTGTGTTACCTTGTCCGCACGTAGCACCGATATTGTCGTCTGTTGACCCTTTCTCATCGTTTGGCCGATTTGGCTTAGAGGTCGTCGTGGGAAGGGGCTCTTCCCTTCCATCTGATCTCGTCATGTGGCTAAGCCTCGCCACCATTTTTAACCCTTGCTGGCGAAGTTGCGGATGGAGCCCGGCTTTCTTAGGAGCCCGGGCAAAGCCTTTCTTGGCAAGGAACCCGGCTCCCGTAGGAGTCCGGGCGAAGCTTATTTTGGCGGCGGAACCCGGCTCCCGTAGGAGTCCGGGCGGAGCTTCCCTGGCGGTGGAACCCGGCTCCCGTAGGAGTCCGGGCGGAGCTTCCCTGGCGGCGGAACCCGGCTCCCGTAGGAGTCCGGGCGGAGCTTCCCTGGCGGCGGAACCCGGCTCCCGTAGGAGTCCGGGCGGAGCTTACCTTACGGCGGAACCCGGCTCCCGTAGGAGTCCGGGCGGAGCTTACCTTGGTGGCGGAACCCGGCTCCCGTAGGAGTCCGGGCGGAGCTTACCTTGGTGGCGGAACCCGGCTCCCGTAGGAGTCCGGGCGAAGCTTCTCTTTGTCGTGGAAACCCGGCTCCCATAGGAGTCCGGACCTTCCACTTCGCTCATGTCAGGACGAGGTTCTCCTCCTGTTCCTGTCAGGGCCGTGGGGGCATATTAGGGCGTTGTAGGGCCTCTCCCCCCATCCGGTCTAAAAGAACCGGGCCTTCGACTTTGCTCAAGTTAGGGCGAGGTTCTCCTCCTGTCCCTAACAGGGCTGCGGGGGCACGTTAGGGCGTTGTAAGGCCTCTCCCCCCATCCGGTCTAAAAGAATCGGGCCTTCGACTTTGCTCAAGTTAGGGCGAGGTTCTCCTCCTGTCCCTAACAGGGCTGTGGGGGCACATTAGGGCGTTGTAAGGCCTCTCCCCCCATCCGGTCTAAAAGAACCGGGCCTTCGACTTTGCTCAAGTTAGGGCGAGGTTCTCCTCCTGTCCCTAACAGGGCTGTGGGGGCACATTAGGGTGTTGTAAGGCCTCTCCCCCCATCCGGTCTAAAAGAACCGGGCCTTTGACTTTGCTCAAGTTAGGGCGAGGTTCTCCTCCTGTCCCTAACAGGGCTGTGGGGGCACATTAGGGCGTTGTAGGGCCTCTCCCCCCATCCGGTCTAAAAGAACTGGGCCTTTGACTTTGCTCATGTCAGGACGAGGTTCTCCTCCTGTTCCTGACATGGCCGTTGTTTTTGGAGGGGTCATATCCAGTCATAGTACATCCGCGTTAAGTAGGAGGGGCGCGTTAGCTAGAAAGAAAAGTAGATTCAAAATGAAATAGTAAGTAATACATTTATAGTTCTCCCGCTCCTCCTTGAGGCCCTCCGGCGATGGAGTCGATGGTCCCGATAGGAGGCCGATCCCCGGGCAGCTCCTCCCTTTTCTGCAGTTCGGGCGGTGGGAGGGCTCTTGGCCGGTCTCCTCTACCCTCAGGCCTGCGGCGGATGAATCTGTCGAGCCGACCTCACCGGATGAGCTCCTCGATCTCGTCCTAGAGCTGGATGCATTCTTCGGTGTCGTGGCCGTGGTCACGGTGGTAGAGGCAGAACTTGTTGGGGTTGCGCTTCCCAGGGTGCGTGCGCATCCTCTCCGGCCTAGGGATCAGCTCCCTGACCTCCATCAGTACCTGGGCTTTCGAGGCGTTGAGGGGGGCGTAGTTGCGGAACTTCCCTGGCGGGGAACCCTGCCGAAACCTGTTGTCCGGGCTTCTCTGCCTGCGCACCCTGGGGGGAGTATGGGCGCGCTTATGTCCAGGAGGGGATCGGGAGCGAGGCCGGGCTTCCTTTGGCCTCTTCTCAACTGCGGGCTTACCAGAATCTCCCGCCTGACGCTCCCTCGCAGTCTCTTCATCCTTCATTTTGAAGGCCTCTTCCGCTCGGGCGTATCCTTCAGCCCGAGCCAGTAGATCAGCAAAATTCCTGGGGTACTTCTTCTCTAGGGAGTACAAGAGATCATTCTTCTGAAGGCCACCTTTCAAGGCGGCCATGGCAACCGACTGGTCCAAGTTTCGGACTTCCAACGCCGTGATGTTGAAGCGGTTGATGTAGGCCCGTATGGACTCCCCTTCCCTCTGCTTGATGTTGATGAGGGACTCCGAACCTTTCCGGGGACGTCGACTGCTGACGAAATGGGCCACAAATTGGTGGCTCATTTGATCAAAGGAGAATATGGTACCCGACTTCAGAGCTGAGTACCAGTTTCTTGCTGCTCCCTTTAAGGTAGACGGGAAAGCCCGGCACAAGATGGCGTCAGGAGCACCGTGGAGCAGCATCATCGTCCGAAAGGCCTCCAGATGATCGACCGGGTCCGACGTCCCGTCGTAGCTTTCGAACTGGGGAAGCTTGAAATTCGGCGGGATCGGTTCCTGCATAATCATTTGGGAGAAGGGAGGGTCAGTGCAGATATCCTCACCGTAAGCGGGAGGCGCATGGCGGAGTTCTTCGATCCGTCGGTTCATCTCCTGGAGCCTCCGGTCCAGGAAATCCTCTCGACTTCGAGTCTCGAGGGTCCTTTGGCAGAACGGAGGCAGGGATCTCCCAGGGGTGGAGTCGTGGTCCGATTGAGGGCTCTCCACCCTTGGATTCGCCTTCCCGGGAAGGACGGGGCGGCTGGCCCAGGTGGCCCGCCCCACCGTCGGGTTCTGGCATTCCGGAGATGCCCCTTCCGGATGCGCCGACGCCTGCGGCGGCTGCTGCTGCATTGCCTGTACGGCCTCGACGAGGCCTTTGACCTGCTGCGCCAGCAAGTCAAACTGCTCCGCGCCGACCACCGTCGCCGGAGGGGAGGAGGAGCTGGCTGAGAAACAGGAGGGGAGGCCGGAGCCTGAGATCTGGCCGCGGAGGCCGTGGACCGCCGGGTGGATGCCCTGCACGGAGGCATCGGGTGTCGATCTCGCGGGGGAGGATTAGGAGTAGATGACGGAGAGATGGCCGGAGGTGGCTCCGTTGAGCGCTCCTTCAAGAACAAGGGTGCTGCGAAGACACGCCCCTTCCTCTATTGCCAATCCTGTTGGTGCAAAAATCTGCCTGCACCGGAGAAGCTAGAGTTGGGGAAGCCGCGGTCGCCGCCGGGACCTGCAAAGGAAGTCTAAACCGGAGGTGGGGTTGCTCCGGCAAGACCCTCCGACGCTCAAGTCAGTTCTCTGCCTCAACAAGAATGGAGTGCTCGAACGGAGAATTTTGCAGAGTTTTGAGATAAGGCAAAAGAGCTTAAAGAATAACGTATCTGAGTCCCCCTTTTATAGGCGGGGGAGGCAACGGACTGATGGCGACGTTTGTAACCGCCTGGTAGTGGGCCGCCCATGGTCAGGGGAATTGATTGCGAAATATAATGGAGCAGATACGTGGGCATCACCTCGACCCGCCATGTGGAATCTGTTATGAGGGGTGGAGCAGCGTCCGTCGTCAGGAGAATCGCATGGTATCCATCGCAGGAGGTGGAGCAGGTTCGTGGCCGTTACTGTGGCCTGCCAGGGGATAGTGGAGCTGTGCGGAGTCTGCCACAGGAAGTGGAGCAGGGCGGCTATGGCTACTGCGGCTTGCCAGGGAATGATGGTACTGCACGGAGTCCGCCACAGGAAGTGGAGCAGGGTCGTGGCCGTTTTGAGGGCCTGTCAGGGGGCGTGGATCTGTCAATTGAAGCTCGGTAACGGTCGGAGCCCGGTTTCTGTTGAGGTCGGGTGAGGCCCTCCTGGCGGTAGGGGTCGTGAACGGAGCCCGGCTCCCGTAGGAGTCCGGGCGGAGCTGCAACTGCCGTCGGTGGTGGAGCCCGGCTCCCGTAGGAGTCCGGGTGGAGCTGCACTTGCTTTCGACGGTGGAGCCCGGCTCCCGTAGGAGTCCGGGCGGAGCTGCGCTGCAAACAAAGTTAAGGGTGAAATCCGGCTCTGATAGGAGTCTGGATTGAGCTTACCAGCAGTTGATACTGAGAGCGGAGCCCGACTCCCGTGGGAGTTCGGGTGGAGCTGCGCTGATGTCGAGAGTGGAGCCTGGCTCCCGTAGGAGTCCGGGCGGAGCTGCACTTGCTGTCGGCGATGGAGCCCGGCTCCCGTAGGAGTCCGGGCGGAGCTGCACTTGCTGTCGGCGGTGGAGCCCGGCTCCCGTAGGAGTCCGGGCGGAGCTGCACTGCAAACAAAGTTAAGGGTGAAATCTGGCTCTGATAGGAGTCCGGATTGAGCTTACCAGTAGTTGATACTGAGAGCGGAGCCCGACTCCCGTGGGAGTCCGGGCGGAGCTGCGCTGATGTCGAGAGTGGAGCCTGGCTCCCGTAGGAGACCGGGCGGAGCTGCACTTGCTGTCGGTGGTGGAGCCCGGCTCCCGTAGGAGTCTGGGCGGAGCTGCACTTGCTGTCGGCGGTGGAGCCCGGCTCCCGTAGGAGTCCGGGTGGAGCTGCACTTGCTGATGGCGGTGGAGCCCGGCTCCCGTAGGAGTCCGGGTGGAGCTGCACTGCAAACAAAGTTAAGGGTGAAATCCGGCTCTGATAGGAGTCCGGATTGAGCTTACCAGCAGTTGATACTGAGAGCGGAGCCCGGCTCCCGTGGGAGTCCGGGCGGAGCTGCACTGATGTCGAGAGTGGAGCCTGGCTCCCGTAGGAGTCCGGGCGGAGCTGCACTTGCTGTCGGCGGTGGAGCCCGACTCCCGTAGGAGTCCGGACGGAGCTGCACTTGCTGTCGGCGGTGGAGCCCGGCTCCCGTAGGAGTCCGGGCGGAGCTGCACTTGCTGATGGCGGTGGAGCCCGGCTCCCGTAGGAGTCCGGGCGGAGCTGCACTTGCTGATGGCGGTAGAGCCCGGCTCCCGTAGGAGTCCGGGCGGAGCTGCACTGCAAACAAAGTTAAGGGTGAAATCCGGCTCTGATAGGAGTCCGGATTGAGCTTACCAGCAGTTGATACTGAGAGCGGAGCCCGGCTCCCGTGGGAGTCCGGGCGGAGCTGCGCTGATGTTGAGAGTGAAGCCTGGCTCCCGTAGGAGTCCGGGCGGAGCTGCACTTGCTGTCGGTGGTGGAGCCCGGCTCCCGTAGGAGTCCGGGCGGAGCTGCACTTGCTGTCGACGGTGGAGCCCGGCTCCCGTAGGAGTCCGGGCGGAGCTGCACTTGCTGATGGCGGTGGAGCCCGGCTCCCATAGGAGTCCGGGCGGAGCTGCACTTGCTGATGGCGGTGGAGCCCGGCTCCCGTAGGAGTCCGGGCGGAGTTGCACTGCAAACAAAGTTAAGGGTGAAATCCGGCTCTGATAGGAGTCCGGATTGAGCTTACCAGCAGTTGATACTGAGAGCGGAGCCCGGCTCCCGTGGGAGTCCGGGCGGAGCTGCGCTGATGTCGAGAGTGGAGCCTGGCTCCCGTAGGAGTCTGGGCGGAGCTGCACTTGCTGTCGGCGGTGGAGCCCGGCTCCCGTAGGAGTCCGGGCGGAGATGCACTTGCTGTCAGCGGTGGAGCCCGACTCCCGTAGGAGTCCGGGCGGAGCTGCACTTGCTGATGGCGGTGGAGCCCAGCTCCCGTAGGAGTCCGGGTGGAGCTGCACTGCAAACAAAGTTAAGGGTGAAATCCGGCTCTGATAGGAGTCCGGATTGAGCTTACCAGCAGTTGATACTGAGAGCGGAGCCCGGCTCCCGTGGGAGTCCGGGCGAAGCTGTGCTGATGTCGAGAGTGGAGCCTGGCTCCCGTAGGAGTCCGGGCGGAGCTGCACTTGCTGTCGGTGGTGGAGCCCGGCTCCCGTAGGAGTCCGGGCGGAGCTGCACTTGCTGTCGGCGGTGGAGCCCGACTCCCGTAGGAGTCCGGGCGGAGCTGCACTTGCTGATGGCGGTGGAGCCCGGCTCCCGTAGGAGTCCGGGCGGAGCTGCACTTGCTCATGGTGGTTCCGTCGTGGGTTCCGACTGTGGGTATTTTATACCCAACAGGATCCATACTTTTAATGTAACCCTAATCCGATGAAATTAGATCACTCGAAGAGTCCCAATCAACTTGGACTCTTCTAAATTGATTTCAGAATTAATTTTTTTTAATTTTGATGAGCTCATAAGTCAAGATTGATGTCTAGCAACATGTCATAACTACTTAGAAGATTTAAAATTTTGATAAAAAATTATCAAAATATCCTTCAGTGTCAAGTTTTCGTGTAATTCAATCCTTCAGTCAAACAACATCCCAGATGAGCTGTGGGCATAGAAATATGTCAAATATAATCATTTATTATTATGTACTTTGATCAAAATGTGATGATTCAGTTGATGATATATTAAATTTTTTTTTCTAATTATCATCCTACTTTGGCCAAAGACTTTTGAATCAACGATCTATGAGATCACATAAGATGTTTGCTCTCCTTATTAGGAGTGACTGATCTCTTATTGATCACTCACAACCTCTATGCACTCTTCACTATATCCAGAACACCCCACACAAGAATTAGAGAACCAAGTTAGGTAGTGAATCAAAATATGGATCCAAGTACACAAGGTACCATGATGACCTCAGGTCTAAGGATCACATATACAACTCTCACTAGAGAATTATCAGTTGATATGTAAATAAAACTCTATCTGATATTCTCTCGCAGGTCAATTCAGTAAACTTATTCTCTATTGAGCACCCATATCTTTGTATTAGTATCCCCACACAAGTGGTTGTGAGTTCAACTATCCTCATTTCTAAGCATACATAGGACATGCCAGTCTTACTGATATCATGGATCCCCGACTCAATATACCGATGACTAAGAATATTTTAGGTTAGGGGCACCAAGGAATTAGATCTCACTGGCATGATCTCATCATGGCCCTAAAACTATTGTCCATATCTATGGGGTTCATTATAATCTTAAAATAAATAAGATGCAGCATATAATGAATCAAAAATATCTTATTTTATTAATAATAAATATCAATTACATGAGTTTGAAAAATAAATTACAATAAACATCCTATCGCATCCTTTATGCGATTGACTTGTAGGGCATTATTTCTTTAGTTTTTGTCTGTGGTAATGCTCAAGTCCATTCGGATCATGCTTGCGATAGTAGCACATCTAGACTATGAAATTTGATAAATGGATGTGAAAATAGCCTTCCTAAATAGAGAGCTAGAAGAAGAGGTATATATGATATAACCTAAAGATTTCATATCCACAGATGAGTCTAAGGTGTGCAAGCTTTAGAGGTCCATCTATGGACTTAAGCAGGCATCTCGAAGTTGGAACGTGCGTTTTGATAAAGTGATCAGAACGTATGGCTTTATTAAGAATGGAGAGGAACCCTGCATATACAAGTGGGTTAATAACTCTGTGATATTATTTTTTATTTTGTATGTCGATGACATTCTCTTAATTGAAAATGACATCCCTGTATTACAGGGAATAAAAGTTTGGTTGTTATCACAGTTCTGCAGGAAAGACCTGAAAGAAGTATCCTTCATCTTTGGGATGAAGATCTATAGAGATAGATCTAAAAGATTACTTAGATTATCCCAGTTAATGTATATTAATACTGTGCTGAAAAGGTTCAACATGGAGAATTTCAAAAAAAGCTATCTTTTGATTGGCCAAAGAATTTTTTTCTCGATGTGTGATTTTTCGACAACTCCTCAAGAGAGAGAGCGTATGAGTAAAATTTCATATGCTTCAAAAGTGAGATCTATTATGTACATCATGATATGTACGCAATCGGACATGGCATACTCACTAGGAGCAGTGAGCAGATACCAATCCGATCCAGATGAGAATCACTGGAAGGTCATAAAGATCATTTTTAGGTATTTGAAAAATATTAAAGATCAGTGGCTTATCTATGGAGAATCTGACTTAAAACTTGTGGAATTCATAGACTTCAATTTTCAGTCGCTCCCCTTATTAGGAGTGACTGATCCCTTATTGATCACTCACAATCTCCATGCACCCTTCATTATATCCAGAACACCCCATACAAGGATCAGAGGATCAAGTTAGGTAATGAACCAAAATATGGATCCAAGTATATAAGGTACCATGGTGACCTCAGATCTAAGAATCACATACACAACTCCTACTAGAGAATTATCAATTGACATGTAAATAAGACTCCATCTGATATTCTCTCACAGGTCAATTCAATGAACTCATTCTTTATTGAGCACCCATATCCTTGTATTAATATCCCCACACAAGTGGTTGTGAGTTCAACCATCCTCATTTCTGAGCATACATAAGACATGCCAGTCTTATCGATATCATTGATCCCCAACTCAATATACCGACGACTAGGAATTTTTTAGGTTAAGGCTACCAAAGAATTAGGTCTCACTGATATGATCTCATCATGGCCCTAAAATAATTATCTAGATATATGAGATTCATTATAATCTTAAAATAAATAAGATGTAGCATATATAATGAATCAAAAATATCTTATTTTATTAATAATAAATATCAATTATATGAGTCTGGAAGATAAATTACAATAAACACCCTATCGCATCCTGTTGGGTATAAAATACCCACAGTCGAAACCCCTAGCGGAATCAATGACGGAACAGAACAGCTCCGCCCGGGCTCCTACGGGAGTCGGGCTCCACCACCGACATCGACAATGGCACAGCTCCGCCCGGACTCCTACGGGAGCCGGGCTCCGCGGGCTCCACCTTCGACATCAACAGCAGCTCGGCTCCGCCCGGACTCCTACGGGAGCCGGGCTCCGCCTTCGATATCAACAGCAGCTCAGCTCCGCCCAGACTCCTACGGGAGCCGGGCTCCGCCTTCGACTTCGAGCGGCACAGCTCCGCCCGGACTCCTACGGGATCCGGGCTCCGCGGGCTCCGCCTTCGACATCAACAGCAGCTCGGCTCCGCCCGGACTCCTACGGGAGCCGGGCTCCGCCTTCGATATCAACAGCAGCTCAGCTCCGCCCAGACTCCTACGGGAGCCGGGCTCCGCCTTCGACTTCGAGCGGCACAGCTCCGCCCGGACTCCTACGGGAGCCGGGCTCCACGGGCTCCGCCTTCGACATCAACAGCAGCTCGGCTCCGCCCGGACTCCTACGGGAGCCGGGCTCCGCCTTCGATATCAACAGCAGCTCAGCTCCGCCCAGACTCCTACAGGAGCCGGGCTCCCCCTTCGACTTCGAGCGGCACAGCTCCGCCCGGACTCCTACTGGAGCCGGGCTCTGCGGGCTCCGCCTTCCACATCAACAGCAGCTCGGCTCCGCTCGGACTCCTACGGGAGCCGGGCTCCGCCTTCGATATCAACAGCAGCTCGGCTCCGCTCGGACTCCTACGGGAGCCGGGCTCCACCTTCGACTTCGAGCAGCTCAGCTCCGCCCGGACTCCTACTGGAGCCGGGCTCCGCGGGCTCCGCCTTCGACATCAACAGCAGCTCGGCTCCGCCCAGACTCCTACGGGAGCCGAGCTCCACCTTCGATATCAACAGCAGCTCAGCTCCGCCCGGACTCCTACGGGAGCCGGGCTCCGCCTTCGATATCAACAGCAGCTCGGCTCCGCCCAGACTCCTACGGGAGCCGGGCTCCGCCTTCGACTTCGAGCAGCTCGACTCCGCCCGGACTCCTACGGGAGCCGGGCTCCGCCTTCGACATCAACAGCAGCTCGGCTCCGCCCGGACTCCTACGGGAGTCGGGCTCCGCCTTCGACATCAACAGCAGCTCGGCTCCGCCCGGACTCCTATGGGAGCTGGGCTCCGCCTTCAGTATCAGCTGCTGGTAAGCTCCGTTCGGACTCCTACGGGAGCCGAACTTCATCTTTAACTTTGATTGCAGAGTGCTCCGCCCGGACTCCTACGGGAGTCGGGTTCTTCTTTCAGTATCCACTGCAGGTAAGCTCCGTCCGGACTCCTACGGGAGCCGGACTCCACCTATGACCCCAATCGAAAGGAGGACCCTTCCCGGACTTCTACAGAGGCCGGACTCCGACCGCTGCCGAGCCTCGATCAACAGATCCACGCCCCTTGGCAGATCACAATAACAACCATGATCCTGTTCCACTTCCTGTAGCGGATTCCGTGCGACTCCATCACCCCCTGCGGCGGACCCATTACTCTCTGACAGGCTATGTCAACAGCCACGATTCTGCTCCGCTCCCTGCGGCAGGTGCTGCACGATCCCACTACTCGCTGACAACTAGCGGCAATGGACGCCGCTCCGCTACCTGCAACAGGCCCTACGTGGCAGGCTATGATAATAGCCACGGGTCTACCCTACTACCCTTCGCAATAAATTCCCCTGACCATGGGCGACCCACTACCAGACGGTTACAAATGTCACCATCAATCCGTTGCCTCCTCCGCCTATAAAAGGGGGACCCAGATACGTTATTCTTTAAGCTTATTTCTTATCTCAAAACTCTGCTAAATTCTCCATTCGAGCACTCCATTCTTGTTGAGGCAGAGAACTGACTTGAGCGTCGGAGGGTCTTGCCGGAGCAACCCCACCTCCGGTTTAGACTTCCCTTGCAGGTCCCGACGACGACCGCGGCTTCCCCGACTCCAGCTTCTCCGGTGCGAGCAGATTTTTGCACCAACAGGATTGGCGCTAGAGGAAGGGCTTGAACCTTCGCAGCACCCTTGTTCTTAAAGGAGTGCTCAACGGACCCGCTTCCGACCATCTTTTCCGGCGCCCAATCCTCCTTCCCTCATCTGATGCCCTCTCACGAGGTCTCTGCACAACTACCTCCGGCTATGGTCGCCGATAAAGGGTGGCCGGATGACCGGTCTCCGCCGGATTTCGTCAACGTCATCTCGGGGGAATCCCGGCGGGAGGCAAAAAGTTGAAGAGCCCATAGCCTTCACTGAAGAAGATGCCCAGGGAGTCCAATTTCCTCATAACGACGCGGTCGTAGTTTCCTTGAACATAGTAAATTACGACGTCCGTCGCATTCTCGTCGACAACGGGAGTTCGGCTGACATCTTGTTCTATAACGCCTTTTCAAGAATGGCCACTCTTGGCGGTCATCTAAGGCCGATTTGCTCCCCCTTAATAGGGTTTACCGATGATGCCGTTCCGATGGAAGGAATGATAGCTCTAACTGTGATCGCGGGTTAGCATCCAAAGCAGTCCAGAGCTCTGGTAAATTTCCTGGTGGTAAAGGCACCATCTGCCTACAATGCAATTCTTGGCCGACCCGGCCTCAATGACCTCAAAGCTGTTGTTTCAACCTACCATTTGAAATTGAAGTTCCCCACCGGCCAGGGGATCGGAGAAGTCCGGGGAGACCAAGGACTGGCCAGGCATTGCTAAACATTGCCTTGCAAAGAAGCGATCAAGCGGATCCCTGTCCGGTCGATGGATTGGATACCCGCGATGACCTCGCTGAAGAGAGGGGCGGTCCAATTGAAGACCTAATACCAATCCCTCTGAATGATGGGAATCCGGAGCATGTGGTGTTAATTGGCTCCAACCTGGGGGAGGAGGTGCGGACGCATCTTGTGGATTTCCTTCGAAGAAATGCGGATGTTTTCGCATGGGTCCCGACGGATATGCCGGGGATCGACACAGAAGTCATGGAACATCATCTAGCGGTCGACCCTAAGCATCGACCGACGAAAGAAAAAATCCGGAGTCATGCCCCGGAGAGGCAGAAGGCAATTGCCGAGGAAGTGGATAAGCTTCTCAAGGCTGGATTTATCAAGAAAGTCAATTATCCTGAGTGGATCTCCAATGTTGTTTTGGTCAAGAAAGCAAACGGCAAGTGGAGGATGTGTATCGACTTCAAAAAGCTGAATAAGGCTTGCCCAAAAGACAGCTACCCCCTTCCCAGGATCGACCAACTGGTGGATGCTACCTCGGGCCATGAGCTCCTCACTTTTATGGACGCGTTCTCCGGCTATAACCAGATTAGAATGGCATCGGAAGAT
The DNA here is from genome assembly GCF_000442705.2 of Elaeis guineensis. Classification (NCBI taxonomy): domain Eukaryota; kingdom Viridiplantae; phylum Streptophyta; class Magnoliopsida; order Arecales; family Arecaceae; genus Elaeis; species Elaeis guineensis. The sequence continues at coordinate 60,513,082 of NC_025995.2, read as the reverse complement.
GAAGAAAAGACAGCTTTCATCACTAATCGCGGCCTTTACTGCTACAGGGTCATGCCGTTCGGCCTCAAGAATGCGGGCGTCACCTATCAACGACTGGTGAACAAAATCTTCAAAGAACAGATCGGCCGAAACATGGAGGTTTACGTGGACGATATGCTTGTAAAAAGCAGATCTTCCGGAGATCATGTCGCCGACCTCGAGGAAACTTTTGGCGCTCTTCGAAAGTACAGAATGAAGCTGAACCCGACCAAATGCGCCTTTGGGATAACCTCAGGAAAGTTCCTGGGCTTCATGGTATCGGGGCGCGGGATTGAGGCCAATCCAGAGAAAATTCGCGCCATCCAAGAGATGACCGCCCCAAGATCGATCAAGGAGGTCCAGTGCCTCACGGGAAGGATTGCAGCTCTTAATCGCTTTGTCGCGAGGTCGGCCGAATGATTTTTGCCCTTCTTCCAAACCCTCAAGCAGCCGAAGAACTTCTGTTGGACCCCTGAATGCCAACAGGCATTCGAAGAATTAAAAGGCTACCTTAGCTCACCTCCACTGCTGGCGAAGCCCGAACCTGGGGAGGAATTATTTTTGTACCTGGCAGTCTCTCCCACAGCCCTCGCAGCGGTCCTTGTCAAAGAAGAAATGAAAGTCCAGCGGCCGGTCTGCTACATTAGCCGTGCGCTGAGGGACGCCGAGACCAGGTATACTAAATTAGAAAAACTGACCTACGCCTTGTTGATTGCAGCTCGGAGACTCCGACCTTACTTTCAAGGGCACACGGTGACACTACTCACCGATCAACCGATCAAGGCGGTTTTGCACCGAGCTGATACCTCTGGGAGAATGGCAAAATGGACAATCGAGCTCACAGAATTCGACATCAACTACAAATCTAGACCGGCAATAAAGGCCCAAATATTGGCAGATTTCATAGTAGAGTGCACCATCCCCGAGGAGGCCGAACCTGAGCGAAGCAAAGTTGACGACCTGAAGGCCCGACCGAACTCCCCCAACAAAGAAGCCAGCCCCTCCGATTGCTTTTGGACCCTCCACGTGGATGGATCTTCCAACACGGCAGGCGCGGGTGCAGGACTGATCTTGGTCAGCCCGGAGGGAGTCGTCGTGGAGTACGCTCTGCGTTTCGAGTTCCCCGCAACAAACAATGGAGTGGAATATGAAGCTCTGATTGCAGGATTAAGGGTCGCCAAAGAGCTTGGAATAGGTCGACTCCGGGTGCACAGCGACTCCCAACTTGTGGTGGGGCAAGTCAGCGGAAACTATGAAGCACGGGAGGACAGTATGGCCAAATATCTTGAGAAAGTGAAGGAGTTCGCCCCCACCTTTAGTAGTTTCGACATCAGGCAAATTTCAAGGTCGGAGAATACCAGAGCCGATCTTCTCTCCAAACTGGCGACATCGGCTCCGGCCGAATTGCCCAAAGGTGTCCTCTTTGAAGTTTTAAAATATCCGAGTACGGAAGAACCGCGGCCCGTAATGGAGATCGACCACGAGCCCAGCTGGGTCGACCCACTGACAACCTATCTTAAAGATGGGATTCTCCCCCAAGATGCGAAAGAGGTCCGGAAGCTCCAAAATCAAGCCTCCCGGTACATCCTTTATGAGGGCAAATTGTACAAAAGATCATACTCCTTGTCCCTCTTAAGGTGTCTCCGGCCCTCAGAAGCTGACTACGCTTTATGGGAAGTGCACGAGGGAGCTTGCGGAAACCATTTGGGTGCCAGATCTTTATCCCACAAGCTACTCCGCCAAGGATACTACTGGCCAACAATGCATCATGATTCGATCGAATATGTCAAGAAATGTGATCGATGCCAGAGATACGCCAACGTCCAGAGACAACCCGCTACCGAGCTCACGCCCTTGAGTGCCCCATGGCCTTTTGCACAGTGGGGGATGGATATTCTTGGCCCCTTTCCCATGGCGTCCGGTCAAAGGAAGTTTCTCCTTGTAGCGATCGACTACTTCACCAAATGGGTCGAGGCCGAGCCACTAGCAAAAATCACAGAAGCGAAAGTGCAGGATTTCATCTGGAAATCAATCGTATGCAGGTTCGGTTTGCCTAGAACCCTAATCACTGATAATGGACGCAATTCGCAGGAGCCAGATTTGCTGAATTCTGTGAAGATCTAAACATCTCCCACAACTTCACATCAGTGGCCCACCCTCAGGCAAACGGCGAATCTGAGGTAACTAACAGAACCCTTTTGCAGGGAATTAAGACAAGGCTTGAAAGAGCGAAAGGAACTTGGGCAGACGAGCTTTATCATGTGCTATGGGCGTACCGAACTACCCAGAGGTTGCCTACAGGGGAGACTCCCTTTGCTTTAGCCTTTGGTACGGAAGCCGTCATCCCGATCGAGCTTAAACTCCCATCGGCATGAGTCGTGGCATTCGACGAACCCCAAAATGCACAAAGTCTCAAAGCCAACCTCGACCTGCTGGAAGAAAGGTGGGAGATTGCTCAGGTTCGAATGGCAGCCTACAGACAGAAAGTTGCCCGATATTACAATGCCCGGGTCAAGAACAAGGCATTTAAAGCAGGAGATCTAGTGCTCCGACGAGCTGCTGTCTCGCAACCACAGGGCCAGGGGAAACTTACCCCAAACTGGGAGGGACCTTACGAGGTCAAGGAAATAGTCAAGCCTGGAACTTATTATCTTAAGGAGCTCAGAGGAGCCGACCTCCCGCGACCATAGAACTCAGAAAACTTACGGATGTACTACCAGTAATTTCGTCCTAATCAAAAAATGCGTGCCCATATGTCTTGGGACAATTCAAGCAAACTGTATCAAAAACAAGAGGGCAACCTCTTAAAGTCGAAGGCCCAGTTCTTTTAGACCGGATGGGGGGAGAGGCCTCACAACGCCCATATGTGCCCCCACAGCCCTGTTAGGGACAGGAGGAGAACCTCGCCCTAACTTGAGCAAAGTCGAAGGCCCGGTTCTCTTAGACCGGATGGGGGGAGAGGCCTCGCAACGCCCATATGTGCCCCCACAGCCCTGTTAGGGACAGGAGGAGAACCTCACCCTAACTTGAGCAAAGTCGAAGGCCCGATTCTTTTAGACCGGATGGGGGGAGAGGCCTTACAACGCCCTAATGTGCCCCCGCAGCCCTGTTAGGGACAGGAGGAGAACCTCGCCCTAACTTGAGCAAAGTCGAAGGCCCGGTTCTTTTAGACCGGATGGGGGGAGAGGCCTTACAACGCCCTAATGTGCCCCCGCAGCCCTGTTAGAGACAGGAGGAGAACCTCGCCCTAACTTGAGCAAACTCGGAGACCCGATTCTTCTAGACCGAATGGGGGAGAGACCCCACAGCGCCCTAAAGCGCCCCCGCAAGCCAGGCTGATAACGCGAGGAGGACCTCACGCCGGCCCGAGCAAAATGAAAGGTCCGGACTCCTACGGGAGCCGGGTCCCAACGACAAAGAAGACTTCACCCGGACTCCTACGGGAGCCAGGTTCCGCTCTCAGTATCAGCCGCTGGTAAGCTCCGTCCCGACTCCTACGGGAGCCGGACTTCATCCTTAACTTTGATCACAGAGGACCCCGCCCGGACTCCTACGGGAGTCGGGAAATGCCTCCAACATCGGCTGCAGAACAGCTCCGAGGGAAACGAAAGGCCGGACTCCTACGGGAGCCGGGTCCCAACGGCAAAGAAGGCTCCACCCGGACTCCTACGGGAGCCGGGTCCCAACGACAAAGAAGGCTCCACCCAGACTCCTACGAGAGCCGGGTTCCAGCGACAAAGAAAACTTCACCCGGGCTCCTACGGGAGTCGGGTTCCAACGACAAAAAAGATTTCACCCAGACTCCTATAGGAGCCGGGCTCCTTCGTCGACATCAGCTACAGGACAACCCCGCCCAGACTTCTACGGAAGCCGGACTTTGCCTAGGACTTTGATTGCAGGAAAATGAAAGCTTTGCCCTGGCCCCTACGAGAACCAAGCTACTCCAACTTCAGGAGGACTTCTCCGCTCAGACTCCCAAGGGAGCCGGACTCAGCTCCGACTTCAACAGAGAAAAAACCCAAGCAAAAAGGAAAGCAAACAGTGCCCGAAGGCAACGGAAGCCTGGACCCCCAAATTCAAGCCCTAGGGGGGACTTCGGGCCCGAAGGGCCCCAAGCGAACCTGCAGCCATCGACGGAATCACAATCGGGTATCTTCGAACGGTGTGAGAACCGAAAAAGTAGCTCGACAAACGACAACCCCATATGAACTGAAGAGGTCGCCGACGACCTTGGGACGACATTATACAGACGAAGAGAAGGAAAGGAAAATGAAGAAATTCGACAGACAACTATTTAATGCGAGATGCAGATGAGGTAACAAAATCTCTTTTTATTTAACAAGAGTATACGTTACAGGACCCGGTGGGTCAGGAAAAAAAAAAGAGAAAAAGGAGATACACGTCATTACAAGTCTCGCAAGCACGGTTCGGGCAGGACGAACCGGAGGCCGCTCCGAGCTACGAACTCCTCTCTCCGTCTCTATCCTTCTCAGTCGCGTTCTCCAGTGCGTGTAACAGCTCTCGCCCCATCTCACCTCATTCTGTTTTCGAAGTCCCAACGCTAGTGGGAAAGGGGTGGGATAGATCTCTGGAGACGGTAAGGGCAACGGCGGCAGTAGCGAAGACCTGTTTCAAGAAGAACCGGAGTCACCTCGGAAGCAGTAGCGACGCCAGAGATGCGCCTCATCTCTGAACGCCCCACAACAGCCGCCACCCAAAATGCTCCAGCAAGGTCGGCATGCGCTACTTCCACCGTCCCCGCAACAAGTTTCACTGCCCCACCGTCGACACCGATCGCCTCCGGTCCCTCGGCCCCGACGGCGTTAAGGATCCCGTCATGGCTTATGACGGTAGCTCTGCCCTCTTGATCGGTATCACCCCGCCTTGCTACTCCGAAATTCGTGGGCAGAACAACTTCACCGACAGCCCCCGTTACTAAACCCCTGTTGTTGAAGGAATTCTTCCCCGGGCCCCCTTTAAAACGATGGAGATTCCCACCGGTCGCCATCCTCCTCCTCGCCTTCCTCCAAGCCCTAAAAATCCCCTCAAGAACCACCTCCAGAGTAGAGGACATGGTGTGGAAACCCTCAGAGAAGAATTGGGGAGCTGAAGGAGGCAAGGACTGGAGCGAGGGAAGCAAGGCTCTCAGACGAAAGAAAAGCGCCAGGATGAAGCCATGAAAGGACTGAGGGGTTTAAATAGCCGACGGATCCTAGTACAGTTATGGCGGCGAGTATTCCTGGGCCTGCTGGTGTGTGCCACGTGTCGCGCTTATCCCCTTCATTGCTATCGAGGGTTGACCGCTAGCAAATTCCCGTGGCATGGCGCTTGGGATCGCGTTTCAACGGGGGTTCCGAAAAGACTCTTCAGGTCACCTTCACCAAAAAGTGGGCTCTGACGTACGCACATTAAATGCCAAAATATCTGGAGGTGGCAGTGCGCAGGATTCGAAGGGACGGTTTCGACTGTACCCATCTCTCTCTCTCTCTCTGTACTTCCTTCATTTGAAATTCAAACTCGGAAGTAGGGGGACTAGTGTTGGGTATAAAATACCCACAGCCGAAACCCCCAGCGGAATCAACGACAGAACAGAACAGCTCTGCCCGGGCTCCTACGGGAGCCGGGCTCCACCACCGACATCGACAATGGCACAGCTCCGCCCAGACTCCTACGGGAGCCGGGCTCCGCGGCTCCGCCTTCGACATCAACAGCAGCTCGGCTCCGCCCGGACTCCTACGGGAGCTGGGCTCCGCCTTCGATGTCAACAGCAGCTCAGCTCCGCCCAGACTCCTACAGGAGCTGGGCTCCGCCTTCGACTTCGAGCGGCACAGCTCCGCCCGGACTACTACGGGAGCCGGACTCCTACGAGAGCCGGGCTCCGCGGGTTCCGCCTTCGACATCAACAGCAGCTCGGCTCCGCCCAGACTCCTATGGGAGTCGGGCTTCGCCTTCGATATCAACAGCAGCTCAGCTCCGCCCAGACTCCTACGGGAGCCGGGCTCCACCTTCGACTTCGAGCGGCACAGCTCCGCACGGACTCCTACTGGAGCCGGGCTCCGCGGGCTCCGCCTTCGACATCAACAGCAGCTCGGCTCCGCCCGGACTCCTACGGGAGCCGGGCTCCACCTTCGATATCAACAGCAGCTCGGCTCCGCCCGGACTCCTACGGGAGCCGGGCTCTGCCTTCGACTTCGAGCAGCTCAGCTCCGCCCGGACTCCTACTGGAGCTGTGCTCCGCGGGCTCCGCCTTCGACATCAACAGCAGCTCGGCTCCGCCCGGACTCCTACGGGAGTCGGGCTCCGCCTTCGATATCAACAGCAGCTCGGCTCCGCCCGGACTCCTACGAGAGCCAGGCTCCACCTTCGACTTGAGCAGCTCGGCTCCGCCCGGACTCCTACGGGAGCCGGGCTCCGCCTTCGACATCAACAGCAGCTTGGCTCCGCCCGGACTCCTACGGGAGCCGGGCTCCGCCTTCGATATCAACAGCAGCTCAGCTCCGCCCAGACTCCTACGGGAGCCGGGCTCCACCTTCGACTTCGAGCGGCACAGCTCCGCCCAGACTCCTACGGGAGCCGGGCTCCGCCTTCAAGATCAACAGCAGCTCGGCTCCGCCCAGACTCCTACGGGAGCCGGGCTCCGCCTTCGATATCAACAGCAGCTCGGCTCCGCTCGGACTCCTACGGGAGCCGGGCTCCGCCTTCGACTTCGAGCAGCTCGGCTCCGCCCGGACTCCTACGGGAGCCGGGCTCCGCCTTCGACATCAACAGCAGCTCGGCTCTGCCCGGACTCCTACGGGAGTCGGGCTCCGCCTTCGACATCAACAGCAGCTCGGCTCCGCCCGGACTCCTACGGGAGCCGGGCTCCGCCTTCAGTATCAGCTGCTGGTAAGCTCCGTCCGGACTCCTACGGGAGCCGGACTTCATCTTTAACTTTGATTGCAGAGTGCTCCGCCCGGACTCCTACGGGTGCCGGGTTCCGCTTTCAGTATCCACTGCAGGTAAGCTCCGTCCGGACTCCTACGGGAGCTGGACTCCACCTACGACCCCAATCAAAAGGAGGACCCTTCCCGGACTTCTACAGAGGTCAGACTCCGACCGCTGCCGAGCTTCGATCAACAGATCCGCGCCCCTTGGCAGATCACAATAACAACCATGATCCTGTTTCACTTCCTGTAGCGGATTCCGCGCGACTCCATCACCCCCTGCGGCGGACCCATTACTCTCTGACAGGCTATGTCAACAGCCACGATTCTGCTCCGCTCCCTGTGGCAGGTGCTGCACGATCCCACTACTCGCTGACAACTAGCGGCAACGGACGCCGCTCCGCTACCTGCAACAGGCCCTACGTGGTAGGCTATGACAATAGCCACGGGTCTACCCCATTACCCTTCGCAATAAATTCCCCTGACCATGGGCGACCCACTACCAGACGGTTACAAATGTCGCCATCAATCCGTTGCCTCCTCCGCCTATAAAAGGGAGACCCAGATACGTTATTCTCTAAGCTTATTTCTTATCTCAAAACTCTGCTAAATTCTCCGTTCGAGTACTCCATTCTTGTTGAGGCAGAGAACTGACTTGAGCGTCGGAGGGTCTTGCCGGAGCAACCCCACCTCTGGTTTAGACTTCCCTTGCAGGTCCCGACGACGACCGCGGCTTTCCCGACTCCAGCTTCTCCGGCGCGAGCAGATTTTTGCACCAACACATCCTATATGTGATTGACTTGTAGGATATTATTCTTTCAGTTTTCTCCTGTGGCAATGCTCAAGTCCATTTATATCATGCTTGCGATAGCAACACATCTGGACTATAAAATCTGATAAATGGATGTGAAAATAGCCTTCCTAAATAGAGAGCTAGAAGAAGAGGTATATATGATACAACCTGAAGATTTCATATCCAAAGATGAGTCTAAGGTGTGCAAGCTTCAGAGGTCCATCTGTGGACTTAAGCAGGCATCTCAGAGTTAGAACGTGCATTTTGATAAAGTGATCAAAACGTATGGCTTCATTAAGAATGGAAAGGAACCTTGCATATACAAGTGAATTAATAACTCTGTGATATTATTTCTTATTTTGTATGTCGATGACATTCTCTTAATCGAGAATGACATCCCTACATTATAGAGAATAAAAGTTTGGTTGTTATCACAGTTCTCCATCAAGGACCTGGAAGAAGCATCCTTCATCCTTGGGATGAAGATCTATAGAGATAGATCTAAAAGATTACTTAGATTATCCCAGTCAATGTACATTGATACTATGCTGAAAAGGTTCAGTATGGAGAATTTTAAGAAAGGCTATCTTTTGATTGGCCAAGAAATTTTTCTCTCGAAGAGTGATTGTCTGACAACTCCTCAAGAGAGAGAGCATATGAGTAAAATTTCATATGCTTCGATAATAAGATCTATTATGTACGTCATGATATGTACGCGATTGAATGTGGTATACTCAGTAGGAGTAGTAAGCAGATACTAATCTGATCTTAGTGAGAATCACTGAAAGGTCGTAAAGACCATCTTTAAGTATTTGAGAAATACTAAGGATCAGTGGCTTATCTATGGAGAATCTGACTTAAAACTTATGAGGTTTACTGTCTTCAATTTTCAGTTAGATCATGACGACAGCAAGAGCGTGTCGGGATGTATTTATATCCTGAATGGTGGAGCAATCTGTTGGAAAAGTTTTAAGCAGCACATTATGGCTGACTCTACTTATGAGACAGAATATATCGCGGCATCTCTTGATGGCCCCATCTGTAAAAGATGCTGTGTGGTTATGGAAGTTCATTAATGAGCTTAGAGTGCCACCTTCTCTTGATGGCCCCGTCTTATGGTACTATGACAGCACTAGCACCATTGCTCAAGCAATAGAACTGAAGTTACATTAGCAGACCAAGCACATTATGCACCCTACCATCTAGCCTGAGAGATCATGGATCGAGGTGACGTCAAGCTTTAGAAGATCGATAGAAAAGAGAATCTGGCTGACTCATTTACTAAAGCCTCAGTGTCAAGGAGTTCGAAGACTACAAATCAAAGATGGATATACGAAACTGTACCGATTGGCTTTAATCCAAGTAGGAGTTGTTGGGAATTGTGTCCCAAAGTCAATCGTCAGTCTGTTAATAGTTGAGCTTATTATTATAATTGTATATGAATTATTGAATTAATAAATATTATTTAATTTTTTTATCACTGTGTACATCTTATTTTGAGCTCCTGTTATATGATGAAGTCCTTAGGACTATTTGATTCGATATAGAAGGATATATCATTTAATCTTTAAACCTTAAGTTCACGATCAAATGATATACTATTATTAGGATGATAGCTATATCAAGTATAGGTCATTGTGTGCCATGTACATTGGTTATCCTCTTAATCAAGGCATGTGGAGATACTGGTATGGCATGCAAGTGAGACGTAGGAGTACATCTCACTGAATGTGATCAATTACTGAGCACACTACGGTAAAGAGTAGCTCACGAAGGATATGGGTATAAGTGTCTCTCCGACCTGAGATCATCATGGTGACTTGCAAGCAACTCACTATTCTTTGGTATCGGACTACCTGAATTTTTAATTCAATGATAAAAGGTTTCTGGGCACAGTTAAGTATTTGCGAAGTCAGTGTGTGAGTCAAGATGGAATTGACCCCTTCGAATAAGTAGGAGTTAATGTATTAGTATGTTTCAATTCAGTAAAATCTTAGCAAGAGTAATCCATATGATGGATTTTAAAAATTAAAATATAATATGGATGATCATACTAGGATTGATAGTTAAATCCTAGATCACCTTGAGTATTTGGATCAAAGGGATGAATTATACGGTAACCATATGCCAATAGGTTCTTGAATGATGCTTTGCAATCTTTCGACCTATCCGGACGTCGGGTATCATTGCTAGATGGTCACTTTAATTGGTATAGAAAGATTGTTCTTATACTACCAGCTTAGATTCAAACCTATGGGGTCACACTCAAAAAAAGTTTCTGACCGATCATATGGCTGATCAACGATTAAGAATCATTTTAGGATAAAACAGTCAATTCGATTGATGATTAATCCTATATAAAAATTATAATAAATTAATTTATTAATTATTGATGAATTATAAAAAAATTAATTAATAATTGATTACTAATTAACTCAATTTGATTGAGCATTAAGTTTTGGATCAAATCTAATTGAATTGGATTCAATTTGATTTGATCCGATTAGGTTATGAGATGACCTAATCGTTAAGGGTGTTCGATTCCTGATATGATCAGAATTTGAGTTTGATTAATTTTTAATTTGATTAAAATTTGTAAAATTTTAGTCACAAAATAAAAAGTAATTTTTAATTTTTTTTAAAATACTCAAATCAATAGCTTTATCAAATAAAACTATCGAGCCGAATCCAAAATCCTAGAATCACTTTGCTAAACACAATCAAAGCAAATGCAATCATGCAAAGAGATAGAATATTATACTTTAACTAAAATAGAAAAATGATAGTTGGTGTTCTTCATAAGACCCCAAGGTAAAAGTCCTCCAACGGTGATCCACACGAAAGTTGACCAAGATCCTTCCCAACTGGTGCACAGCCGTAGCCTTATCTTCTCAAGAATACTGCCGGCTTCAAACTTGCATCACGATCGTACCAAAGTCCAGTTGCTTTAGATCTTACCATTAAAATGACACCAAAAAGATACTCTTCAGATGTCATACAACCTAGGATTTAATTTTTAACTAACACATAGAAAAACCAAATCCTAAGGCACTCCAGCAACACTTGCTGAAAATCTCACCACCCTTGTAGCAAATTTTGCCATCCAAATTCTCTTCTTTTTGTTCTTAAAATTTTTTCAAATATTTTTATATGATTTCCACATCCCTTCTCTCTATCTCACCCAAAAATATCTACTAGAATCCATCTGAGGTATTTCCTATAAATAGGAAACCAGGGGATGTTACATGGGATGAAGGGGCACCAACTTTTGGCATTCCAACTTCCCACATGCTAATAAGTTCACTGAGTAAATTTTTAGTGATTTAGATACTTGGAGTAAAAGGAATCTTCTTTTTCTACATGTCATAAAAATTCCATTAATTTTTGGTATTAAAATATAGGATTTCTGATTTATCTTCTAAGGCAACGCGTTTAATAAAGAGCCTTCTTTAAGGACTCTTTATTTCTCACGCTGATTTGAGGTGGGTGGCAATTATATTTTTATATGACTTTTGGTGAATATGGAGGAGTCATTCTCTACTTAAAATTGGTCTAAGTTGGATAAAGATCCAATCCAAATTGACCCAATCCCATTAGGTCAAAGCCAACTGGTCTAGGTTAGCTCAAATACTTTGAACCAAACCAGTTTGAGAACTTGGGTTAATACAATGTGCTAGCATATCAAATTAACCCATAGAATTTATATTAAATTCTAATTAAATTATATTAAGGTTAAATCTTAAAGTATGTGATCTATTGAGTTTCAAATCTAGCCAGCAGTGGATCTAGACTTTCGACGTAACCCTAATCCGATGAGATTAGGTCACCCGAAGAGTCCCAATCAACTTGGACTCTTTCAAATTGATTCTAGAATCAAATTCTTTTAATTTTTGTCAAGCTCACAAGTCAAAATTGATGTTTAGCAATATGTCATAACTATCCAAAAGATTTAAAATTTTGATGAAAAATTATCAAAATATCCTTCAGTGGCAAATTCCCGTGTAATTCAATCTTTCAGTCAAATAACATTTCAGATGAGCAGTGGGCATGAAAATATATCAAATCCAATCACTTATCTTTATGTATCTCGATCTGAAGATGATGATTTAATTGATGATATATTAAAAATTTTTTTCTAATTATCATCCTGCTTTGGCCAAAGACTTCCAGAATCATCATCCTATGAGATCACATAGGATGTTCGCTCCTCTTATTAGGAGTGACTGATCCCTTATTGATCACTCACAATCTTCATGCATACTTCATCATATTCAGAACCCCATACAAGAATCAAAGAATCAAGTTAGGTAGTGAACCAAAAGATGGATTCATGTACACAAGGTACCATGATGACCTTAGATCAAAGGATCACTTACACAACTCCTACTAGAGAATTATCAGTTGACATGTAAATAAGACTCCATCTAATTATTCTCTCGTAGATCAATTCAGTGAACTCATTCTCTAATAAGCATCCATATTCTCGTATTAGTGTCACCACACAAGTGGTTGTGAGATCAACCACCCTCATTTTTGAGCATACATAGGACATGCCAGTCTTACTGGTATCATTGATCTCCGACTCAATATACCAATAACTAAGAATATTTTAGATCAGAACTATCAAAGATTTAAGTCTCACTGGTGTGATCTCATTATGGCCCTAAAACCATTGCCCAGACCTATGGGGTTCGTTAGAATCTTAAAATTAATAAGATACAGCATATAATGAATCAAAAATACCAATTTTATTAATAATATTAATATCAATTATATGAGTTTAGAAGATAAATTACAATAAACACCCTATTGCATCCCATATGTGATTGACTTGTAGGATATAATTCTTTCAATCTCTCACTTGCACTAAAGCCAATCGCCCCTATACTTGATACCCATGCTATCAAAGTGGTAGTCAAACTGCTGCACTGACAATGTCTTAGTGAACGGGTTTGCTATATTATTTTTGGTGTCAACTCACTCTACAATCACATCGAGTCTTTCGACTATCTCCCTAACGAGGTGGAACCATCTTAGGATGTGCTTGGATTTATGATGAGATCTTAATTTTTTGACTTGAGCAACTGTCCCAATATTATCATAATAAAGAGATACTGGTTGTTCAATTTTTGGAATCATCTGTAATGAATTTCTTCATCCAGATGGCCTCCTTAGCAGCCTCACTTGCAGCAATATACTTAGCCTCAGTTATCGAGTCAGCAACAGTTTACTATTTGAAATTTTTCTAACTTACTACACCACCATACAAGGTGAACACATATCCAGATATCGATTTGCTATTATCCGAATCAGATTGAAAACTAGAATAGGTATAACCTTTCAATTTTAAATCAGATCCATCATATATTAGAAAAATATCTCTAGTTCTTCTCAAGTACTTGAGTATGTTTTTCACAGCTTTCCAATGATTCTCTCTGAGATCAGTCTGAAATCTGCTTATAATGCCTAAGGCATAAGCCACATCAGGCCTGGTACATAATAGAGCATACATTATTGATCCTACTGCCGAAGCATAAGGAATAAAACTCATTCTATTTCTCTCTTCAGGTGTCTTATGAGACATCTCTTAGAGAGTTGTATGCCATGACCTATGGGCAAGTAACTTTTTTTACTTCCTTCCATGTTGAACTTCTTTAACACAAGGTCAATGTACCTAGACTGAGACAAGCCTAGCATCCTTTTCGATCTATCTCTATAGATCTTTATACCAAGTATATAAGATGCTTCACCCAAGTTTTTTATGAAAAATTTTTATTATAACCAAGTCTTGACCAATTGCAACATCGGGATATCATTCCCAATGAGCAGTATATCATCCACATACAAGATCAAGAAGATAATAGCACTCCCACTACTCTTCTTGTATACACAAGGTTCCTCTATATTTTTGATGAAGCCAAATAAATTGACTATCTCATTAAAATGAACGTTCCAGCTCCTCGATGCTTGCTTTAATCTATATATGGATCTATTCAGCTTGCATACCTGATTTACTCTCCCACTTGAGATAAATCTCTTTGGCTGAGTCATATAGACTTTTTCCTCAAGGTTTCCATTGAAGAAGACAGTCTTGACATCCATCTGCTAGATCTCATAATCATGGTATGCTGCAATAGCAAGCATTATCTGAATAGACTTAAGTATGGCCACTGGTGAAAAAATTTCATCACAATCAACACCTTATTTTTATCTGAAATCTTTTGCCACAAGCCTAGCCTTATACTTCTTTACTGGCCATCTACTCCAATCTTCTTTTTGAAGATCTATTTGCAGTCTATTGGGGTCACACCCTCAAGCGCATCAACCAACGTTGAAACTTGGTTGGCATACATGGAGTCTATTTCGCATTTCATGGCATTGAGCCACTTATCAGAGTCATTACTCATGACAGCTTCTGAATAGGTCATAGGCTCATCATTTTCAATGATGTGGGTTGTGTTGTCATTCTCAATGATAAATCCATACCTGAGTGGTACACTATGCACTCTACTCGACCTTTGGAGAGGAGGTGTGTGTAGTGGCTATGCCTCAACAATGGGCATATCTGGTTGAGAACCATCTGGTGAATCTTGAATGGATTGTAGGTTTTGAACTTCCTCAAGTTTAACAGACTTCTCACTGCCTCCTTCTTGGATAAACTCTGTCTCCAAGAAAATGGCATGCCTACCAACAAACACTATTTGTTGAGTAGGGTTATAGAAGTAGTATCCTATATTCGCTTTGGGATAACCTACAAATCTGTATTTTTCTGATCTAGCATCTAGCTTATGTCCATCAATATTTTTTATATAAGCTGGGCAGCTTCAAATCTTAAGATGCTTAAGATTAGATCTTTTTTCTTTCTATATTTCATATGGAGTGCTAGAAACAGATTTCGAAGGTACTTTATTCAAAATATACACTGCAGCCTCGAGAGTGTATCCCCAAAATGATAATGGAAGATTCATGAAACACATCATGGACTGCACCATATCTAATAAGGTGCGATTCTTCTTTTTCATAATTCTATTTAATTATGGAGTATAAGGAGGTATCCATTGAGAGAGCATACTATTTTGTTTCAAATAATCGAAGAACTCACTAGACAAATATTCTCCTCCTCGATCCAATCGAAGAGCTTTAATACTTTTATCAGTTTGTTTTTCGACCATTCTTTGATACTCTTTAAATTTGTCAAAGACTTCAGATTTGTATTTCATTAAATACACATATCCAAACCTAGACATATTATCAGTAAATAAGATGAAGTAAGAGTATCCATCCCTAGCTTGAATCGACATTGGACCACACACATCAGTATGTACAAGGTCCAAAATGTCACTCGCCCGATCTCTATGTCCAGTAAATGAAGTTTTGGTCATTTTTTTTATGAGGCAAGATTTACAAGTTTCATATAATTCATAATCATAAGGATCAAAGAAATTATCTTTGTATAACTTGTTAATTCTTGACTCATTTATATGGCCAAGTCAGCAGTGCCAGAGGTATATGACATTCACATTCTCTCTCTTTTTTTTTCATATTATTAATATGAAGCACATTATCATTAAGTGAAAGAAACATAAGACCATTATCAATAAATATACTTTTATAATATTTATTAAAAAAATATATAGAACAACCATTGTTCTTTACAATTATTTCAAAAACTTATTCCAATAATAATGGTACAGAAATAATATTTCTAACAATATTTAGAATGTAATAATAGGTCTTTAGTTTTAAAACTTTTTTCGAAGGCAACTTTAAAATATTGGTTCCTACGATTTCGGCTTGAATGGACTCCTCACTTACATCGAACAGCTTAAAGTCACCTTTATTCAAATTTCTTATTTTCTGTAGACCTTGCAACCATTTGCAAAGGTGTAAACTACAGACGATATCTAATACCCAAGAATCTGACATTGAAGTATTTAATGATAAATTAGTCTATATCATATATAAACCCTTAGTAATATTTGCTGATTTCACGATTGTAAGGTACTCCTTGTAATTTTTCTTCCAGTGGCCCTCCTTGCCACAGTGATAACAAGTGCTTTTGGCGGAGACCTTCTTCATCTTCTTTTAAGAGATACTAGCTTTAGAGTTCAGCTTTTTCTTAGAACCCTTCTTTGCCTTCTTCTTGCTGATCTTATCAATATGAAGAACTTGAGCTTTTTCACCCTTGAAATAGCTCTCTGCTGTTTTTAACATATTTAGCAGCTTAAGCAAGCTGATGTTCAGTTTGTTCATATGATAATTAATGACAAACTGAGAAAAAAAGTTAGGAAGAGACTACAGGATCAAATCCTGGTTCAGTTTACTATCCATGATAAAACCCAGCTGTCCCAGATGAGTGATCAAATCAATCATTTTTAGGACATGCATTTGTACAGAAGAGCCTTCAGTCATACGGGCACGGAACAACTACTTCGATATCTTATATCGAGCAGTTTGACTTTGCTCTCCATATAACTCCTTAAGATTAAGGAGAATAGAGGAAACATCCATGTCCTCATGCTGCTTCTGGAGCTCATTGCTCATGGAGGCAAGCATGATACATTTGACAGTCACACTGTCATCTTTTTACATCTTGTATGTGGTCCTTTTCTCTTCGGAAGCATCTTCCCTTAGAGATTTTGGAGCAGGTGTATCCAGAATATAGGAGACTTTCTCCTGAGTGAGAATAATTCTCAAGTTCTTTAATCAGTCGACATAGATGGGTCCGGTTAACTTGTTAGTATCTAGATACCTCTAAGGGATAGTGAGGATGCCATAAGTATAGTTAATCTACAATAATAAGAACACAATATAAGCAGACAACTCATGAAGACATTCACAACTAAACTAGGACTTTTATCTAATTGTGTCTTCCACTATTTTATCGAACTTCATAGACCTCAAATATGAAAATCAAGAAACATATTAATATTTTTTAGTGGGGTTGAGATCTTTATTCCTCACAAACACCTTGTGGATAGTACAACAAGTATTCATGAGTTCAAGAGTAGGTAACTCTTTATCAATTGTACCTTTACAATTCTCAACATCTTTCATTCTGGCCTCTAGAACATATATAGTCTTGTGATAGCACAACAAACTATAGTGTTCTAGTTAAGTTGACACTTCAATCCCATATAGTCATACTTAAACAATGCTGCCATTGTGGATAGCATAATAAAGCAATACTATTCAAATATGCCATAAGCATCAATATGCACTTGATCAACATTATGTCAATTTCTATAGTAAGCCTTGTGGATAGCACAATAAGCTCACTAAGATTTTGATATACTCTATCAATCAAGTTTGAAGGAAGATATTTATAGTATCTACATCACTAATCAATCTAAGTCTGAAATTCAAGAAGATCAAATTGGTCAGGTAAGTAGGTGGGAGGCCCCCCGTAGCTTTTCTAGACACCAACAGAGTTGGCCAGGCCAGCACATGGACCTAATTAGAAAATTATCTTTCATACTTTTTTCGATACCAATTGATCTTAAGAATTTGACTTTCGATTTAAAAGTGAATCCCGATATTACAACTTAATATAATTTTATAAGGGACTTTAAACTGGTCTGACACATCCTAACTATATAAGCGCATAAAATGTACACTGCAAATTATGCAAATTTGCATGCTTCTACTATTCAAAATAGCAATCACATTATCATGCCAAAAAATATATCAGGGTGCAATCAAAGTCATAACATATGACTAACAAATTTATATAATATAACATACTCTAATCTAATTAGACATGCATAACACCCTTATTAGCTATATATCGATTTAATCATCATGCAACCATAATAATAAAATTTTAAATTATCATAAATTTATAATTTAATAATTAAAATTTATAATCATAATTCACAAAAAGTTAAAAATATTTTTTTTGAGTTTGAAGAATCGATGCAAAAATAATGCTATATTTTTGGCAAGATATGAACAAGAACAGTTCTAAGTTACTATATTGCACTTGTTTGATCGAATCATACAAGGATGGCTCTGATATCACTGTTGGATTCTAGTCATATAATAAAAAATAATTTTTAAAATTTTTTAAAATACTCAAATCAATAGCTTTATCAAATAAAACTATCGAGCCGAATCCAAAACCCTAGAATTACCTTGCCAAACATGATCAAAGCAAATTCAATCATGCAAAGAGATAGAATATTATACTTTAACCAAAATAAAAAAATAACAGTTGGTATTCTCCACAAGACCTCAATATACAAATCTTCCAACAGTAATCCACACGAAAGTTGGCCAAGATCCTTCCCAACCAGTGTGCAGCCCAACCTTGTTTTCTCAAGAACACTGCCAGCTTCAAACTTACATCACGATCGCACCAAAGCCCAGTTACTTTCAATCTTGCCACTAAAACAATACCAAAAGATACTTTTTTGATATCACATAACTTAAGATTTAATTTTTAGCTCCAACATATAGAAAAACTAAATCCTAGGGCACTCCAGCAACACTTGCTGAAAATCTCACCACCCTTATAGCAACTTTTGCCACTCAAATTCTTTTCTTTTTTTTTCTCATAATTTTTTTAGATTTTTTCTTATGATTTATACATCCCTTCTCTCTATCTCACCCAAATATCTCTACCAGAAGCCATCTGGGGTGTCCCATATAAATAGGGGACCAGGGGACATTACATGGGATGAAGGGGTGCCAACTTTTGGTGTTCCAACTTCCCACGTGTCAAATAAATTCATCGAGTAAATTTTTTATGACTCAAATATTTGAAGTAGAAGGAATCTTCCTTTTTTATGTGCCATAAAAATTCCATTAATTTTTGGAATTAAAACATAGGATTTCTGATTTATCTTGTAAGGCAATGCGTTTAATAAAGAGCCTTCTTTAAGAAGGACTCTTTATTTCTCATGCTGATTTGAGGTGGGTGGCAATTATATTTTTGCATGGCTTTTGGTAAATATGGAGGAGTCCTTCTTCACTTAAAACTGATCTAAGTTGGATAAGAATCTAATCTAAATTGACCCAATCCCATTAGGTCAAAGCCAATTGGTCTAGGTTAGCTCAAATACTTTGAACCAAACCAATTTGGAAACTTGGGTTAATACAATGTGCTAGCATATCAAATTAACACATAAAATTTATATTAAATTCTAATTAAATTAGATCAAGATCAAATCTCAAAGTGTGTGACCCATTAAATTTTAAATCTAGCCAGCAGTGGATCTAAACTTTCGATGTAACCCTAATCTGATGAGATTAGGTCACCCGAAGAGTCCCAATCAACTTGGACTCTTCCAAATTGACTTCAGAATCAAATTCTTTTAATTTTTATCAAGTTTATAAGTCAAGATTAACATCTAGCAACATGTCATGACTATCCAAAAAATTTAAAATTTTTATAAAATATTATCAAAATATCTTTCAGTGGTAAGTTCCTATGTAATTCAATCCTTCAGTCAAACAACATCCCAAATGAGCTGTGGATATAAAAATATGTCAAACCTAATCACTTATCTTTATGTATCTCAATCTGAAGGTGATGATTCAGTTGATGATACATTAAAAAAAAATTTTAATTATCACCCTACTTTGGCTAAAAACTTCCAGAATCATCATCCTATAAGATCACATAGGATGTTCGCTCTCCTTATTATGAGCGACTAATCCTTTATTGATCACTCATAACCTCCATGCATACTTCACTATATCCAGAACATCCCATACAAAGATCAGAGAACCAAGTTAAGTAGTGAACCAAAATATGGATCCATATACATAAGGTACCATGATGATCTCAGGTTAAAGGATCACTTACAGAACTTCCACTAGAGAATTATCAGTTGACATGTAAATAAGACTCAATCTGATTATTCTCTCGTAGGTCAATTCAGTGAACTCATTCTTTAATAAGCACCCATATCTTTGTATTAGTGTCACCACACAAATGGTTGTGAGATCAACCATCCTCATTTCTAAGCATACATAGGATATGCCACTCTTGTCAATATCATTGATCTCTGACTCAATATACCAACGACTAAAAATATTTTAGATCAGGGCTATCAAAGATTTAGGTCTCACTGACGTGATCTCGTCATGGCCCTAAAATCATTGTTCAGACCTATGGGGTTCATTATAATCTTAAAATTAATAAGATACAACATATAATGAATCAAAAATACCAATTTTATCAATAATATTAATGTCAATTATATGAGTTTGAAAGATAAATTACAATAAATACCCTATCGCATCCCATATGTGATTAGCTTATAGAACATAATTCTTTCAAGATTTAATCGAAGCTATTTACTACCTAATTAGATTAGGTTTAGTGGTTCAATTGGGTTTAACCTAATTTCGTTGGGTTATGAATCTAATTGGATGAAAAAATAATTTAAATTCAAATCCCTTGCATCTCCTTTCTCTACGCCCTCTTATTCTTCACATGAGAAATATTTTCATGTAATTTTTTTTATGCCCAGAAGTTTTTTCTATATTCTCATCTATTTTTTTTTTAATTAAAATTTAGTTGGTTAAAATTTAAGTTCAAATAGGTTTGAATTTGAATAAAATCTTAGAGTCCAAATTAAGTTGGACTCTCCTCTTCACGCCACCACCTTTCTCCATGCATAAAGTATTTTTACATGAGATTTTTTGCATCATTCTGATGTTGGTCAACTTTTTTCTAAGTTCATAAGATGAAAATAAAGTTTGGTTCAAAATTTAATTCAAATTTAATTTGAATTGATGATAAGGATCAACCAATGTTTGAATTTGATCCGAAACTACCTCTTTCTTATCCTTATCTTCCATGGGATGCCAACCTTAAAAGAGGATCAATTTTGTGTAATATTAAGAGTGATTTTTAGGATAAGAAATCTAAGAGTGGGGATGTAAAAAGTTGAGAGTGGGTTGTGTTGGGTTCCGGTGGCACAGCGGAAGGGTTAGGTATTTAAAATTTTTATTCAAAACACCCAATGCACCAGAAGCCCTAATGCCCAAAAACTCTTGACTATAATAATCAAAGCATAATAAATATAAATTAAGATAAGAAGAATACCTATAATGCTAATCTCAATTTTTATAAGGTGTCTAAGTATCCATCCTCCAATGGTGATCCACACAAAAATTGAACCAAAGACAGCACTCCTTCTTCACCTTGCTTCAAGAGTTCTAGCCCTTAGAACTCGACTAGCCTCGTACCGGTCAAGTTTCTTCAAGAATCTGATCTCACCCTTTTAGACTCTCCTCTAAATTTTTGATTATCCTTCTTTTGGACCCTTACAACCCTTGTTAGGATTAGATAAGGCTTTGTCTTAAATCCCAAAGCTTTGTCCTAAAACTAAGATAGGTTGTAAGAAAGAAAGAAGAGCAATAGGAGAGAAATTGAAAACCCCTCTTCAATTCATCGGATACCCAGCACCCCAGCCTATTTATAGCCACCAGAGGGATGCCAAAATAGAGGGATATATCTTATCCAAAAGGCATATCTGATCTGATTATCAGAGATAAGAGTTCCTTCAAGTAGGACTCTTATCCATGATACGTCGATCAGCACCCTGGTCTGCGTGCATGCAACCAAAGAAGGGATATTTTCACATCCCTTCTCAAATCAAAAAAATTCTTAAAAATGTATGTGGATTGTGGATTCAATCTAAATTCTAGAAAATCAAAAATAGTGATAAAATTCTCATGGAAGGATGCTATGCTCACACCTCTTCACGTGAGTGCTGATCACCATGTGCGCAGGCATTGGGACCGACTTATGGCATCCGTGTGGCATCCAGATAAGTCTGAAAAAATTCCAAAAAAAATATTAAAAATATATTTTTAAATGTAAAATATTATAACCAAAAATAATTCTAATATAAAAGTATTTGATGGGGAGAAAGACTTTTCAAATCATGGAGAGATGTGATGCTTCTGCATGCACGCACGAGACATTCTTCTTTTTCTAATTTTTTATCTTCTCCAAAAATTCTAGAAAAAATATATCTCATACTTTAAGATATGTACCAAAGGATGGAGGGTGATGTGAGCTATAACACATAATTTTAATCCCATGAAAAATAATATTTTTTCTTCTGCCCACACCAACACTTATACGCAGAACCTATTTTGCACCAAGAGTCCACCACAACTTGGACTCTTCATAATTGGTGTTAACATGGAATGTGGTGCCCCAATTTAGATTGCTTCTAGGTGTCACAACCTGATCCAAATGTCTACCAAATTAGGCTAGCTAATTAGCAAGGGATGGGACCAAATTGGTCTCCAAAGGAGCAAGGGTTTCCACACGTGCTAGCATGCTTACCAGAACCCTGATTGAATCCAAAATTTTAATCAACCTTTTTCAAAAGGATCCTTGGCCAATTTTTATATGTGTGTGACCCATTAGTTCTATATCTAATTGGTAGTAGGTTCGGATATAAGTTGACCAAATTTGATTAGATTTCAATCTTATTGATTTTGGTCCAATCGAGCTAACCCGAGTTTAAAAATTAGAATCATTTCTAATTGGCAATCGAATTAAATTTTTTAATTCGATCAAAAATATACAAGTCAAGATTGACATCTAGCAATATATCATGACTATCCAAAAGATGTAGAATTTGATGAAAATATCAAATCTACCTTTCAGTGGCAAATTACTGTGCAATTCAATCCTTCGATCATCCTTGCACCCTGAATATGTTCATGAGTATGGAATCATGTCAAACTCAAACACATATTCATATCGATTCTCAATTACTCAATAATGACTCTAATGAAGAAGCATTAGAAACTCTTTCTAATCTTTTTTCTGCTTTTGGCCAAAAGACTTTTCTGAGTCATCTAGGATTGAGAATACACAAGATGCGATCTCCTCTTACTAGGAGTGATCGATTCCATATTGACCTACTTACAACCTTCATACACACTCCACCATATCCAGAATACTCCGTACATGTCTTAATGCCATGCCTGGGTATGAACCAAAATATGGGTTCATGTGCACAAGATTTCATGGTGGTTTCAGATCTAAGGATCACTTGCACAACTCTCACTTACAGAACCATCTTTGACATGCAAATAAGGCTTCCATTAAATATTCTCTTTCATCGAGTCAATTCAGTGGACTTATTTCTCAAATGAGCACCCACATCCTTGTATTAGTGTCTCACACAAGTGGCTAGTGAGATCTACCACCCTCTCCATTGAGCATACATAAGATGTGCCAGTCTATCTGGAATATTGATCTCCGACTCAATGCTCCTACGACCAGGAATATTTAAGATTAGAATTTTAAGTCTCACTAGCATGACCAATTCATGTCTCCTAAAACTATTATCCTAATATTTGGGGTTCATCATAATCTTAGACATATTAAGATGCAGCTAATATGATGAATCAATGTCTCAAATAATAAATATCATTTCATGAGTTAAAAAATTTTAAAGAATATCCCATCATAATACACTTATGATTGGCTTATAAGGCACTCTTTTTTCAAGTTGGACTTCCGTGCATGAGAAATAGAGCAAGCTAGCACTCCCACGAAGGAAGATCCGATCAGGGCTTCGAGTGGATGATCTCTAGATT
Source organism: Elaeis guineensis (assembly GCF_000442705.2). NCBI lineage: Eukaryota > Viridiplantae > Streptophyta > Magnoliopsida > Arecales > Arecaceae > Elaeis > Elaeis guineensis. Next base: position 60,489,769 of record NC_025995.2, on the reverse strand, counting down.
TCGGATGACTTATGCGGCTGCTCGACATCAGTGAGAGTTTCGTACTATGCCTACCAGTAGTAGAGATCATCAATCCATGAAAAATTGATGAGTTCTGAACTCAATCAATATGATCTAAAGGATAGATCAGATTCAGGGTATTGATGTAATCGATATAGTTTTCTGTTTATATCATATTTTATATGTAAATTTTTCATATCATAGATCCTTAATAGTAGTTTAGATATGATCTAAGATATATTTAGAAGATTAAAATATTTAATTTTTTATTATTTTATAATAAAATTTTAAAAATATATGTTTTGAACTATCCATTTTTTTTTCACAACCAACGTATATGGTACACAACGACCTACACTTGATATCGCTATTGTCCTAGTAATAGCATATCATTTAGTTGTGAACTAATTTAAGGATTACACAATAAATCTTTCTTTATCGATCAAAGTAATCTTAAGGACTTCATCACAGTATAATAGTTCATTAGAAGATGTGACCTTGTGATGAATAAGGCCAAATAACTTTTATTATTTATCAATGTATATTAAATTATAATTAGCACAATTGTCAAACGATTGATTTTAGAACATATTTTCTAATACTAGTTAGATCGATCATGTGATGACTGATTGGATGAGATCTGACCTAAACTTTCTTAATCAATATTAAGCCTTATGGTCTTCCACCATTGTAGAAGTATGGGTGTGGTACTAATCTTGACTGTTCTCAATTGGTTACAGTGATTCAATTGCATCAAAAATATGCAACTACTCTACTAGCAAAAAGTTGCTCCAGGATGAAGATGGAGTTGGGCCTAATATGTATTATCTGAGGGACTCAATGATGGCTTCACACTTACTTGTGAACGATGGGTCTGGCTTAACTAAGGAGTGAGATAATATGTGTTATCTGAGTTTACATATCTTAGAGACCAAGTCACTACAATATATTTAAAGAAGCATCTAGACAAAGAGTTGCCTATGCATCGATGTGCATGTCACCAATAACTGTTAGGTGAGGTGCACAGTATCATTGGGATCGCAGTACCCATTAGAAACTTTGCATTGATTGCGTTGGATTTTCATTTTTCATCTAAGGAGTATTGAAATCTAAAAAAATAGTAGAAGTCTATTTGCATCTAAAAGTTCCTAGAGTAAATATATTTTTAAATATAAATATCTAACTAAAATCTCTACTCTCGTAGATAAACAATGTCGGCTTCTAATCTACTAGCCCGTATCCTTGAAACCATCCATCTGATTGGCATAAATTTTAAAGACTGGTTCAGAAATCTCAGGATAGTCCCGACATTCGAGAAGATTGGGTATGTACTTGACCAAAATACCCTAGTCTTATGAGCTTATCCTACAGTAAAGCAAAAAGCTGCTCTGGACAAGTGGACGGATGATGACTTTAGGGTAAAGTGCTATGTGCTGGCTTCCATGTCAAACGAGTTGCAGAGCCAGCATGAGCACATGCCCATTACCGTGCCATGATCACTCACCTGTAAGAGTTGTATAGTAAATGGAGTCAGACCGCACACTTCGAACTGTCCAAGCAATTGTTCAATATGAAGATGCGTGAGAGGCAATCAGTCTACGATCATTGTATGATAATGATCAAGGCCCTTGAGGAGCTTGAGAAGCTCAGGCTTACTATGCAGAGGGAGTTAAAGGTAGATTTGATCCTCCAATCTCTGACTAGTTCATTTGGACAATTTATCGTAAACTATCATATAAACAAATTGGACTATAATTTATCCGAATTGGTCAACATGGTAGTCACTGCTAAGGGTACCTTGAAAAGTTTAGGAGGCTTTATTCTTGCTATTGAGTGGGCACCTTCCAAGAGAAAGTCTCAAGGAAAAAAAAAAATAAACTTACAAAGAAGCAAAAGAAGGAATGCAAATCTAAGAAAAGCACTCTGAAGAAAGCTGTGGAGAAGGAAAAGTATTTTCACTGCAACTCCGATGGTCGTTGGAGGAGAAACTGTCCATCTTACCTGGAGAGCCTAACGATGAAAAAGAGTGAACAACCTTCTGAAGATATGCTCGTAATAGAATCTAACCTAACAGTTTCTTTTACTTCTAGTTAGGTATTGGACTTTGGTTCTAGTGCTCATATATGTATTTCAATACAGGGTCTAATAGAAAGGAAGAGGTTGAGGCAAGATGACATGATCCTTCGGATCGGCAATGGAGCAAATGCTGTAGAGACCATTGAAACCTATCCTCTTCGATTACCGTCAGGCTTTAGATTAGATTTAAAAGACTGTTATTTTGTATTTCCTGTAGCTAGCTGAAATTTAAATTCGATCCCATTACTAGCACAGGATGAATTTATTTTTTTAATTTAATAAAGATTATTATTTTATTTATTTATGAAATAAATTGATTGTATCTGATCTTTTAATGGACAGTCTTTATCACTTACATGTTGATGCTAATGTAAACCTAAACGAGCAAGTAGTGAGTACTGTAGGTCAAAAGAGATCTAGAGATGAGTTTAATCATGAGTACTTGTGGCACCATAGGCTTAGTCATATTGGAGAGAACAGGATAAACAGACTGGCAAAAGATAGGATCCTAGACTTGGTTAAATCTAAGTCAATTCTGATCTGTGAATCATACCTTCGAGGAAAAATAGCTAGGTTACCCTTTATAGGACAAAAGAAAAGGGCCACTAAGTTACTAATCCTGATACACACTGACATGTGTGGCCCATTTACTATGCAGGCTAGGGGTGGTAACTACTTCATTATCTTTATTGATGATCTGTTATGATATGGATATGTGTTTCTTATGAAACATAAGTCTGAAGTCTTTGAAAGTTTCAGAAAATTTAAGCATGAGGTAGAGAACCAAATAGGTAAACCCATCAAAGTCCTTTGTTCTGATTGAGAAGGAGAATACCTAAGTACTGAAGTTTTAGGATATCTTAAGAAAAATAGCATAGTCTCTCAATAGACTCATCCTGGCATGCCTTAACTCAATGGGATATCCGAAAGGAGAAATAGGATCTTATTGGATATGGTTCGATGCATGATGAGCTTCATTGATTTATCCATATTTTTTTGAAGATATGTCTTACTTACCATGATGCATATTTTATATAGAGTTCTTTCTAAATCCGTTTCTATCACACCATATGAGATATGGTACGATAAGAAGTTGAGTCTGAGTTACCTTAAGACTTGGAAATATACAACTTATGTCAAGAGATAGAAAGCTGACAAGTTAGAAGATAGATCTATTGTAGCTTAATTTATAGGATATCCCAAAGAATCCATAGAATACTACTACTTTTCACATGATTACAATATGATTGTGAGTCGCAATACCATATTTTTAAAAAAATAGTTTATCCAGGATGGTAGTAGTGGGAGGTTAATTGAGCTCGACAAGAATATTTCTGAAGAGCAACGAGCTACAGATCCTCAGAAACCCATCCATGATGAGCCAGTAATTAGTGTTCCACCTCCACCTCGTAGATCAGGTAGAATCTTCCATCCTCTTGAAAGACATATGGGTATGCTGAAAGAGGATGTAGAGGAAGCATTCCTTATGGGAGATGGGGGTCATGGTGATGATCCTAGTACTTTTGATAAGGCAATGTTTAACATTGATTTCGAGAAATGGTTAGATATAATGAAGTCAAAAATTGACTCAATGCATTCGAACTAGATATGGACCTTAGTGGATCCACCTGAGAAAATTATTTTCATTGGGTGTAAATGGATCTATAAAAGAAAAATAGGTACCGATGGTAAGGTAGAGACCTATAAGGTAAGGCTGGTGGCGAAGGCTTATAGTGAGTGCGAAGGCATTGACTATCATGACACTTTTTCACCTATAGCTATATTGAAATCTATCCACACATTGCTTGCTATTGCAGCTTACTATGATTATGAAATCTGACATATGGATCTAAAAACTGTTTTCTTGAATGGATAGCTTGAGGAAGATATTTATATGCAGTAGCCTCTAGGTTTCTGTTAGGAAATGTGACCTAAAGCCAATCATTTGGATGATTGTGCTCTTTGCAATTGTATATGAATTATGAATGAATAAAAATTTATTTGATATTTTTTTTATCATAAGGTATACATCTTCCTTATTAGAACTCTTATATTATGATGAAGTCCTTAAAACTATATGATGATCGATAAAGAAGGATTTATCGAATAGTTCTTAAATAAGTTTTCAATCAAATGATACGTCATTAAAGGATGATAATGTTCATCGAATGTGAGTCGTTGTGTGCCATATAGGTTGGTTGTCCTCTTAACTAAAGAGTGTGGAGACACTATTATGACATACAGGTAAGATGTAGGAGTACATCATCATAAAATAAGTGACTCACCTGCGGAGCACTCTGTTGTCAAGAGTAGCTCACGAAGTATATGGACATCAGTATTTCTTAAATCTGAGATCACTATAGTGACTTTCAAGTAACTCACTATACTTTGATGTCGGACTACCTGCATTTCTAATGCAATGATGGAAGGCTACTGTGTACAATCAAGTACTTACGATGTCTGTGTGTAGATCAAGATGAGATTGATCTCTTTGGATTATAGGAGTTAATGTATCTCTATGTTATAATTTAGTAAACCCTGGGCTTGGGTAATCCGTGTGATGGATATGAAAGGTTGAAATACAATATGGATGACTCATTCAGGGTTGACAGTTAAATCCTAAATCATCCTTGAGCATTCAAGGTCAAAGGGATGAATTATGCATTAACAATATGCATAGGTTCTTGAATATTGCCTTACATATATTCGATTTATTCGGACATCAAAAATTATTATTAGATGGTAACTTCAATTAGTATAGAAAATGATACCTATGCTACTAGCTTAGTGTTTGAATCTATGAAGTCACGTACAAAGTCAAGTAATATAGGAAAGAATTGACCTAAGTCTATATGTTCAATATTAGAAGTATAGAATTTGATTGAACAAATAGATTAATATAATTGAGAATTAAGTTGAGGATCATATGGGATTAAATAGTTGACTATGTCTAGCTAGCACTAGACATGAGGTTCAGGTTCAATTTCTGGGATGAACAAGATTTGATCTATGATTCAAGGAGTCTATGAGAGATTGAATTTTAGTGTTAATTAATTTTAGAGTAGTTCTAATTTAATTAGACTTAATTGGGTTAAAAATCTAAGTTAGACTTGGTTCTAAATTCTAAACAGTTTGAGATTGACAGACAATTCAAAATTGATTCGAATCAAGTTTGAATTGGATTCGATTTAATCCAAAATTAGATTGGATCCTTAGAGTCCAGAATTATTAAGACTCTCTCTCCTCATGGCCGATCAAGAAAGGGTGGGGGTGCTGGTTATGCCACCCCTCCTCTTGGGTATAGACGTGGGTGCATTGGGATGCCAAGTTAGACGCCAATCCTATCTCCATTAGGATGAAGGAGAAATGGGCATTTCAAAATATGTATTTTTAAAATTTTTATAGTGAAAGATAATAGATTAAATAAGTTAATCACCTATACATGCTTTAAATTAGATCTAAACTACTTTTAAGGATCTATGACATGAAAATTTTGCATACAAAAATCTAATGTAAATAAAAATTGCATCGATCACATCGATGCCCTGAATCAAATCTAATTGTTAGATCTGATTGATTGAGTTCAGAATTCATTATCTTTGTATGGATTGATGATCTTCACTACTGATAGGTATGGTATGAGGCTCTTCCTGATGTTGAGCAGCCACACAGATCGTCTGGCCTCTTCAGATTGTCCACTTGAATTTTTGATCGGATCGTCCTTCCCAGGAGTGCTAGCTCAAGTCGAAGGGTCTAGATGGCTGATTCAAACCCTTTTCTTTGGATCACCCAAACTTTTTTAGATTAGAAGATAGAGCTTTACAAGGGAAAGGTGGTGTAGAAGAAAGGATCAAGACTCTCTTCTAATTTTCTCACACAAAAAGTAGAGCCAAAAAAAACCCTAGAACCCACCCTAGACCTCATGCCCAAGAGGAAGATTTCTTCCTCAATTTCTCACGCACAGAAGTTGACCCCTCTTTGGTTTTTCATGCCCCCTATTTGATTTTTCTCATGCCAAAAATCTCTCTGATGTTTTGCAAAAAAAACATCCCTTCTTAAGGTGGTGTCCCATGAAAGATAAGGATAAGATTTGGGTAGTTTGGTTCAAATTCAAATAATGGTAGATCCTTATCACCAATTCGAATCAAATTTGAATCAAATTTGAACCAAACTTTATTTTTATTTTAGAAACTTAGAGAGTGGGTGACAACCATTAGAATGGCAAAAAAGAATCATGCAAAACACATTTGTGCATGAGAGGAGTGGTCGGCATTAAGGGAAGAGTCCAACTAGTTTTGGACTCTAGGTTTCAATTCAAATTCAAACATTTTGAACTCAAAATTTAAACCAACCAAATTCTAATCCAAAAGAGATAACAAATAAGAATTAATCCTCTTCTAAGTGTGAGAAAAAATTCATGCAAAAACTTTTCTCACGTGAAGAAAAGAAGGGTGGAAAGAAAGGTGGCGCAGGGGATCAATCTAGTTTGAATTCGAATTTAATTTCTCATCCAATTAGATTCTTAACCCAACCAAATTAGGTTAGATTTAATTAGACTACTAAACTTAATCTAATTAGATAGTAAATAGTCTTAATTAAATTTTGATCAAATCAAAAATTAATCGAGCTCAAGTTTTGATCAAATCAGAATCGAACACCTTTAGTGATTAGGTCATCTTATAACCTAATTGGGTCAAAGCAAATTGAGTCCAATTCAATTAGATTTGATCCCAATCTTAATGTTCAATCAAATTAAGCTAATTAGAAATTTAATCACTAATCAATCTTCTCATAATTGATGAATAATTAATAAATTAATTTATTATAACTTTTGCATAGGGTTAATAATCAATAGAATTGATAGTTTTATCTTAGAATGATTCTTAATCGTTGATCGGCCACATGATCAGTTAGAAATTTTTTTTAAGTGTGACCCCATAGGTTTAAATCTAAGCTGATAGTATAGAAATAATCTTTCTATATCAATCAAAGAGACCATCTAGCAATGATACTCAATGTCCAAATAGGTTGAAACATTGCAAAGCAATATTCAACAATCTATTGGTATATGGTTACTGTATAATTCATCCTGTTGGGTATAAAATACCCACAGCCGAAGTCCTCAGCAGAATCTGCTCAAGTAGACTCTGCCCGAAATCCTACGGGAGTCGGGCTCTGTCCTCAACATCAGCTGCCGGTAAGCCTTGTCCGGACTCCTACGGGAGCCGGACTTCGCCTTTAACTTTAATTGCAGGAAGACTCCGCCCGGACTCCTATGGGAGCCGGGCTTCATCCTCGACTCCAACGGCAGCAGACAGACTTCGTCCGGACTCCCACGGGAGTCGGACTCCGCCAGCAACTTCAACCACAAGTAGACTCCGCCCGGACTCCTACGGGAGCCGGGCTCCGTCCTCAACATCAGCTGCCGGTAAGCCTTGTCCGGACTCCTACGGGAGCCGGATTTCATCTTTAACTTTAATTGCAGGAAGACTCCGCCCAGACTCCTATGGGAGCCGGACTTCATCCTCGACTCTAACGACTGCAGACAGACTTCGTCCGGACTCCTACGGGAGCCGGACTCCACCAACAACTTCAACCGCAAGTAGACTCCGCCCGGACTCCTACGGGAGCCGGGCTCCACCCTCAACATCAGCTGTCGATAAGCCTTGTTCGGACTCCTACGGGAGCCGGACTTCGCCTTTAACTTTAATTGCAAGAAGACTCCGCCCGGACTCCTACGAGAGCCGGGCTTCGTCCTCGACTCCAACGGCTGCAGACAGACTTCGTCCGGACTCCTACGGGAGCCGGACTCCGCCAACAACTTCAACTGCAAGTAGAGTCCGCCCGGACTCCTACGGGAGCCGGGCTCCATCCTCAACATCAGCTGTCGGTAAGCCTTGTCCGGACTCCTACGGGAGCCGGATTTCACCTTTAACTTTAATTGCAGGAAGACTCTGCCTGGACTCCTACGGGAGCCGGGCTTCATCCTCGACTCCAACGGCTACAGACAGACTTCGTCCGGACTACTACAGGAGCCGGACTCCGCCAACAACTTCAACCGCAAGTAGACTCCGCCCGGACTCCTACGGGAGTCGGGCTCCACCCTCAACATCAGCTGTCGATAAGCCTTGTCCGGACTCCTACGGGAGCCGGACTTCGCCTTTAACTTTAATTGCAGGAAGACTCCGCCCGGACTCCTACGGGAGTCGGGCTTCATCCTCGACTCCAACGGCTGCAGACAGACTTCGTCCGGACTCCTACGGGAGTCGGACTCCGCCAACAACTTCAACTGTAGGTCGACCTCGCCCAAACTCCTACGGATATCGGACCTCACTACCGACTCCAACCGAACTTCGGCCGACAAGTCTGGACCCCCTGGCAGGCCACAGTAACGGCCACGATTCTGCCCCATCCAGACTCCGCCAACAACTTCAACTGCAGGTCGACCTCGCCCAAACTCCTACGGATATCGGACCTCACTACCGACTCCAACCGAACTTCGGCCGACAAGTCTGGACCCCCTGGCAGGCCATAGTAACGGCCACGATTCTGCCCCACTCCCTGCGGCGGGCCCTACGCGGCTCCATTACTCCCTGGCAGGCCACAGTAACGGACAACACTGCTCCACTCCCTGCGACGGACCCTACGCAACTCCATTACTCCCTGACAGGCCGTATTAACAGCCACAATTCTGCTCCACTCCCCGCGGCGGATCCTGTGCGATCCCACCACTCCATGACGAGTCACGACAGCGAACGTCGCTCCACTCCCCGTAACTGACTCCATGTGGCACACCCCGGTGTTAGCCACGGGTCCACTCTACTACTCTTCGCAGCAAACTCCGCCTGACCCTGGGCAGCTCACTGCCAGACGGTTACGGATGTCGCTATCAGACTACTACCCCCTCCGCCTATAAAAGGGGATCCCAGATACGTTATTCTATAAGCTTTCATCTTTCATCTAAAAACTCTGCTAAATTCTCCATTCGAGCGCTCCATTCTTGTTGAGGCAGAGAACTGACTTGAGCATCGGAGGGTCTTGTCGGAGCAACCCCACCTTCGGTTTAGACTTCCTTTGCAGGTCTCGACGGTGACCGCGACTTCCCTGACTCCAGCTTCTCCGACGCAAGAGGATTTTTGCACCAACAAGATTGGCGCTAGAGGAAGGGGTTTGAACCTTCGCAGTACCCTTGTTCTTAAAGGAGCGCTCAACGGATCCACCTCTGATCATCTTATCCGGCACCCACTCCTCCTTTCGCACAACTACCTCCGGCTATGGTCGCCGACAAGGAGCAGCCGGACGATCGGTCTCTATCGGATCCCGTCAACACCATTTCGGGGGGATCCCAGCGGGAGGCAACCAACATACCAGCTGTATCCCCCAAGCGGCAAAAAGTTGAAGAACCCATAACTTTTACCGAAGAAGACACCCAGGGAGTCCAATTCCCTCATAACGACGTGATCGTAGTTTCCTTGAATATAGCAAATTACGACGTCCGTCGCATTCTTGTCGACAACGAAAGTTCGGCCGACATCTTGTTCTACGATGCCTTTTCAAGAATGTCTGCTCTTAGCGATCATCTGAGGCCAATTTGCTCCCCCCTGGTGGGGTTTACCAGTGATGCCGTTCCGACGGAAGGAATGATAGCTTTGATTGTGACCGCGGGTCAATATCCAAAGCAATCCAGGGCTCTGGTGAATTTCTTGGTGGTGAAGGCGCCGTCCGCCTACAATGCAATCCTTGGCCGATCCGGCCTCAATGCCCTCCGAGCTGTCGTTTCGACCTACCATTTGAAGTTGAAGTTCCCCACCAACCAGGAGATCGGAGAGGTCCGGGGAGACCAGGCCCTGGCCAAACACTGCTACAACATCGTTTTGCAAAGAAGCGATCAGGCTGACCCCTGTCCCGTCGATGGACTAGATGCTCGCGATGACCTCACCGAAGAAAGGGGCGGCCCAATCGAAGATCTGGTACCAATCCCTTTGAATGATGGGAACGCGGAGCATGTGGCGCTAATCGGCTCCAACCTGGGGGAGGAGGTGCGGACGCGTCTTATTGACTTTCTACGGAGGAATGCGGACGTTTTCGCTTGGGTTCTAGCAGACATGCCGGAGATTGACACAGAAGTCATGGAGCATCATCTGGCCGTCGATCCAAAGCATCGACTGACGAAAGAAAAAATCGGGAGTCATGCCCCGGAGAGGCAGAAGGCGATAGCCGAGGAAGTGGATAAGCTCCTCAAGGCCGGATTCATTAAGGAAGTCAATTATCCTGATTGAATTTCCAATGTTGTTCTGGTCAAAAAAGCAAACGGCAAGTGGAGGATGTGCATAGACTTCAAAAAGCTGAATAAGGCTTGTCCAAAGGACAGCTACCCCCTTCCCAGAATCGACCAACTGGTGGATGCGACCTCAGGCCATGAGCTCCTCACCTTTATGGACGCGTTCTCCGACTATAATCAAATTAGAATGACGTCTGAAGATGAAGAAAAGACAGCTTTCATCACTAATCGCGGCCTCTACTGTTACAAGGTCATGCCTTTCGGCCTCAAGAATGCGGGCGCAACCTACCAACGGTTGGTGAACAAAATCTTTAAAGAGCAGATCGGCCGAAACATGGAGGTCTATGTGGACGATATGCTCGTAAAAAGCAAGTCTTCCAGAAATCATATCGCCGACCTCGAGGAGACCTTTGACGCTCTTCGAAAGTATAAAATGAAGCTGAACCCAACTAAATGCGCTTTCGGAGTAACTTCAGGGAAGTTTCTGGGCTTCATGGTATCGGGGCACGGGATTGAGGCCAATCCAGAGAAAATTCACACTATCCAGGAGATGACCGCCCCAAAGTCGATCAAAGAGGTTCAGCACCTCACAGGGAGGATAGCGGCTCTTAATCGCTTCGTCGCAAGGTCGGCCAAATGGTGCTTGTCCTTCTTTCAAACCCTCAAGCAGCCAAAGAACTTCTGCTGGACCTCTGAGTGCCAACAGGCATTCGATGAGTTAAGGAGTTACCTTAGCTCACCTCCGCTGTTGGCAAAGCCTGAACCTGGGGAGGAACTATTTTTATACCTAGCGGTCTCTCCCATGGCCCTTGCAGCCGTCCTTGTCAAAGAAGAAGCGAAAGTCCAGCGACCAGTCTACTACATTAGCCGCACGCTGAGGGACGCCGAGATCAGGTACACCAAATTAGAAAAACTGACCTACGCCTTGTTGATTGCAGCTCGGAGGCTCCGACCCTACTTTCAAGGGCACACCGTGATGCTGCTCACCGATCAACCGATCAAGGCGGTTTTACACCGGGCTGACACCTCCGGAAGAATGGCAAAATGGGCAATCGAGCTCATGGAATTCGACATCAACTACAGACCTAGACCAGCAGTAAAGGCCCAAATACTGACAGATTTCATAGTAGAGTGCACCATCCCAGAAGAGGTCGAACCTGAGCAAAGCAAAGTTGACGACATGAAGTCTCAACACGAACTCCCCCAATGAAGAGGCCAATCCCTCCGATCGCTTTTGGACCCTCTATATGGATGGATCTTCCAACATGTCGGGCACAGGTGCAGGCCTGATCTTGGTCAGTCCGGAGGGAGTCATAGCTGAGTACGCTCTGCGTTTCGAGTTCCCCACAACAAACAATGGAGCAGAATATGAAGCTCTGATCGCAGGACTAAGGATCGCTAGAGAGCTGGGAATAAGTCAGCTCTGAGTGTACAGTGACTCTCAACTGGTGGTGGGGCAAGTCAATGGGAGTTATGAAGCACGGGAGGACAGTATGGTCAGATACCTTGAGAAGGTAAAGGAGCTCACCCCCGCCTTCAGCAGCTTCAACATTAGACAGATTCCCAGGCTGGAGAATACCAGGGCCGATCTTCTCTCCAGGCTGGCGACATCGGCTCCGGCCGAATTGCCCAGAGGCATCCTCTTCGAAGTTCTAAAACACCCGAGTGCAGAAGAATCACGGCCCGTAATGGAGATCGACCACGAGCCCAGTTGGGTCGACCCACTGATAACCTATCTTAAGGATGGAGTTCTCCCCCAGGACGCGAAGGAGGCTCGGAAGCTCCGAAATCAAGCCTCCCGGTACATCCTTTATGAGGGCAAATTATACAAAAGATCATACTCCTTGCCCCTCTTGAAATGTCTCCGGCCCTCGGAAGCTGACTACGCCTTATGGGAAGTACACGAGGGGATTTGCGGAAACCATTTGGGGGCTAGATCTTTATCCCACAAGCTGCTCCACCAAAGATATTACTGGCCAACGATGCATCGTGATTCGATTGAATATGTCAAAAAGTGTGATCGATGCCAGAGGTACGCCAACATCCAGAGACAGCCCACCACCGAACTCACACCCTTGAGTGCCCCATGGCCTTTTGCACAATGGGGGATGGATATCCTTGGCCCTTTTCCCATGGCATCTGGGCAAAGGAAGTTCCTCCTCGTAGCGATCGACTACTTCACCAAATGGGTTGAAGCCGAACCACTAGCAAAGATCACGGAAGCAAAAGTTCAAGATTTCGTCTGGAAATCGATCGTGTGTAGGTTCGGTCTGTCTAGAACCCTAATCACTGATAATGGACGACAATTTATGGGAGCAAAATTCGCCGAATTCTGTGAAGATCTAAATATCTCCCACAACTTCACATCAGTAGCCCATCCCCAGGCGAACGGCGAAGCTGAGGTGACCAACAGAACCCTTTTGCAGGGGATTAACACAAGGCTTGAAAAAGCAAAGGAAACTTGGGCGGACGAGCTGTTGCCCAGCTATGCAACCCAAGAGGGGGGGGGGTGAATTGGGTTTCTAAAAATTTTAAGCCCAACAAGTAACTTATGAAGAACAAAACAATGGCTTTAAATCAATATTAATTACCTAAAGTAGTATTGCAAGGATATAATAAAGAAATAAGATAAAGCGATAAAGCACACCACAAACACAAGGATTTATAGTGGTTCGGTGCTAACCTTGCACCTACATCCACTCCCCAAGATCCCACTTGGGAATTTCAATCCACTATCCTTTGTATTCAACCCGAATACAAAACGTCGGAAACTCCGACACTAGCTATCCCAAGCTAGAATACAAGACGTCGGAAACTCCGACCCTAGCTATCCCAAGCTAGAACACTTGTTTCCCGGGTACAAGCAAACCCAAAATACTCCGATTTCAGGTTCGGATCAACCTTTCCTTGTTTTGGAAATCCTCCAAAAATAAGAGCAAAAACTCACAAAGAGTAAGAATATTTAGAGCACAGATTAATACAATAACAGCTCCTTAAATGAGCAAATATAACAATAAAAGCTTTACTCAAATGAAGAACCCCTTTTTCAGATTTTTTCAAGATGAATGAACGGTTGAACGCTTGAGAAGAGGTTGATTGTTGATTGAAGATCTCTTGAAAGCTTTGAACGATCTCTAGATCAAGGTTGAAACGATGGGCGTGAAGAATTCTCTCTTGAAAGATCTTCCTTTTCTCTTTCACAATCTCTCTGGTATATTGTGGATCCTCTCTCTTTTTCTCTATGGATATTTCGTTGATCTCAGGTTTTTTCTTGCAAATTTCGGATCCTCTCTTCTGTTCTTCTCTTTTTCTTCTTTTTCTCTTCACATTTGATTTCACGTTTGATCCGCTATTTAATCTGCAATTTCTTTCATCAAATTAAGCATTTTGTAGCATTAGAAGCAAGAGAAAACAATTTAGACAGATAAAGAGCCGTTAGAGGATTTTTAGGAAGCATAAATGGCAATTAAAATGGGCAAAAAAATAGCCGTTGCTGACATTTTCCGTCGCAGGGGTCGACTCATGAGTCGACTCATGCATCAGGAGTCGACTCATGAGTCGACTTCTGTTGCACAGACCAGAAGGTCTGATTTCTGGATTTTTAGGCTCAAATCAGCAGAGGTCGACTCATGAGTCAACTCATGCCTTGTGGGTCGACTCATGAGTCGACTCACAGGTCGTGCCAAGTCAAAAATCCAGCGTGCCATGGGAATTTTTTGCGTGCCATTCAGCTCATAGTGCCATGAGTTGACTCATGAGTCGACTCATGCACTTCAAACCTTCATAACTTCAAAAATATAAGTCCAAACATAATGAAATTTTCACCAATAGATTTCAAATCATTTGTTCTACCAAATGGTACTATCAAATCAGGATTTTAGTGAAATTATGATTTTGCCCTTGAAGAGCATAAGGACTTTTTCAATTGTTTGTATCCCTTCAATCTGCTTTGTAATCATCAAAATCAATCTAGGAGCAACAATCTCCCCCTTTTTGATGATGACAAAACATATGAACAAAAATATTTATGTTAATGCATTAATTTCAAAAGAATCCATTATAGGTGTATATGCTTGAAAAGAGTATGATTCTTTTGGCATGTAATATAAATGCAAAAATAGTTTGTCCATTTTCTTAAAGATTTGAAAAGGGTATTAGATCATTTTGAGTTCAAGATATATCAGAGCAAGAGAAGATGAATAACTTTTTCTATGTATCAGAGCAAAAATAATTTTTACAATGATATCAGAAAAGATTTTATAATGTATCAGAGCAAAAAAATTTTTAATGTATCAGAGAAAATTTCATACAGTATCAGAGCAAATGTTATAATATATTAGAGAAACCTTCACACTGTATCGGATCAAATGTTATCATGTATCAGATCAAGTTGAAAGAAATTGTAGGATGTATCAGAGTAAAACAAATTTCTTATTGATGTATCAAGGTGAGTAAAATTTCAAAAGCAAGTTTGAATATCAGAGCTTATATAAAAAAAATACTTATTTACATTGTACTCATGATTTTGCTTTTGATGGATAACTTTTTGTTAAAGTTCTGTCTGATACCAAATTTTGATACCAAAATTTCTCAAAGTTTTGTTTAATCTTTCAATCCTTGTTTTTGTCTAATTTCTCCAATATTTATTTAATTTCTTCAATATTTGTTTTAATTTAATTTCTCCCCCTTTTTCTCATAATTTAGGGTTTTGCTTTTTGTCTAATTTCAATTTTTGTTTAATTTTAATTTCTCCCCCTTTTTGACATCATCAACCATAGTTAACTCTTTCTTTTCCTTTTCTGAAAATATTCTTTAATTTCTTCCTCTTTAGAGTTTTTCACAGATGTTTGCTCCCCCTTAATATAGCAATTATCAATAGCAAACAACAACAAGGAGAAGATAATATTTCAATAGATGTATCAGAGATTGAAATATAACCAAAATATAATCATTACAAAGATATAGGTAAAAGATGATTTCATTAATATCATAATTGTTTCAATACATAAAATTCAACCAGCTAAATGTCAATACATGGCCCCAAGGTATAGATCCTAGAACAAGATACTAACTCCTAGAACCTAGTAAAGATCAAGATAAGTCAATGATCAAGACAAATCATGGATCGGAGTCATCAGATATGGTATGAGAAGATGATGGATCAGAAGTGCGTCCTCTACCCCGTCTGCCTCTGCCACGAGTAGGAGAACGAGATGAACTGGGAGGCTGAGAACGCTGAGATACTAGGGCTGATACCATGAGTCTGATAGAATCAAGTACGTTCAGTGCTCTGGAAATAGATTGAAGTAGAGCAGTGAACTGGGTGGTAGCATGCTCACTCGATCCTCTGATCTCTTTCCTCAGTAGCTCATATCCACCTTCTAATGCTCCTCTGAGCCTTCCAGCCTCTGCAGTGAGGTCTGTGACCTCAATAGTAGACTCCTGTGGCTGGGGATGGGCCAATGCAAGAACTTGCCCCTGCAAGTCAAGAACTCTGCCAGTAAGTCTCCAGACTGTATCCTCAAGCTGCTGTATCCTGACGGACTGATCTGAAATCATCTGAAATACAGTGGAGATGTGGGGAGTAATGGTCTGATCAGAAGAAGTAGCTCCAGGTGCAAAAGAAGTACTACTCCACTGGCTAGACAACAAAGAAGCCACATGCTGAGATATATGCTCGATCTGATCATCAGCCAGTCTGAACTCTGATGGAGGTGCTCTGCTCTCTGGCTGATACACTGGTGTGGGCATCCTAGTAAACTCAGAAGGGCCAGCCTCAGTATCAGGAATGAACTGGGTATCTGGTGAAGCTGCCCTGAAATCATGTACAAGAGAAGATGGACCTTCTTCTTCTACTCTGCCTTCAGTTCTGTCTTCAGCTCTTTCCTCAGCTCTCTCCTCAGCTCTTTCTTCAGAGCCCTTGATCCAACCACCAACAGTCTTTGTAATTCCCATTCGATGCAGGCTGTGTTGGTTGAAAGTGTCCACATGTGAGAGCTTGGTAGGTGTCTCCCCCTCACAGCTAACTCCAAACCTCCTGAATACTCTAGTAAGGGCCATACCATAAGGCAAGTGTGCCTTGGATCTGTTCAAAGTTTCTCTCATGGCCTCTATCATAAGTGCAGGGAGGTTTAGGGGGGTCTGAGTGATGATATGAAACATGACACATACATTTCTGCCAGATAGTAAGTCATGTCTACCACTCCTAGGAAAGAATAGTTTTGTCACAATCTGATGCAGGACCCTCATCTCAATGGACAGTAGCTTTGCTTCCAATCTGTTTAAACTTCCTGAAAATCTTCTCCTAAGATAATTCTGATCCCTTCTTCTTTAATTGGGAGTTCCATATATGAGTATCCTTCACTAGGCAACTGAAGTATCTCTCCCAATATCCTAGAATCCAAACAGATGTCAATCCCCTTGACTGTTGAAGTCACTGACCCACTTCCATAATGTAGGTTCTGGTAGAACTCTCTGACTAGATCAACATAGGTGACTTCCTTAAGAGAGCAGTAAAGTTCCCATCCTTGATTTTTGATCTTGGTAGCAAAAGTAAAGCCTTCTTTCTCAAAGAACCGAAAATCTATATTTTTCCCGGTTTCTACTTTTCTATCAGAAAGAAGATTTACACTGGGGCTTATGGAGGATTGAGAGGGACCTTGAGCAGGTACTGAAACTGGATTGGAGACAGTGGAAGACTGAGCATGCCTTTTCTTTCGGATAATTTCCTCAGGCTCTCGGATTGATTTCCTTCTTTGGGAAAGTTTCATCTTTGGAGCCATATCCAAAAAGTAGCAGACAAGAAGACTTGAATTCAGTGGAGGAGGGATCACAAAAGAGTAAAGAAGAATTTTGGTGGAGAAAAGAAGTGAATTTTGAATGAACGGTGAAGTTCTAGGGCATGTTCCACCCGCGCCAATCACTGCGAGAAAGCATAGAAAAATCCTTTTCAAGGAGGCGATTTTTGGTGGAGAGTAGGAGGGAAATTGTCTCGAGATAAATCCTTAGATTTGGAGCAAAAAAGAGTTGGAAAGAACGGCTTTCGGAAGGAAGACGACGAGAAGATGAGTCGTCTCATAAACAGGGTTTTCCGTTTTAAAAACAATGAACCGATGGAAGTTGGTGGGATTTACA
Source organism: Elaeis guineensis (assembly GCF_000442705.2). Classification (NCBI taxonomy): domain Eukaryota; kingdom Viridiplantae; phylum Streptophyta; class Magnoliopsida; order Arecales; family Arecaceae; genus Elaeis; species Elaeis guineensis. The sequence goes on along the minus strand of NC_025995.2, from coordinate 60,472,278 downwards.
AGTTTGCCATTGAGTCGACTCATGGGGGTCGACTCATGAAGTTCAGAAAATCAGGAAAAATATGAATAAATTCCAGAAAAATTTGAAATTTTGAGTGAAGGAATTTTGCTCAATGATAAGTTTTTAGAGAGATAAATCTGAGCTTTTGGTACCAGGATAGATATTGAAAATTGAGCTCTAAGAGTTTTTGACATCTATTCTTTGGAAATTGAGAAATTTCAGACAAATGGATCTAGAATTCCTAGATTTCTCCTAATTTCACAGAATCTATCCTCACTAAGGGCCTTTGTAAAGATATCGGCTAATTGATTTTCAGTGCTAACATATTCAAGAATTATATTTTTGTTTTGAACTTGTTCTCTTATGAAATGATGTCTTATCTCAATATGTTTAGATCTTGAGTGTTGTATTGGATTTTTAGATAGATTTATAGCACTTGTATTATCACATTTTATTGGTGTTTCATTAAGTTTGATTCCAAAATCTTCGAGTTGTTGCTTAATCCATAAGATTTGAGCACAACAACTTCCGGCTGCAATGTATTCGGCCTCAGCCGTAGACAGTGCCACCGAATTTTGTTTCTTGCTAAACCATGAGATTAGGTTAACTCCAAGAAATTGGCAAGTTCCACTTGTGCTTTTTCTATCTAATTTACATCCAGCAAAATCAGCATCAGAATATCCTAACAAATTAATTTGTGAGTCCTTAGAGTACCATAACCCTATAGTTTGTGTATCATTTAAGTATCTAAGGATTCTTTTAACAACATTCAAATGAGATTCCTTAGGATTAGATTGATATCTTGCACATAAGCAAACACTAAACATGATATCAGGCCTACTTACAGTTAGATATAATAATGAGCCAATCATACCTCTATAGTATTTTAAGTCTACGCTTTTACCTTCATTATCCTTGTCAAGCTTACATGAGGGACTCATTGGTGTGCCAATCGGTTTGCAGTTCTCCATTCCAAATCTTTTGAGTAGTTCCTTGGTGTACTTGCTTTGGGTGATGGAGATTTCCTCTTTTGATTGTTTGATTTGGAGTCCGAGAAAGAAAGTGAGTTCTCCCATCATGCTCATCTCGAACTCTCCCTGCATAAGCTTAGCAAAGTCTTGACAAAGGGATTCATTAGTAGACCCAAAAATTATGTCATCAACATAAATTTATATAATTAGCATATCATTTTGGTTTCTTCTAATAAATAGGGTTGTGTCTACATTGCCTCTTGAGAAACCATTATTTAGTAAAATTTGCTTAGCCTTTCATACTATGCTCTAGGTGCTTGTTTTAGACCATATAAAGCTTTATTTAATCTAAAGAATGATTGGGAAAAGCATGATTTTCAAATCCAGGGGGTTGTTCTACATATACTTCTTCAGAAATATATCCATTTAAAAATGCACTTTTAACATCCATTTGAAATAGTTTGAATTTCATAAAGCAAGCATAAGCAAGTAGAAGTCTAATGGCTTCTAATCTAGCAACAGGTGCAAAGGTTTCATCAAAATCAATTCCTTCTTCTTGATTATATCCCTTAGCAACCAGTCTTGCTTTATTTCTAATTACATTTCCATGCTCATCTAATTTGTTTCTAAAGACCCATTTTGTGCCAATTATTGAATAATCTTTAGGTCTTTTCACTAAGGTTCAAACATTATTTCTTTCAAATTGACTGAGTTCTTCTTGCATAGCATTAATCCAGTTATGATCATTTTCAGCTTCTTCAAAAGTTTTAGATTCAAGTTGAGATACAAAAGCACAATGATTAAGTACATCTCTAAGTGAAGAACGTGTTTTTACCCCATGCATAGGATCACCGATAATTAATTCCTTAGGGTGGTTGTGAACATACCTCCATTCCTTGGGTAAGTCATTTGTACCTTGAGGTTGTTCTTGAATTTCTTCACCTTTCTCATTTTGTTCATCTTCTTGATCCTTGTCTTCTGGAGTTGCTGAATCTTTCAGAGTGATCTCCTTCATACCTTCTATTAGTGGATCTGCATCATCAACACCCTCATTCTTCCTTGAAGGAAGATCGTTAGATTCATCAAAGACAACATGTATGGACTCCTCAACTACTAAGGTTCTTTTGTTGAACACTCTAAATGCGTTACTAGTGGAGGAGTAACCTAGAAGGATTGCTTCATCTGATTTTGCATCAAATTTACCAAGTTTTTCTTTGCCATTATTTAATACAAAACATCGGCAACCAAAAATATGAAAATAGGCAATATTTGGTTTTCTTCCTTTCCAAAGTTCATAGGGGGTTTTCTTTAAAAATTGTCTTATTAAAGCACGATTTAAAATGTAACATGCTGTGTTAATAGCTTCCGCCCAAAAATATTTTGGAAGGTTGCTTTCACAGAGCATGGTATGGGCCATTTCTTCTAAGGTTCTATTTTTCCTTTCAACTACCCCATTCTGTTGGGGTGTCCTAGGAGCAGAGAAGTTGTGGCCAATTCCATTTTCATCACAAAAATTTTCAAAGTCATGATTTTCAAATTCTGTTCCATGATCACTTCTAATATTTTGAATTGAAAACCCTTTTTCATTAGTGACTTTTTGATGAAATTTAGTGAAAATTTGAAAAGTTTCATTTTTGTGAGCTAAAAAGAAAACCCAAGTAAAACGAGAGTAATCATCAATTATTACAAATCCATATCGTTTTCCTCCTAGACTAGTGGTTCTAGTTGGTCCAAATAAATCTGTAAGAGCTCTAAAGGTCTAGAAGTTGAAATAGTATTTTTGGATTTAAATGATACTCTAGTTTGTTTACCTAATTGGCATGCATCACAAATTCTATCCTTTTCAAAATTTAATTTTGGCAAACCGAGAACTAAATCCTTTTTGATTAATTTTGAAAGAGAATGCATGCTAATATGTGCAAGTCTACGATGCCACAGCCAACTAGTCTCATTTATTTTAGCATTTAAGGAAACTAGGCATTGCATGTCTAATTTAGTTAAATCATTCAAGTCTACCATATAAACATTGCCATGCCTATGTCCTATAAATTTAATGCCATCATTAATAGGACTCGTCACAATGTATACAGATGATTCAAAACTTACTTTATACCCTTTATCACAGAATTGATTAATGCTGAGTAAGTTATGCTTTAAAACTTTAACAAGTAAAACATTCTCAATGTATTTGGAGGAAGTGATACCAATGTTACCTATCCCGATGATCTTTCCTTTGCCATTATCTCCAAAGGTGACCATCCCTCCATCCTTAGCATCAAGCGTGATGAATTGTGATTCATCACCAGTCATGTGTCTCGAGCATCCGCTGTCAAGATACCATTTCCTGTTTCCTTCTTGGGATGCTAGACACACCTGCAAGCACAGATCAAGTTTCTGTCTTAGTTACCCAAGCTTTCTTGGGTCCTTTCAAGTTAGTCAGAATGGTTCCTTTTGGAACCCATATTTTCTTTGTGTTTGCATATTTGTTAATAAGACATGTGTATGATTTATGTCCTATTCTTCCACATTTAAAACAAGTAATATTTGTAGGCTTTTTGCTTGAATAATTTGCATAAATATCCTTCAAAAATTTTTATTTCTTCAGGGGTTTATAACCAAGTCCAGCCTTATCATATATAGCTTTCTGATTATCAAGGATCATATTTAGCTTGTTTGAACTTAAGGTGAACTTATCTACCATAGATTTCAGCCTGTTAATTTCATCCTTAAAGTTTTGATTTTCTTGAATCAATGTGAATTTTTCAATTGAAAGAATTTCAGCTTGTTTCACTAAGGACCGATTTTCCAATTTCAGCTCTTTATTTTTCTTCCCTAGTTTCTTTAATTCATCAATTGAATCATAGAATGCTTCATGCAATTCTTCAAAAGTAAATTCACTAGTGGATTCAGAAGTTACCTCATTTTCATGTGCCATCAGGCACAGATTGGCTTGTTCGGTTGAGGTTTCCTCGTCAGAGCTTGAGTCATCACTCGCACTCCAGGTCGCTATCATTGCCTTCTTTTTGAATTTCTTTGGACCTTTCTTCAATTGAGGACAATCGGATCTGAAATGTCCTGGCTTCTTGCACTCGTAGCATATAGGGGTTTGATCTTTCTCCTTTTCTATGCTTTGATCCCCTTTTGTGAATTTCTTTCTCATCCCCTGTTTCCTTTTTCTTAGAAACTTCTTGAATTTCTGGGTGATGAGAGCCATCTCCTCATCCTGATCTTCATCTTCAGAGTCATCTGTTTCATAATCAGGTAAAGTTGTGGATTTGAGGGCAATGGTTCTTTTCTTTTTGATTTCATCCTCTTGATGTTGCATCATGCTAAGTTCATGAGTCATCAAGGATCCAAGAAGCTCTTCTAGAGGTAGAGTGTTCAAGTCCTTTGCTTCTTGGATGGCAGTCACCTTGGCTTCCCAAGTTCTTGGCAGTGACCTGAGAATCTTCCTTACAAGTTCACTGTTAGTATAAGATTTGCCAAGACTCTTTAAACCATTGATTATATCAGTAAAACGAGTAAACATAGCAGTTATGGACTCATCATGCTCTATTTTGAACAATTCATATTTATGTATAAGCATGTTTATTTTAGACTCTTTTACTTGATTTGTTCCCTCATGGGTGACTTCTAACCTATTCCATATTTCTTTAGCAGATGCACAAGTAGAAATGCGATTAAATTCACTAGCATCTAGTGCACAATAAAGAACATTCATAGCTTTGGCATTTAATTGTGCCAATTTCTTATCAACCTCATCCCATTCTTTCTCGGGTTTGGTTGACTCCTCACCATCTATAATCTTGGTGGGTGTGTGAGGACCATTCACTATGATACTCCACATATCATAGTCGAGTGCTTGTATGAAAATCTTTATCCGAGCTTTCCAATAGGTGTAATTAGACCCATTGAAAAGTGGAGGTCGGTTTGTTGATTGCCCCTCGGCTAGAGAAGTTCCAACATGGGTTGCCATAGATCTTTGGCTCTTTGATTGTTAGATCAAAGAAGGGCTAGAGCACTGGCTCTGATACCACTTGTTGCCCAGCTATGCAACCCAAGAGGGGGGGGTGAATTGGGTTTCTAAAAATTTTAAGCCCAACAAGTAACTTATGAAGAACAAAACAATGGCTTTAAATCAATATTAATTACCTAAAGTAGTATTGCAAGGATATAATAAAGAAATAAGATAAAGCGATAAAGCACACCACAAACACAAGGATTTATAGTGGTTCGGTGCTAACCTTGCACCTACATCCACTCCCCAAGATCCCACTTGGAAATTTCAATCCACTATCCTTTGTATTCAACCCGAATACAAAACGTCGGAAACTCCGACACTAGCTATCCCAAGCTAGAATACAAGACGTCGGAAACTCCGACCCTAGCTATCCCAAGCTAGAACACTTGTTTTCCGGGTACAAACAAACCCAAAACACTCCGATTTCAGGTTCGGATCAACCTTTCCTTATTTTAGAAATCCTCCAAAAATAAGAGCAAAAACTCACAAAGAGTAAGAATATTTAGAGCACAGATTAATACAATAACAGCTCCTTAAATGAGCAAATATAACAATAAAAGCTTTACTCAAATGAAGAACCCCTTTTTCAGATTTTCTGAAGATGAATGAACGGTTGAACGCTTGAGAAGCGGTTGATTGTTGATTGAAGATCTCTTGAAAGCTTTGAACGATCTCTAGATCAAGGTTGAAACGATGGGCGTGAAGAATTCTCTCCTTGAAAGATCTTCCTTTTCTCTTTCACAATCTCTCTGGTATATTGTGGATCCTCTCTCTTTTTCTCTATGGATATTTCGTTGATCTCAGGCTTTTTCTTGCAAATTTCGGATCCTTTCTTCTGTTCTTCTCTTTTTCTTCTTTTTCTCTTCACATTTGATTTCACGTTTGATCCGCTATTTAATCTGCAATTTCTTTCATCAAATTAAGCATTTTGTAGCATTAGAAGCAAGAGAAAACAATTTAGGCAGATAAAGAGCCGTTAGAGGATTTTTAGGAAGCATAAATGGCAATTAAAACGGGCAAAAAAATAGCCGTTGCTGACATTTCCCGTCGCAGGGGTCGACTCATGAGTCGACTTCATGGAGTCGACTCATGAGTCGACTTCTGTTGCACAGACCAGAAGGTCTGATTTCTGGATTTTTAGGCTCAAATCAGCAGAGGTAGACTCATGAGTCGACTCATGCCTTGTGGGTCGACTCATGAGTCGACTCACAGGTCGTGCCAAGTCAAAAATCCAGCGTGCCATGGGAATTTTTTGCATGCCATTCAGCTCATAGTGCCATGAGTTGACTCATGAGTCGACTCATGCACTTCAAACCTTCATAACTTCAAAAATATAAGTCCAAACACAATGAAATTTTCACCAATAGATTTCAAATCATTTGTTCTACCAAATGGTACTATCAAATCAGGATTTTAATGAAATTACGATTTTGTCCTTGAAGAGCATAAGGACTTTTTCAATTGTTTGTATCCCTTCAATCTGCTTTGTAATCATCAAAATCAATCTAGGAGCAACACGAGCTTTATCATGTGCTATGGGCGTATCGAACTACCCAGAGGTTACCTACGGGGGAGACCCCCTTTGCTTTAGCCTTCGGTACGGAAGCCGTCATCCCCATCGAGCTTAAACTCCCGTCGGCACGAGTCGTGGCATTCGACGAGCATCAAAATTCACAAAGTCTTAAAGCCAACCTCGACCTGCTGGAAGAAAGACGGGAGATCGCTCAGGTTCGAATGACAGCCTACAGACAGAAAGTTGCTCGATATTACAACGCCCGAGTCAAGAACAAAGCCTTTAAAGCAGGAGATCTAGTACTTCGACGAGCTGCTGTCTCGCAACCTCAAGACTGGGAGAAACTCGCCCCAAACTGGGAAGGACCGTATGAAGTCAAAGAAGTAGTCTGGCCAGGAACTTATTATCTTAAGGAACTCGGAGGAGCCGACCTCCCGCGACCGTGGAACTCGGAAAACTTACGGGTGTACTACCAATAACTTCATTTTAATTGAAAGTTGCATACCTGCATGTCTTTAAACAATTCGCACAAACCGTGTCAGAAGCGAAAGGGAAACGTCATCCCGACAAAGTCGAAGGCCCGATTCCATTTAGACCGGATGGGGGGAGAGGCCCTACAACGCCCATATGAGCCCCCACAGCCCTGTTAGGGACAGGAGGAGAACCTCGCCCTAACTTGAGCAAAGTTGAAGGCTCGGTTCCATTTAGACCGGATGGGGGGAGAGGCCCTACAACGCCCATATGAGCCCCCACAGCCCTGTTAGGGACAGGAGGAGAACCTCGCCCTAACTTGAGCAAAGTCGAAGGCCCGGTTCCATTTAGACCAGATGGGGAGAGAGGCCCTACAACGCCTATATGAGCCCCCACAGCCCTGTTAGGGACAGGAGGAGAACCTCGCCCTAACTTGAGCAAAGTCGAAGGCCCGATTCCATTTAGATCGGATGGGGGGAGAGGCCTTACAATGCCCATATGAGCCCCCACAGCCCTGTTAGGGACAGGAGGAGAACCTCGCCCTAACTTGAGCAAAGTCGAAGGCCCGGTTCCATTTAGACCGGAGGGGGACTGGTGTTGGGTATAAAATACCCACAGCCGAAGTCCTCAGCAGAATCTGCTCAAGTAGACTCCGCCCAGACTCCTACGGGAGCTGGGCTCCATCCTCAACATCAGCTGCCGGTAAGCCTTGTCCGGACTCCTACGGGAGCCGGACTTCGCCTTTAACTTTAATTGCAGGAAGACTCTGCCCGGACTCCTACGGGAGCCGGGCTTCGTCCTCGACTCCAACGGCTGCAGACAGACTTCGTCCGGACTCCCACGGGAGCCGGACTCCGCCAGCAACTTCAACTGCAAATAAATTCCGCCCAGACTCTTACGGGAGCTGAACTTCGCATCTGATTTTGATTGCAAGGAACTCCGCCCGGACTCCTACGGGAGCCGGGCTCCGCCCGTGACTCCAATCATAGGAGGGTTCCATCCGGACTCCCACGGGAGCTGAACTTCGCCTTGACTTCAGCGAAGAAAAACTCCGAGCGAAAAGGAAAAAGGAAGGCAACGGACTATGACAGCTACGATTGGAAAATGGACAGTGATCGAGGTACAGAAAACTCTGTCACCGCAAGGACTGGGGCTCCCACAGGGAGTCCCAGCTTTTGAGGAAGTTTTCGACATAAAACAGGACAACCTACTTAAGGTGACAGAAGCTCGGATCCCCGAACTCAAGCCCTAGGAGGGACCCCAGGCCCGATTGGCCCCAAGCAAGCCTGCAGCCATTGACGGGAAAATGACAACCAGGTATCTTCGAACGGTGTAAAAGTCGAAAAGGAGCTCGGCAAATAATAATCCAACATGAATAAAAGAGATCATCGACGACCTTGGGACGACGTGAAAAAGAAAAGAAGAAAAGAAGGAAGAGAGAAGAAAGAAGAATAAAGAAGTTCGACAGACGACTACTCGATACAAGATGCAGACGAGGTAACAAATTCTCCTTTTCATTTTTCAACTGACAGGATGTACGTTACAAGACCCGATGGGCCAGAAAAAAAAAAAATATACATCATTGCAAGTCTCGCGAACACGGTTTGGAAAGGATGCACCGGAGGCCGCTTCAAGCTGCAAACTTCTCTTCCCATTTCTATCCTTCCCAGCCGCGTCGTCCAGTACGTGTGATGGGCTCATCGGCTTTCGCCCCACCTTGTTTCGCTCCACCTTCGAAGTCCCAACCTCAGGGGGAAAAGGATGGGATAGATTCCTGGGGACGGTAAGGGCAACGGTAGCGGCGATGAAGACCTATTTCAAGGAGAACCGGAGTCACCCTAGGGGCAACGGTGGCGCCAGAAATATGCGTCATCACCGAATACTCCATGGTAGCCGCCGTCCAAAATGCTCCAGCAAGGTCGGCATGCGCTACTTCCACCACCTCCACAACAAGTTTTAATGCCCCACCGTCGACGTCGACCGCTTCTGGTCCCTCGACCCCAACGGCATCAAGGATCCCGCCACAGCTTGTGACGACAGCTCTGCCCTCTTGACCGGTATCACCCCACTTTGCTACTCTGAAATCCTCGGACAGAATACCTTTACCGGCGGCCTCCGTTATTAAACCCCTATTGTTGAAAGAATTCTTCCTTATGCCCCCTTTGAAACGATGGGGATCCTCAGCGGCCACCTGATGACCAGCGAACTCACCGGCCGCTGTTCTCCTCCTCGCCTTCCTCCAGGCCCTATACATCCCTTCGAGGATGGCCTCCGGAGTGGAGGGCATGACGTGGGAACCCCTTAGAAAAGAATCGAGGGGCTGAAGATAGCGAGGGCTGGTGCGGAGGAAGTGGCTGAGTAGCTGGGCTCTCAAACGAAAGAAAGATGCTGTCCTTTCGGCAGGATGGAGCCCCGAAGGAAGAGTAGGGGGTTTAAATAGCCAGCGGATCTTAGCACAGTTATGGCGGCGGGTGTCCCTATGCCAACTGGTGCATGCCACGTGTCCCACGTGTGCCACTCGCCGCTATCGAGGATTGACTGTTCGTAAATTTCTGTAGCGCAACACTTGGGATCACGTTTCGACGGGAATTCCGAAAAGACTCTTCAGGTCGCCCCGATCCGAAAAGACTCCAGCACGTGCACATTTAATGCCAAAATATCTGGGGGCGGCAGTGCGCAAGATTCGAGGGGACGATTTCGGCTGTGCCCATCTCTCTCTGTACTTTCTTCGTTCGAAATTCAAACTCGAAAGTAGGGGGACTGGTGTTGGGTATAAAATATCCACAGCCGAAGTCCTCAGCAGAATCTGCTCAAGTAGACTCCGCCCGGACTCCTACGGGAGTCGGGCTCCGTCCTCAACATCAGCTGCCGGTAAGCCTTGTCCGGACTCCTACGGGAGCCGGATTTCGCCTTTAACTTTAATTGCAGAAAGACTCCGCCCGGACTCCTACGGGAGCCGGGCTTCATCCTCGACTCTAACGGCTGCAGACAGACTTTGTCCGGACTCCTACGGGAGCCGGACTCCGCCAACAACTTCAACCGCAAGTAGACTCCGCCCGGACTCCTACGGGAGCCGGGCTCCGCCCTCAACATCAGCTGCCGATAAGCCTTGTCCGGACTCCTACAGGAGCCGGACTTCACCTTTAACTTTAATTATAGGAAGACTCCGCCCGGACTCCTACGGGAGCCGGGCTTCGTCCTCGACTCCAACGGCTGCAGACAGACTTCGTCGGGACTCCTACGGGAGCCGGACTCCGCCAACAACTTCAACTGCAAGTAGACTCCGCCCGGACTCCTACGGGAGCCGGGCTCCGTCCTCAACATCAGCTGCCGGTAAGCCTTGTCCGGACTCCCACGGGAGCCGAATTTCTCCTTTAACTTTAATTGCAGGAAGACTCTGTCCGGACTCCTACGGGAGTCAGGCTTCGTCCTCGACTCCAACGGCTGCAGACAGACTTCGTCCGGACTCCTACGGGAGCCGGACTCCGCCAACAACTTCAACTGCAGGTAGACCTCGCCCAAACTCCTACGGATATCGGACCTCACTACCGACTCCAACTGAACTTCGGCCGACAAGTCTGGACCCCCTGGCAGGCCACAGTAACGGCCACGATTCTGCCCCACTCCCTGCGGCGGGCCCTACGCGGCTCCATTACTCCCTGGCAGGCCACAGTAACGGACAACACTGCTCCACTCCCTGTGGTGGACCCTATGCAACTCCATTACTCCCTGACAGGCCGTATTAACGGCCATAATTTTGCTCCACTCCCTGCGGCGGATCCTGTGCGATCCCACCACTCCATGACGAGTCACGACAGCGAACATCGCTCCACTCCCCGTAACTGACTCCACGTGGCACACCCCGGTGTTAGCCACAGGTCCACTCCACTACTCTTCGCAGCAAACTCCGCCTGACCTTGGGCAGCTCACTGCCAGATGGTTACGGATGTTGCTATCAGACTACTGCCCCCTCTGCCTATAAAAGGGGACCCCAGATACGTTATTCTATAAGCTTTCATCTTTCATCTAAAAACTCTGCTAAATTCTCCGTTCGAGCGCTCCATTCTTGTTGAGGCAGAGAACTGACTTGAGCGTCGGAGGGTCTTGCCGGAGCAACCCCACCTCCGGTTTAGACTTCCTTTGCAGGTCCCGACGGCGACCACGACTTCTCCGACTCCAGCTTCTCCGGTGCAAGTGGATTTTTGCACCAACACATCCCTTTGACCCAAATGTTCAAAGTGACCTAGGCTTTAACTGTCAACCCTAATATAGTCATCCATAGTATATTTTAATTTTTTAAATTCATCTCATGGATTATCCTGATCGAGGTTTTACTGAATTGAAATACACTAATATATTAACTCCTTATTCGGAGAGATCAATTCTATCTTGACTCACATACCGACTTCGTAAGTAGTTAACCATGCCTAAAAATTTTTCATCACTGAATTAAAAATTCAGATAGTCTGATATCAAAGCACAGTGAGTTGCTTGCAAGTCATCGTGGTGATCTCAGGTCAGAGGGATATTTATACCCATATTCTTTGCGAGCTATTCTTGACAGCAGAGTGCTCAGCAATTGATCACATTCAGTGAGATGTATCCCTACATCTTACTTGCATGCCATGCCAGTATCTCCATACTTCTTGATTAAGAGGACAATCAACTCACATGGCACACAACGTTCTACACTTGATATAGCTATCATCTTAATAATAGCACATCATTTGGTCATGAACTAGGGTTTAAGGATTAAAGGATATATCCTCCTATATCGATTCAAATAGTTCTAAGAATTTCATCATAAAATAGGAGTTCAAATAAAATATACATAGAGTGATGAGAAAATTAAATAATATTTATTAATTTAATAATTTATATATAATTATAATAATTAGTACAACTATCAACAGACTAATAATTGGCTTTGGTGTTAGATGTATGTCCTAGAAGCCAATATGACTGACACATTGTAATAAATTTGAGATATAATTTTATACTTTATATATTGACTTGATCAAAGAAAAGATAAGTTTATTTTTTATTCAAGTATGATATGTCCTTGAATAGTCCATACAATTAACTTTCGATATATATTTTCAAAGTTTGAGAATTAGAGATATGTATTTAATTCTTAAATACTTTTAATCATAGAATCATCTTGAGGACAGTGATCGATCCGGATAGATCGATGCATAGATCACTTCCTTCGAGATAGATGAATCTCTAGTCAACAGTGCAGAGACACTGGACGACGAGTGTAGGTAGTTGTTAAAGAACAACTAGTATTGAGCGTGACCATATGAGAGATCACTTGGATTTTTTTTCAATTGTCAATGATTGTCTCGATGCTATAGTTGTGTGAATGGTCCTTTAATCTAAGATTATACTACTACTTATAATGAGGCTACTGGAGTTTGACTGATACATGAACATGGGTCTCAATGAGTCCTTGTAGTAGATGTTAGCGATAGTTGATCCACTGTAGGAGTAGGGTGCACATCAAGATGGGATCTATTGATCTTGATAGAGAGGAGTAGTCCTGTAAAATTTGAGAAGCTAAGTTCGAGAATCTGTGATCACAGTAGTGTAATTGATGGAAAGAAGTTTTCATAGAAATCACAATTGGACTTGAGCTGATCGAATCTATCATATGACTGATGTTGAGATTTGATGATTTATCCATGACCTACCATCTAGTCGGAACTTATAATAGAGGCACTGAATCACACGTTAACTGTGGGAAAAATCAGTGCAGGGGTAAAATGATAATTTTAAATTTTTTCAAAATCACTATTTTACAGTAGAAATTATTAATTAATCTAATTAATTAATAAGAATTTACCCTATACTAGGATCTAAATATGATATCATGCATGCATTTAAATTTGAAATTCAAATTTGAACAGCAAACACTTTACTGTAATATGTTCAGAACACAATACCTTTGTGCGGGTAGTAGATCGTCGTAATCTGATCACCGTCGAAAGAGTCTGATCATCGTGATATAGCTACATAGCATGTCTGGCCTCTGTGGATCATCCACACGAAGCTCTCGATCTGATCGACTCCTCACGAGTGCTAGCTCATTGTAGAGCCCTTTCGACGGTCGATGCTGATCGAACTCCTTCGATCGATGTCTGTCGATTCTTTGGATGCTCCAGATCATCAGCAGACATGCTTGAGAAGATGTTGAAGATCTTACTAAAATTTGGTGGGCTCACGACACTCGTAGCTCACCTTCTCACTTCCCGAACTCCAGGCTGAAACCCTGAAGAACTCACTGAAACCCTGCACACACTATTTTTTCTTTTCTTTCTTTTTCTCTCAGAAGGATATTGACCTTCACCTTGCACACAAAGATTCCTCATGCCCAAATTTTCTCTCCAAAATTTTTCTTGCACATGCATCACTCTTCTCCGCCTTTTAAAACAATGTCAAACATCTTATCCACGTAAGAGGATAAAGATGAGTAATTGCACATTTGAATTCAAATCAAATTTTGAATTCAAATGGAAATCAATTTATCCCTATCCACTAAGGGCGTGAGAAGAGGAGGGTGTGGCTTAATTTGTGCGTGAGTGATTTCATGAGAAACATTTTCTCGTGTAATAAATGGGGCGTTAAAAGAGGATAAGGTCAAGGTGCTAAGATTGGTTGCTCATTCAAATTCAAACTTTGTTTTGAATTTGAATGGCCAACCAATCATCCTTATCCACTCATATGATGCATTAAAGTAGGGCATGAGGAGGGCTTTGCGTGAGGAAAAATTCATGAGAACTTCCTTCTCGTGAATTCAAATGGGCGCAGTGGAAGCGAGGTGGCATAGGGAGAATGGGTCAAGGTGGTTTCATTATTTAAACCAACCTAATTGAACCAAATAAGTTAGGCCCAATTAGATAAATTTAAATCCAACTTAATTAGGCTTAATTAGGCTCAATAAAATCTTAATCAAATCAAGAATTGATTAAGCCCAACCCCTGATCATATCAGGGACCAAACTATCTCGATGATTAGGTCAACTCTTAACCTAATCGGGTCAAACCCAACTGAATCCAATTCAATTGGACTTGATCCAAAATTAATTACTCAATCAAATTGAGTTAATTAGTGATCAAATCACTAATTAAATCTCTCATAAATATTTAGTCCAAATTCGATGGATAATCGGGCATCAGAATTCATCGATATGTAACCCTGATCGAAGAGTTCTAAACCAGTGGGACTCTTGACCCCGGTACCCAAAATGTGTGGAATTCATGATCAGAGAATCCTGATTCTCGATCATAAAATTCCAGACATGAAGGACTCTTCACTAGCTATCAGATCAGATAGGAACCTCTAATGTGTGTGACCTCACAGGTTCGAACCTAAGCTGGTAGCATAGGAACCAATTTCTGTACTAATCGAAGTGACCATCTAGCAATGGTACCCGACGATCGAATAGGTCGAATGGTCGCAATCGCAACACTCAGAACCTATGTGAATATGCTTACTGTATAATTCATCCTTTTGACCTCTGTGTTTAGGATGACTCAGGGTTAAACTGTCAACCCTGATTAGATCATCCGAATCGTGCTCAACTCAAACAGTCCTGTGACTCCTCACAAAGACTATCCTGATCAAGGTTTTGCTAAATTGAAACATGACTGTACACAGCTCCTAAATTGAAGTGGTCAATCCCATCTTGACACATGCACCGACAAGTCAAGTACTTGACTACACCCAACAGCCTTCCATCACTGAATTAGAAATTCAGGTAGTCCAGTGCCTAAGTGCAGTGAGTTGCTTGCAAGTCACCGTGGCGGTCTCAGGTCGGAGGGATATTTATACCCATATTCCATCAGAGCAAATCTTGACAGCAGAAATAGCTCCAGAGTCGGTCATGTTCAGTGCAGATGTACCCTTACATCTCACCTGTATGCCATACCAGTATCTCCACACTCATTAGTTAAGAGAACAACCAACCTATATGGCACATAACGACCTATGCTTGATAAACGTTATCATCCTTGGTAACAACGTATCATTTGATCGCGAACAGATTTAAAGACTAAACGATAAATCCTCCTTTGTCGAGTCTAAATAGTCCTAAGGACTTCACCACAACATAGGAGTTCATTAGAAGATGAAATATTTTGTGATAAAAAATATCAAAATAATTTTTATTAATTCATAATTCATGTACATATAAAAAAATGAGCACAACCGTCAATAAGCTGATGATTGGCTTTGGGATACTATTTCCAACAATCTCCCACTTGGCCTAAAGCCAATCGGTGCAATATCTAATACCCATCTTCGACTTCTAGTCGTCGAACTCCTTCACCGCAATGGCTTTAGTGAATGGGTCGGCCAGGTTCTCCTTTCCATCGATCTTCTGAAGGTCGATGTCACCTCGATCCATAATTTCTCAGATGAGATGGTAGCGGTGCAGAATATGCTTCGTCCGCTGGTGTGCCTTTGGTTCCTTCGCCTGAGCAATGGCTCCAGAGCTGTCACAGTAGAGCAGAATTGGACCAGCAAGGGAGGGTGGTGCTACTTCGAGCTCAGTGATGAACTTCCTCAGTCACACTGCTTCTTTGACAGCATCTGATGCAGCGACATACTCTGCCTCACAAACTGAATCAGCCACAGTGTGTTGCTTGAAACTCTTCCAGCAGATAGCCCCACCATTAAGGGTAAAAATAAATCCTGACACACTTTTGCTGTCATCGTGATCAGACTGGAAACTAGACTCTGTAAACCCTATAAGTCTCAAGTCTGATTCACCATAAACAAGCCACTGGTCCTTAGTATTTTTTAAATACTTCAGGATGGTTTTAACAACCTTCCAGTGATTCTCCCCTGGATCAGATTGGTATTTACTCACTACCCCTAGTGAGTATGCCACATCTGGTCGTGTACATGTCATAGCGTACATGATAGATCCCACTGTCAAAGCATATGGAATCCTACTCATACGCTCTCTCTCTTGAGGTATTGTCGGATAATCCCTCTTTGAGAGAGAAATTTCATGGCCTATCGGTAGATAGCCTTTCTTGAAATTCTCCATGCTGAACCTCTTCAGCATAGTATCTATGTACGTAGACTGGGATAAACCAAGCAATCTTTTAGATCTATCCCTACAGATCCTCATCCCTAGGATGTAGGAAGCTTCTCCCAAATCTTTCATGGAGAACTGTGATGACAGCCAAATCTTTATTCCCTGTAATGCAGGGACATCATTTTCGATTAAGAGAATATCATCCACATACAATACAAGAAATATCACTACTGGACCATTAGCCCACTTATAAATGCAGGGCTCTTCTCTATTCTTAACGAAGCCATACGTCTTGATCATCCTATCAAAATGTATGTTCCAACTCCGGGATGCCTGCTTAAGTCCATAAATGGATCTCTGTAGTCTGCACACCTTAGACTCATCAGTGGATGTGAATCTTTCAGGTTGTATCATATACACCTCTTCATCCAGCTCTCTGTTTAGGAAAGCTGTCTTCACATCCATCTGCCAGATTTCAAGTCCAGTTAGGCAGCTATCACAAGCATAATCCGAATTGATTTGAGCACTGCCACAGGAGAAAATGTCTCGTCATAGTCTATACCATAACGTTGACGATATCCCTTGGCAACCAGACGGGCTTTATAGGTTTCACCTTTCCATCTGTGCCCCTCTTTCTCTTGAAGACCCACTTACACCCTATGGGTTTTACTCCTTTGGGTGGGTCAACCAATGTCCACACATCGTTGACCTTCATGGACTCCATTTCGGATTTCATGGCCTCTAGCCATATCTTAGAGTCGGGTCTCTGTATTGCATCCATGTAGGTGATCGGATCCTCATCATTTTCATCAAGTTCGATAGGATCGTCGTTCCGGATTAAAAAACCATAGTATCTGTCTGGTTGACGTGGTACTCTACCAGATCGCCTTAAGGGTGCTTGATCAATGGGCCCAGATCTAATCTAATCAAATCCGGTTTAGCAACTTGTGTCGGATTTTTCACCTATCAAATTTCGTCAAGTTCGACCTTAGAGGCAACAGTCCCTTCACCAAGGAACTCCCTTTCCAAAAAGATTATCTTAAGGCTGACAAACACTTTTTGCTCATCAGCTAGGTAGAAGTAATACCCTTTGGTCTCTTTTGGGTACCCTATAAAATTACACTTGTCAGACCTAGATCCAAGCTTGTCCGTAATTAAACGTTTAACATAAGCCGGATACCCCCAAACCCTAAGGTGCGAGAGTACTGGCTTACGTCCTATCCATATCTCATATGGCGTTTTGGTTACAGACTTACTCGGAACCATATTTAGAAGGTAACAAGCTGATTCGAGCGCATATCCCCAAAGGAAGATCTGCAGACCAGCAAACCCCATCATGGATCGAACCATGTCCAATAAGGTCCGATTCCTCCTTTCAGATACACCATTATGCTGTGGTGTTCCAGGAGGTGTCCACTGAGAGAAAATCTCATTCTCCCCAAGATATATCAAAAAATCATTGGAAAGGTATTCATCTCCTCGATCAGATCGAAGAGTTTTAATACACTTTCCAGTTTATTTTTCTACCTCATTTCGGAATAATTTGAACATTTCAAACGACTCCGACTTATGCTTCATTAAATAGACATACCCATACCTCGATAGGTCGTCTGTGAAGGTTATGAAGTAGAAATATCTACCTCTTGCACTTGAGCTCATGGGTCCACATATATGAGAATGTACCAAAGCTAAGAGTTCACTGGCTTGCTCACCTTTTCCAGTAAAAGGTGACTTGGTCATTTTACCAAGAAGACAGGACTCACAGGTTGGAAGTGATTCATAATCACCTACTTCAAGAATTCCTTCTTGAGCCAATCTATTTATCCTGTTCTTATTGATATGACCTAGCCTACAGTGCCAAAGGTATACTTCTGACACATTATCCATTCTAGGGCATTTACCGGAGGTTTGAACCACATTAACAGGTTGTGATAGAAAGTAAATTCTATTATTAAGTTGTCCAACAAACATTGTAACACCATTCAAAATGATATTGTAAATATTTTTTTTATTAAAAATTGATAACCGTTCATGGCCAAAAGGCCTACAAAAATAATATTTAATAAAAAGCTTGGACAATAGTGACATTCACTCAGAATTATATTTTGAGAATTGATTACAAGGTTCATGATTCTTAATGCTAGAACTGGAACTTTGCTTCCATCTCCAATGTTCAGGAATCTCTCACCTTCATCAAATCTCCAACTGACCTGCAGACCCTGCATCGAATTACAAATATGATAAGGACTTTCGGTATCCAATACCCAGGCAGTAGTATCACAAATGGAAAAGTTGCAAGGTATTATCATATAAGTACCTTGCTTCTTCTTCGGCCTGTTCGGGTCCAGTGAGGTAATGTATAAAGGACAGTTCCTCTTTCAGTGCCCCTGCTTCTTGCAAAAGAAGCACTCCACCTGGCTCTGGTCGGACTTGCGTTTCTTGGTCTGACCTTATGCAGACATCCCAGCATGTGGCTGTACCTTCTTATTCTTCTTCTTCTTGTTCTTCTTCCCTTTCTTAAACGGTCGACGACCAGAAGAAGACCCTCCCACAATATTTACCGACTCCTTATGGAGCTGGTGGTCCTTCTCAAAGTTTTGCAGCAACCCCAACAAGCCGTGGTAGTTCACTGCAGGCTTTGTCATTCAAAAATGAGTAAGGAAGGGAAGGTAGGACTTGGGCAGAGAATTAAGGATCGCATCCTTACCGAGCTGCTCATGCAGGAAAAAGTCCAGTTTACTTAAGCGCTCAATCATTTCGATCATGTACAGTACATGATCAGTGACTGAGGCTCCATCCCTCATCTGAGCATTGAAAATGGCACAACTAGTTTTGTGCCTTTCAACGTCGTCAGGCATGCCAAAGGAGTCGTTCAACATTTGAAGCATCTCCTGTGGTTGGGCGTTCTCGAACCTGTGGCTGAACTCATCATTCATTGCTGCCAGCATAATGCACCGAACGGTGGTGCGATCATTGAGCCACTTCTGGTAAGTATCTCGGACCACCCCTCTAGCGTTCGGGGCTGGCTTCTCAGGTGTCGGATCCATTACTACATAAAGGATCCGCTCATGCTTAAGGATGATTTTTAATTTTCGATACCAGCTATCGAAATTAGGTCCCATGAGCTTGTCATTTTCTAATAATGATCGGAGCGAAAGGGTAGTGGCCATAGCTACATAGAGGAAAACCAGACCTATATTAGTACATAAATTATTAATACTAAAGACTTAGACTTTAGTCTAAAGTTTCTCCCAGTATTTTTACGAATTGGTAGCCTTAACCTCCAATTCGAGAAATTACTTTAATTCCTTAGTGGGTACTAGAATCCACACAGACTACACACGAGTCCAACTTTGGTTGGTCAACCCATGTACATCTATGGGTAGGTTCATAACCAGTTGTTTCTCTAAACAACTTCTAATAATTGATTTTGCCCCTGAACCTAATCAGTAGGCTTTGGCCTCCACTGAAAAGATCTGGTTAGGTCCAACCATTAACATGATTTGAATTGGTGAATCAGATCAATAAATGATCAGGCCCGACTTTGGCCGGCCAACCTAACCACCATCAGAAAGACTCAAACCAAATTATCATATTGGTGAATCGGACCAATAAATGATCAAACCCGACTTAGGACCTAATAATTTTTTTTTGAGGATTTTATTAAAGAATAGATGAGAAAAAAATATCCAACCAATTTCAATCCTCCCACTGACTTCACCAAGTTAGATTAAAAAAGATTTACTTAAAGTTGGCATTAGGAGCACCTAAATCAGTCAAACTGATTTACCTAATGACATGGGTGAGCCCTAATCACCAAGTGATCTAATCAAAACCTAATTCACCAGGTTGGCCAGGTAAGTGAGATCAGTGGTGAGGATAAGCCATTAACTCATCAGAGATCGAATCACTGCGAGTAGCTCCCGCTTAAAAACCATTGGTCAAATTGCCAAACTTACCTTAGACACCAACCGGTTCATTAGTTTTAATTTGATCAACTTAGTAAATAGGGTTCTACCGCGTAGCCATGAATTAAGTCCATCTTGGTCTAGTTAAAGACATGGACCTATTCAACTACAACTATTAGAGTTGAGTCTAGAGTATCCTTGACCTAATCTAATTGAACTTTTGATTAGATTTGACCAATTACTCTAATTTAGTCTATTTCTTTAAGCTAATCTTAGGTCTAACCCAATTATGGACCTAATCCATCTAACCCATTGACCCATCAGTTTATGCAATTGTCTTAAGTCTTAATTCACAATTTTAGACCTACTAGACAACACTTAATTCTTTTAATTAAGTATTTGGGCTGATAGGTCAGGGTTTGGCATTTCGAAAATAATTTTCAAATTTGAAAGATTTTATTTTTTGTTCATCAAATATGTTGACTCATTTCACAAATAGATCAGCACATTTCATAAATAGCAATCCTATTGCTAATTACATAACAGAAAATAATTTAATCAAAAAAAAATCATGAATATTCCTTTTGATCTAATCTAACACATTCATGATAAATTTCATAATTGAACCTTTACAATTAATTCTTTTCACTGCTTCATCTGTATTGGATATAATTGCAGTGGCACCCCTACTACCAAAGGAGACCCCATCGAATGGGAGGAGAGGGCCTTTAAACCCTACTTTTCTCCTGGACGACCATGGCAACCAACCCAATTCAATTACTTGCTACTTGGATAAAGTATATCTAAATATACCAATTTCAAAATTTTAATTTCAAATTTCAAATTTTAAATTTTGAATTTTAAATTTTAAATAAATTTCAAATTTCAAATTTTTGAATTTCAAATTTTGAATTTTGAATTTTGAATTTCAAATTTGAAAATTCAAATTTCAAATTTCAAATTTTAAATTTTTGAATTTTGAATTTCGAACAACTTTCAAAATTCAAAATTCAAATTTTGAATTTCAAATTACAAATTATAAACTTTTTGATTACAACTTAATCTATACATGCAAATATATATATCATATCTAAGAACCCACTCTGATACCATTTGTGAGAAAAATCAGTGCAGGGGTAAAATAATAATTTTAAAACTTTTTCAAAATCATTATTTTACAGTAAAAATTATTAATTAATCTAATTAATTAATAAGAATTTATCCTATACTAAGATCTAAATATGATATCATGTTAAATTTGAAATTCGAATTTGAACAGTAAATACTTTACGGTAATGTGTTCAGAACACAATACCTTTGTGTGGATAGTAGATCGCCGTAATCTGATCACTGTCGGGAGAGTCTGATCATCGCGATATAGCCACACAGTGTGTCTGGCCTCTGTAGATCATCCACACGAAGCTCCCGATCTGATCGACTCCTCACGAGTGCTAGCTCGTATTAGAATCCTTTCGACGGTCGATGCTGATCGAACTCCTTCGATCGATGTCTGTTGATTCTTTAGATACTTTAGATCATCAGCAGACATGCTTAAGAAGATGTTGAAGATCTCCCTAAAATTTGGTGGGCTCACGACACTCGTAGCTCACCTTCTCACTTCCCGAACTCCAGGTTGAAACCCTTAAGAACTCACTGAAACCCTGCGCACACTTTTTTTTTCTTTTCTTTCTTTTTCTCTCGAAAGGATATTGACCTTCACCTTGCACACAAGGATTCCTCATGCTTAGATTTTCTCTTCAAAATTTTTCTTGCACACACCCCACTCTTCTCCACCTTTTAAAATAATGTCAAACATCTTATCCACGTGAGAGGATAAAAATGAGTAATTGCACATTTGAATTCAAATCAAATTTTGAATTCAAATGGAAATCAATTTATCCCTATCCACTAAGGGCATGAGAAGAGGAGGGCATGGCTTAATTTGTGCATGAGTGATTTCATGAGAAATATTTTTTCATGTAATAAATGGGGCGTTAAAAGAGGATAAGGTCAAGGCGCTAAGATTGGTTGCTCATTTAAATTCAAACTTTGTTTTGAATTTGAAGGGCCAACCAATCATCCTTATCCACTCATATGGTGCATTAAAGTAGGGTGTGAGGAGGGCTTTGCATGAGGAAAAATTCATGAGAACTTCCTTCTCATGAATTCAAATGGGCGCAGTGGAAGCGAGGTGGCACAGGGAGAATGGGTCAAGGTGGTTTCATTATTTAAACCAATCTAATTGAACCAAATAAGTTAGGCCCAAGTAGACTAATTTAAACCCAACTTAATTAGGCTTAATTAGGCTCAATAAAATCTTAATCAAATCAAAAATTGATTAAGCCCAACCCCTGATCATATCAGGGACCAAACCATCTCGATGATTAGGTCAACTCTTAACCTAATCGGGTCAAACCCAACTGAATCCAATTCAATGGACTTGATCCAAAATTAATTACTCAATCAAATTAAGTTAATTAGTGATCAAATCACTAATTAAATCTCTCATAAATATTGAATCCAAATTCGATGGATAATCGGACATCAGAATTCATCGATATGTAACCCTAATCGAAGAGTCCTAAACCAGTGGGACTCTTGATCCCGGTACCCAAAATGTGGGGAATTCATGATCAGAGAATCCAAATTCTCGATCACAGAATCCTAGACATGAAGGACTCTTCATCAACTATCAGATCAGATAGGAACCTCTAATGTGTGTGACCCCGCAAGTTCGAACCTAAGTCGGTAGCACAGGAACCAACTCCTGTACTAATAGAAGTGACCATCTAGCAATGGTACCCGACGATCGGATAGGTCAAATGGTCGTAATCGCAACACTCAGAACCTACATGAATATGGTTACTGTATAATTCATCCTTTTGATCTCTGTGTTTAGGATGATTCAAGGTTAAACTGTCAATCCTGATTAGATCATCCGAATCGTGCTCAACTCAAACAATCCTGTGACTCCTCACAAAGACTACCCTAGCCAAGGTTTTGCTAAATTGAAACACGACTGTACACAGCTCCTAAACTGGAGTGGTCAATCCCATCTTGACACACGTACCGACAAGTCAAGTACTTGACTATACCCAGCAGCCTTCCGTCACTAAATTAGAAATTCAGGTAGTCCAGTGCCTAAGTGCAGTGAGTTGCTTGCAAGTCACCATGGCAGTCTCAGGTCGGAGGGATATTTATACCCATATTCCATCAGAGCAAATCTTGACAGTAGAAATAGCTCTGGAGTCGGTCACGTTCAGTACAGATGTACCCTTATATCTCACCTGTATGCCATACCAGTGTCTCCACACTCATTGGTTAAGAGGACAACCAACCTATATGGCACACAATGACCTATGCTTGATAAACATTATCGTCCTTGGTAACAATGTATCATTTGGTCGCGAACAGATTTAAGAACTAAATGATAAATTTCCTTTTGTCGAGTCTAAATAGTCCTAAGGACTTCACCACAACATAGGAGTTCCTTAGAAGATGAAATATTTTGTGATAAAAATTATCAAAATAATTTTTATTAATTCATAATTCATGTACATATACAAAAATGAGCGCAACCGTCAACAGGCTGACGATTGGCTTTGGGACACTATTCCCAACATTAACTATATCTAGATGTTTATTTTTTGTTCTACTAGGTTGCCACTACATACTGCTAGGTGTCACTGGTGGATTGTGAGAGCTCACTAAAGTTATTCAGGATCGACTATCCTTGATGAGTTAGAGTAGAATTATTTCGATCCATTGAAAAGAGTTTCAATAATACTTTGATAGAGATTATTGTATATCTCACTACTAGATAGAATAAAACTTATGAGGTCATATAACAAAGAGATTAAGCCTAGAATAAGCAATGGAGCTTATGAAGTGTCAATTGGGTTTAGAGAAACCTGATTGGGTTCAAGGTAACGTTGATAGCACATAGTTGGACCTAATTTTCTCTTTATATTTAGATTTTTTATTTGATAAGATAATTTAAACTTAATTATCTACTAATAACCTAAATGAATTATATTTATTGGACTTCAATTATTGAGTGTCTAAGATTTTGGATCAAATAAATTAAGGATGCAAGTCCCTAATTAATTTTCTTGATAGTTATTTTTGGGCACCACCTTGATTTGATCAAGTTGGACATGTCCCATGATTAAAGGACTTTTTGATCTTATATGGGGCATCTCTTGGGTGCACTTTGGAGTGTGTTTATATGGGTGTAAGGGATCCAAGAGTTGGCACCTAAAAGGATTCCTAATGGAAGTTGAATAACTTAAGTTATTAGAAAACCTAATGCAAGTAGGACTTGTATTATGTAATTGAATAGGATTCAATCCTTTTATCTTTTTAAAGAGATCTCTCGTAAGGTCTCTAGAGCATTCATCAAACCAGCAGCCTCATGCCACCTTTGGAGACCCCCACGCCCTCTCTTCTCCGCCCCTTCTTCTCCCCTTGGGCATCCCACACGTCCTCCCTTTGGGGCATCCCTTCTTCCTCACATCCAAGGCTGTTGGGCATCCCTTCTATTGCTAGTTCTTGGTGTTTGGTAGAAGCACAAGCAAGGGTAGAAAGGCAAGAGAAAAAGAGAAGAAGAAGATCAAGAAAAGAGATCAAGAGTTGATTGTGATCCAAGCTTCGTTCAGGTTCAGCAGGCTGAATTTTTTTAGAGAAGAAAATTCAACTTGAAGAGGGCTGTTCCAGACTGATCTTGAGTAGATACCCATAGAAGTTGGATACTTGTATGGCTAAGAAAGAGTCTCTTCTCTTTTAGATTCAGATTTGAAGAAAAGAATTGTGAAATAGGTTTGTGATTCGATCACATATTAAATTTTAGTATATATTCAATTTCAGCATATGAAGTAGATCCTTGTGGTTTATATTTTTATGTATGCTTGATATAGATTAAAATTATTTTAATCTACTATTCCACTATAGTGTTTAGAAAATAAAATTTTAAAACACACATGCATACCCCAACAGATAAATTCCTACAGTGGTATCAGAGCCACAGATTTTATATACATAAAATTGACAAATATATTTTGAAAAGAGTTTCAAAATCTAACTTTTTCTTGATACGTGAGATATATAGATAAATTTTTTAATTTAAAATTTTATTTTAAATTTAATTTTAGAATATATAATTGATATATTAAAGCATAAATAAATCTGAATTTTGATCTAGAACGATTTTTAGTTCATGTTTATATGATATGTAGATGCATGTATAAACCTAAAATTTTATATGATCTGATTCGTGATTTATATATGAGATATGTGATTGTATATTTAGATCATAAAATTACTTTCAATATGATTCATGATTAGTATATAAGATATATGATATCATTTATTGATCTGAATTTTATTTAGATCTAAATTTTACATGCATATATGAGATATATATTTGTATATCAAATCTGAAAATTATTTTCATGATTTAAAATTTATCTTACATGCAAAGAATTTAGATCTAAAATTTAATTTTAGAATCTAAAATTTGTGTTTGTGCATGAGGATTTTAGTTATAGAAAAATTAAAAATTAGATCATGTAATAGGATTTCATCTAGGATTTCTTATTTGAATCATATGGATCTAATTCAATTAAGTAATTGATCAAATTGAGTCAAATGTTGATGTAGATTAGATCAATTAAGTTATACAATCATGCAATTATTGTTGATCAAATTGATTGAGTCCCATATGTAGAATCGATTATCCTAAGGATCTAATTTAGCTCATTGGTTTGAGCCTGATTCGCTTGAGTGAACCTACTTGGACCAATCGACCTATTGGTGTCTAAGGTAAGTAATTAAGACGTGATTATTTAATTGATTCTGTTAGCTTACCTAACCAATTTATTGGTATCTAAGGAAAGCAAGGGAGGGACCCGCACTGATCTCTACTTATCTGGCCAATTTGGAAGATTGAGTCTTCAATAAGGTTGCTTAGCGGTTTAGTTTAGCTCATGCTAATTAGATCGATCATATGATGACTGATTAGATGAGATCAAAATCTAAAATTTTTCATAAATATTAAGTCCATAGGTCTTCCATCATTGTAGATGTGCGAGCGTGCTACTGGGTTGATTATTCTTGACTAATTATAGTGGTTCAGTTGCACCGAGAACACGCAACCACTCTATTAGCAAAGAGTTACTCTAAGATAAGGATGGGGTTAGGCCCAATAACTGTTAGGTGAGAGACCCAATAACTTTAATGGACTTAACATTAAAGTACAGAAGTTTAATTTGAATCTCTACTCTCGTAGTTAAATAATGTCAGTCTCGAACCCTCTAGCCCGCATCCTTGAAACCAATCATTTGATTGAAACTAATTATAAAGACTAGCTCAGAAATCTCAGGATTGTTCTGATCTCAAAAAAATTAAGTCATGTACTCGATCAGGAACCCATAGTGTTACCAAACCATTCTACTGCTGAGCAAAGAGCTATTTTTGAAAAGTAGATGGATGAAGACAGTCGGGTCAAGTGCTATATGCTGGCATCTATGTCAAATGTGTTGTAAAGATAGCATGAGCATATGCCCACTGCCAAGGCTATGATCACTCATCTACAAGAGTTGTATGGTGAGCAGATCCATGCAGCATGCTTTGAAGTATCCAAGAGACTCTTCAATTTGAAGATACGTAAAGGGCAGTCAATCCATGAGCACTATATGACAGTGATCAAGGATATTGAGGAGCTTGGGAAGCTCAGGCTTGAAATACAAAAAGAATTACAGATGGATTTGATCCTTCAATCCCTTACAAGTTCATATAGTCAATTTATTATAAATTTTTATATGAATAAACTCGATTGCACTATATCCAAACTCATCAATATGTTGGTCACTACGGAAGGAATCTTGAAGAGTTCAAGAAGTACTATTCTCACTGTAGAGCGGATTTCTTTTAAAAGAAAGTCTATTGGAAAGAAGAAAACTAAATCTACTAAAAAGCAGAAGAAAGAGAGCAAGCCAAAGAAGGAAGTTCCTAAGAAGGCCGAAGCAAAGAGAAAGTATTTTCACTATGATGCTAAAAGCCACTGGAGGAGGAGCTATTCACTCTACCTAGAGAGCCTAAAGATAAAAAAGGGTGATAAATCTTCAGAAGGTATATTCATAATTGAATCTAACCTTATGGTTTCTTCTACTTCTAGTTGGGTATTGGACTCTGGTTTGAATGCTCATATATATACTTCAATGCAGGGTCTAATAGAAAGTAAGAGGTTGAGAGAAGGTGATATGATCCTTTGGGTTGGCAACAGAGCAAAAGTTGCTGCAGAAGCTGTTAGCATTTATCTTCTTCGATTACTGTTTGGCATTAGATTAGATTTAAAAGACTGTTATTATGTTCCTGTAGCAAGTCGGAATTTGATTTATGTATCTATGATAGCACGGGAAGATTTTGAAATTAATTTCAATAAAAACTTTTATTCTATTTATTTATGAAATAAATTTATTATACGAGATCTTTTAATTGATAGTCTATATCACGTACATGTTGATGTGAATGTGAATTTAAATGAGTAAATAGTGAGTGTTGTAGGTCAAAAGAGATCCAGAGATGAAATTAACCAGAAGTACTTATGGCATCACAGACTAGGTCATGTTGGAGAGAACAAGATATACAAACTGAAAAAGGATGGGATCTTTGGCTCTTTTAATCCAGAGTCGTATCTAGCTTGTGAATCTTACCTTCGAGTAAAGATGGCCAAGTTATCCTTTGTAGGACATGGGGAAAGGGCCACTGAGTTACTTGCCCTGGTACACACCAATGTGTGTGAGCCTTTTGATGTGCAGGCCAAGGATAGTTATAGCTAGTTCATTATCTTTATCGATGATCTATTTGAGTATGGATATGTGTATCTGATGAAACACAAGTCTAAAGCCTTTGAAAAGTTCAAAAAATTCAAAAGTAAAGTAGAAAAATAATCTGAAAAACCTATTAAGATTCTTCGATCTGATCGAGGAGGTGAATATCTTAGTAAGAAATTTTTAGGATATCTTAAGAATAATGGCATAGTCTCTCAATGGACTCCTTTCAAGACACCTTAGCTCAATGGGGTATCCGAAAGAAGGAATAAGACCCCATTGGATATGGTCAGGTCCACGATGAGCTTTACTGATCTACCCTTACATCTTTGGGGATATGCCTTATTAATCATCATTCATCTATTGAATAGGATTCCAGCAAAGTCTGTTCCTATCACACCGTATGAGATATGGTATGGTAAGAAGTCGAGTCAAGATTATCTTAAGACTTGGGGATGTCTAGCCTATGTCAAGAGATAGATGACTGATAAGTTAAAGGATAGATCTATTATAGCTCATTTTATAGGGTATCCAAAAGAATTCATTGGATGCTACTACTTTTCATAGGATCACAATGTGATTGTGAGTAGGAATGTCATATTCTTAGAAAAATAGTTTATCTAGGATGGTGGCAGTGGGAGGTTTGTTGAGCTCAAAGAGAAGATCTCTAAAGAGCAAAGAGTTATAGATCTTCAGGAATCCATTATTCAAGAGTCAATAGTTGATGTTCCTCTACCATGTAGATCTAGCAGGTGAAAGATAGGTGCCCTAAAGCTAATCAAATTTGTATTTCGATGGCACTTATCTTTGTAAAATCCCAACTTATGTATTGACATTTATATATTAATAAAGGCATTCTTTGATTCATCATTTACAGCTATGTCTTTCTATGTTTAAAAGATAATGATGAACCCCATAGATTAGGACAATATTTTTGGGATCATGATGTGGTCATGCCTGTAAGACCCAAAATACAAAAATCCTAATCTAAAATCATTCCTAGTCATAGGAACATTGAGTCGGAGATCAATATTTTGGATAGACTGGCACATCCTATGTATGCTCAAAGAAGAAAGTGGTTGATCTTACAAATCATTTGTGTGAGATACTAATACAAAGATATAGATGCTCATTAGGTAATGAGTTCACTTAATTGACCTACTAAAAGAGAACTTCTTATGAAACCCTTACATGTCAAAAGAAGATTCTCTAAGTAGGAGTTGTGCAACTGGTCCTTAGACCTGAGACAACCATGAGATCTTATTCACATGAACCCATATTTTAGTTCATACTCACTCATAACTAAGTCATAAACGGGGTGTTCCGGCTATGGTGAATTGCGCATGAAGATCATGAGTTCGGTCAACAAAGAATCGATCACTCTTGGTAAGAGGAGTTATCATCCTGAGCTATCTCATCAAATGATGACTCAGAAAGTCTTTGATCAAAATATAAAAAAATTAGAAATAGTTTTTAATACTTCTTTAATCAAGTCTTCATTAGCAAGATGAGATGCACATGAATAAGTGTTAGGGTTTGACTTAATTTCATGTCCATCGCTTATTCGGTATGAAGATTGACCGAAGGATTGAATTGTATGGTATCTTGTCACTGAAGGATATTTTTAAAATTTCTTTCAAATTTTATATTTTTTAGATAGGTATGATACGTTGCTAGACATCAATCTTGTCTTGTAGATTTTCATGAATTAAAGAGTTTATTTCATGAGTCAATTAGAAAAAAAAATTAATTGGACAACTTAGGTCGGCATGTAATTTGACCTAAATTGATTGGATTGGCTCTAATCTGACTTAGTCAACATGTACCTAGATCTACTACCAGCTAGATGTGGAACCCAATGGGTCACACACATCAAGGAATTGATCAAAGAATCAATCGAATTCATTTTATGGGTCAATTGAAAATAATTGGGTGGCTACTTGGCAAGCTTGCACTTGTAGGCTAACCCTTGCTCCTAGCCAAATTAGATTTGGCTTAAACCTTATTTTATTGGGCTTATCTATTTATGTAGAACCTTAATTGAATCAAGCTTAAAGGGGGTAGCCAAGTTTGGACATCCCTAAGCCTTATCCACGCCCATATTAAAGAGTCCAAAAGGAGTTGGACTCTGGGGTGCACCAATTTTATGCGACAAATATATTTAGCGTGCAAAGAGATCAAGAGTCCTTCTGCACGTTAATCACTTATTTTTTAATAGATTTCAGATGGATAAGGAAGCCTTCCACATCCCTTGAGTTCTGATAGGATCAGAATTTAATTTTTAAATTAATGTGGAGACTTTGTTTGGATGCCACAACTTGGAACGATGCCACAAAACAAAATCTTGTATTGTTTTGATCGGTGAAGAGGATTTAAAAATCCTTTTAATCTGAAACCAAAGCACATGTGGAGCATCAAATTTAAAGTTTGTCATGGCCAGATGGGGTGTCAAATGCTCCTTAATTCTTGGCACACGTGGGATGAAGCGACGCAAATAATGATGACTTCATGTCAAGATTTCTTTTCACTGGAATACAGTCATATCTCAAAACTTATGCCATCAGAAGCCTCGTTCAAAGAGCTTTCCATGTGTCATAAATTAAAATTTTTTGATTTAAAAAGGGACATTGAATGCTTATTGGAATGCAGACAGACGCGTGCAAAACCTGAAAATTAAGAGTCCTTCTCAAAGAAGTATCTTAATTTGTTGATATGCTGATTTAAGAAACATGTGAAGAGGTATATTGAGCCCTTTTCTATGCCCCTTCTGCTCCTATAAATAGGACTCATTTTGAGAGTCCAAGGCATAAAAACTCTCAGACAAAATCAATCCCTCTCTCTTCCTTATCTTGTTAGGACAAAGTTCTTCTATTAAGACAAATCCACTGATTTTAAGACAAGGCTTAGGAAGAGAGTAGGAGGTGATTTAGAGAGTAGAAAGAGTAAGGAAGAAAGGCTAAGGGTTCATCTGAGAGGAGTCTTGGTCCAAGGTTGGCTAAAATGCTCAATTAGTGAAGTAATTCATAGACAAGGTTTTGTTAAAGTAATTCTTTGATCAACTTCCTGTGTGGATCAACGTTGGAGGACTACACTTGAGGGTCTTATGGAATCGATTACCAGCTTCTTTCCTTTCTTCATTGACTTAATAGGTATGAGTTTTATATCTATTAGTTACTATTTACTTTATGGTTAAGAGGGTCCTAGGGTTTTTGGGTTTTCGAGAGACTTGAATTTCAAGAAAATTTTGAAATCCATCTTCTGTTATGCTCTCTGAAATCCAACAGTGGTATCAAAGCCTTCCTTAATCAATACAATCAAAGAATATTATTTGTATGTATATATATGTTTCTGATTGCCACTGATTAGGATTTATGATTACAAACTATATATTATTTGTATGTATATATATGTTTCTGATTGCCACTGATTAGGATTTATGATTACAAACTATGTATCAAAATCCTAATCAGCATTAGAGATATGTTTAGAATTGGTTATTTATCATTCTGTAAGATTGCCCTGGCATAGCGATGGATGTCTGCTATGTAGTAAATGATTATCCTAGAATGATAAAATAGCTATCACCTTGCACATCATATGATATTATTATTACTTTGATAATAGCATGTTTAAATTTTTATTATAGTATAAGGATGAGCATGAGACCATGAAAAATCTTCATTCAAGTTATATTAAGTTATAGTGATAAGCAACTATAAGCTATCCAATTTTTGAATCGATTAAATCAATTAGTGTTTAGGAGTGTTTCAAGTGTGGTGGTTATTTAATTGGTTCTGTTTGCTGGCCTGACGAACTTGTTGGTGTCTAGAAAAGCAATGGACGGACCCCCATCAAACTTATATTTATACTTTTCTGGCCAATTAGGTTAGTTCGAATCTTGAATTGGGATTACTTGATGTTGAAATATTGCTACTAGGGGCCTTCCTTCATGCTAGGTCTATGTTATGACTAGAACTATAGTAGGTTTGTTATGTAACCACAAGACCTGCTATGAGGATAGTTGTAATATAGTTCAGTGCATATTGGATGCTTATGGCATTTTTGAGTGTGCTGCTTTGTTGTGTAACCACGAGGGCATCATTATTGAAATCTGACTATATGAAAATGAAGAGTCTAACTTAACTAAAACTTTTTAGTTTGTTGTATAACCACAAGACTATAAGAGTTTTAGAGGCAAAAATATTGTTGAGAGTTGTATGGGATGCAATTGAAAAGAATCTCCTACCTTTGAACTCATAGAGGTTTGTTGTGTAACCACAAGACTGATATGAGGAATTAGAATCTCAACCCTACTTAAGAAATCAAGATTGGATTTCTCATTTATCATAGGAGAGGATTATCATATCTGATAAAATAGTAGGAGACACAACTAGATAAATGACCTTATCTTGTTGTGAATGTCATTATGAGTGGTTTGATTATATATTGTTCTTGTTATGTAGATAATTTTATTATGGCTTCTTCACTCTCATTGTGAAGCATCCTAGATAATAATAAGTTGATCGGTCTGAATTTTGTAGACTGGATGAGGAACTTGCACATTATTCTTGCACAAAAAAAGATCTCCTATATTTTGGATACTCCCAACCTTGATTCTATTAGGGAAGATGCTATCGAGGAGGAGAGAGCCACATATAAGATGTGGCAAAATGACAGTACTACTGTTAAGTGCGTCATGTTGGCCTCCATGAGCAACGAGCTACAGAGGCAACATAAGGAAATGGATCCTCAATTTATACTCCTTAATCTTAAGGAGTTATATGGAGAACAGAGCTGGACCACCAAATATGAAATATCCAAATAGCTTTTCTAAGCAAAGATGACTGAGAGCACACCAATTCAAACCCATATGCTTAAACTCATTGATTTGATCGCTAGACTAAGTCAGTTAGATTTTCACATGGATGGAGAACTCAGTCAGGATCTGATATTGCAATCTCTTCCGGACTCTTTTTTCCAGTTTGTAATCAACTATCATATGAACAAGCTGGATACTTCATTGCCAAAGCTGCTTAATATGCTTAAGATAGTAGAAACCCACATCAAGGGAGAGAAGGATATTGTTCTTCTTATGAATAAGAAGAAAACTGGCAAGAAGGGTTCAAAATGAAAATTGAACCTTAAAAGTAGCACCTTTAAGAAGAAGAAGGCTTAGAATGTTACCTGTTTCCACTGCGGCAAACCAAGATATTGAAAAAAAAATTGCAAAAATTTTTTTGCAAGTGTGAAGCAGGGTGCAAGCACTGCACAAAAGGGTATGTATATAATACAAACCGCTTTATCATTAAGTCACTCAGCTAGTAATCTTTGGATATTGGATACCGCCTGTGGTTCACACATCTACAAATCTTTGCAGGGACTATAGAGAATCCAAAGGCTGAAGAAAGATGATTTTAAGCTGTTCGGTACTAGTGGATAGACCATATATGCTGAAGCTGTAGGCACCTACCTACTAAAGTTACCTTCTGACAGAGTTCTGGAACTGGAAGATTGCTACTATATGCCAAAGATAATTAAGAATATAATATCTGTACCCTTGTTATTAAGATAAGATTTTGAAATAAATATAAAGGGTAATAGTTGCTCTATTATTCATTCTAATAAAATCTTTGGTATTGGTTTTATTGAAAATGGTCTTCTAATTTTGATACTTAATGATGAAATTTTTCATATTAATATGAATATATAAAAAAATGGAGAGGATATCAATAAGACATACCTCTGGCATTGCCATCTTGGTCATATCAGTGAGTCAAGAATAAACAAATTATACAAAGATATGTTCTTTGACTCATGTAATTTTGAATCTTATGGGACTTGTGAATCTTGTCTCATGAGAAAGATGATTAAGACTCCTTTTGTTGGATATGGAGAAAGGGTAAATGAGCTGTCGGCTTTTGTACACTCTGATGTATGTAGGACTATGACGACTCAAGCTGGAGGAGGATACTCCTATTTCATTACATTTACTGATGATCTATCAAGGTTCGGATATGTATTTCTTGTGAAACATAAATCCAAAGCTTTTGATAAATTTAAGGAGTATCAAAGCTTGGTCGAGAAATAAACTGAAAAAAGTATTAAGGTCCTTCGATCTGATCGAGGAGAAAAATACTTATCTAGTAAATTTCTTGATCATCTTAAGTCAAAATATATTCTTTCTGAATGGATCCCTCCTTATACATCATAATTAAATGGTGTAGCAGAAAGAAGAAATCATACTTTATTAGATATGGTGTGGTCCATGATGTGCTTCACTGACCTGTCAATATCTTTCTGAGGATATGCCCTGGAAACTACTGTATATGTTTTAAATAGGGTACCTTCCAAAGCTGTTCCTAGCACTCCATATGAGATATGGATCGATAGAAAATCTAGTCTTAAGCATCTTAGATTTGGGGCTGTCCAGCTTATGTCAAGAATATTTTTGGACATAAGTTAAGTGCTAGATATGAAAAATATAGATTTGTAGGTCATCCACAGGAAAGTATTGGATACTACTTCTATGAGTCTACTAAACAAAAGATAATTGTTAGTAGGCATGCTACTTTTTTGAAAAGAGAGTTTATCCAAGAAGGAGCTAGTGGGAGGATAATTGAACTTCAAGAAGTTAATAACCTACAAATAAATATGGATAGTCCTTAAGAGATTTCTCATCCAGAAGTACCGAATAAAGAGGTACATCCACAACACACACCTCCTCTTCGAAGTTCAAAAAGAGTTCGTCATATACCTCTTAGATATGGTTTTGTCATAGAGAATGACAATGAAGCCAGTATCATTGAGAATGATGATCCACTGACATATTCGAAAGCTATCATGAGTAAGGATTCTGATAAATGGCTGGAAGCCATAAAATCCAAAATGGACTCCATGATGACCAACCAAGTATGGATTTTGATTGATTTTCCAGAAGGTGTCACCCTGAAAGGCTATAAATAGATCTTCAAAAAGAAGATTAGAACAGATAGCTAAGTTGAAACCTACAAGGCTAGGTTGGTGGCAAAGAATTTCAAACAAAGACAAAAAATTGACTATGATGAAACCTTCTCACCTGTGGCTATGCTCAAGTCCATCAAAATTTTGCTTGCAATAGCTACATACTATGACTATGAAATCTGGCAGATGGATGTCAAGACTGCATTTCTCAATAAAAATCTTGAGCAAGAAGTCTACATGACACAGCCAAAGAGATTTGTCTTAAGTGGGAGAGCAAATTAAGTGTGCAAGCTAAGAAAATCCATTTATGGATTAAAGTAGGCATCGAAGAGTTTGAACATCTGTTTTGATGTTACTACCAAACAGTTTGGCTTCATCAAAAATTTGGATGAACTTTGTGTGTATAAGAAGACAAGTGGGAGTGCCATTGTCTTCTTAGTTCTTTATGTCGATGATATATTATTAATTGGGAATGACGTTCCAATACTTCAATCAGTCAAAATTTGGCTATCAAATCAGTTTTCCATGAAAGACTTGAGAGAAGTATCCTATATACTAGGTATAAGGATCTATAGAGATAGATCTAAAAGGATGTTAGGCTTATCCCAGTCTAGGTACATTGATCTAATATTGAAGAGATTCAACATGGAGGCAAATAAAAGAGGTTACTTGCCAAAGAGTCAAGACATATGTCTCTCTAAGAAAATATCTCCTAAGACACAAGAAGAGAGAGAAAAAATGAATTGTATCCCTTATGCTTCAGCTGTGGGATCTATAATATATGCCATGCTATGTACCAGGCCCGATGTGGCTTATGCTTTAGGCATAGTCAGTAGATTTCAAAACAATCTAGGAGAAGAACATTGGAAAGCTGTGAAGAACATCTTTAAGTACCTAAGAAGGACTAAAGATATATTTTTCTAATTTATGGAGGATCAGAGCTAAAACTAGAAGGATATACCAATTCTAGTTTTTAGTTTGATCCAAATGATAGCAAATCAATATCTTGATATGTCTTTACCTTAAATGGAGGCACAGTAAGTTGGAAGAGTTCTAAACAGCAGACTGTAGCTGACTCAACCACTGAGGTAGAGTACATCACTGCTAGTGAAGCCGTCAAGGAAGCTGTTTGGATAAAATAATTCATCACTGAGTTAGGAGTAGTTTCTAAGATTGAACAACCAATATCGCTTTAGTGTGATAACATTGGAGTCGTTGTTCAAACAAAGGAGCCAAGATCTCACCATAGATCTAAGCATATTCTCAGACGCTACCACCTCATTCAAGAGATTGTCGAGAGATAAGATGTATCTATTGAACGAATTGAGACGAAGAATAATATAGTAGATTCATTCACTAAAGTCTTACCATTACAACTGTTTGATCTCCATCTTGATTGTATGGGTTTAAAATATAAGGATGATTGGCTTTAGTGCAAGTGAGAGAATAAAAGATAGGTTCCTTAAAGCCAATCGAATTTGTATTTCGATGGCACTTATCTTTGTAAAATTCCAACTCATGTATTAACATTTATATATTAATAAAGACATTCTTTGATTCATCATTTACAGTTGTGTCTCTCTATATTTAAAAGATAATGATGAACCCCATAGATTAGGATAATATTTTTGGGATCATGAAGTGGTCATGCCTATAAGACCCAAAATCCAAAAATCCTAATCTAAAATCATTTCTAGTCATAGGAGCATTGAGTCAGGGATCAATATTTTGGATAGACTGGTACATCCTATGTATGCTCAAAGGAGAGGGTGACTGATCTTACAAGTTACTTGTATGAGATACTAATACAAGGATGTGGGTGCTTATTAGGTAATGAGTTCACTGAATTGACCTACTAAAAGAGAACTTCTTATGAAATCCTTACATGTCAAAAGAAGGTTCTCTAAGTGGGAGTAGTGCAACTGGTCCTTAGACTCGAGACCACCATAAGATCTTATTCACATGAACCCATATTTTAGTTCATACTCACTCATGACTAAGTCATGAATGGGGTGTTTCAGCTTTGGTAAATTATGTATGAAGATCATGAGTTCGATCAACAAGAAATCGATCACTCCTGATAAGAGGAGTTATCATCCTAAGCTATCTCATCAAATGATGACTCAAAAAGTCTTTGATCAAAGCATAAAAAAATAGAAATGGTTTCTAATACTTTTTTAATTGAGTCTTCACTAGCAAGATGAGATCCACATGAATAAGTGTTAGGGTTTGACTTAATTCCATGCCCATCGCTTATTCGGGATGAAGATTGATCAAAAGATTAAATTGCATAATATGTTTCAAGATGTCAATCTTGTCTTGTAGATTTTCATGAATTAAAGAGTTTATTTCATGAGTCAATTAAAAAAAATTCTAATTGGACAACTTAGGTCGGTATGTGATTTGACCTAAATTGATTGGATCAACTCTAATCTGATTTGATCAATATGCACCTAGACCTACTACCAGCTAGATGTGGAACCTAATGGGTCACACATATCAAAGAATTGATCAAAGAGTCAATTGGATTTATTTTATGGGTCAATCGAACCTAATTGGGTGGCTAATTGGCAAGCTAGTAATTATAGGCTAACCCTTGCTCCGAGCCAAATTAGATTTGACTTAAACCTTATTTAATTGAGCTTACCTATTTATGTAGGACCCTGATTGAATCGAGCCTAAAGGGGGTAGCCAAGTTTAGGAATCTCCAAGCCTTATCCACACCCATATTAAAGAGTCCAAAAGGAGTTGGACTATGGGGCACGCTAATTTTGTGTGACAAGTATATTTAGCGTGCAAAAGAGATCGAGAGTCCTTTTGCACATTAATCACTTATTTTTTGATGGATTTCAAATGGATAAAGAAGCCTTCCACATTCCTTGAGTTTTGATAGGATCAGAATTTAATTTTTAAATTGATGTGGAGACTTTGTTTGGATGCCACAACTTGGAACAATGCCACAAAACAAAACCTTGTATTGTTTTGATCAGTGAAGAGGATTTAAAAATCTTTTTAATCTAAAACCAAAGCCCATGTAGAGCCCTCTTAGCCCTTTATCTGAGTGGAACAAAATTTAAAGTTTGTCATGGCCAGATGGGGAGTCAAATGCCCCTTAATTCTTGGCACATGCGGGATGAAGTGATGCAAATAGTCACAATTTCATGCTAAGATTTCTCCTCACTGGGATATAGTCATGCCACAAAACTTATGCCATCAGAAGCCTCGTTCAAAGAGCTTTCACATATCAAAAATCAAAATTTTTTGATTTTAAAAGGGGCATTGAATGCTTATCGAAATGCAGACAGATGCGTACAGAACCTGAATAATGTATCTAAAAATTAAGAGTCCTTCTTATATAAGTATCTTAATTTTTTGATATGCTGATTTAAAAAATATGTGAAAAGGCATATCTGAGCCCTTTTCTGCACCTCTTCTACTCCTATAAATAGGACTCATTCTGAGAGTCCAAGGCACAAAAACTCTCAGAAAAAATCAATCCCTCTCTCTTCCTTATCTTGTTAGGACAAAGTTCTTCTATTAAGACAAGTCTGCTAATTTTAAGACATAGCTTAGGAAGAGAGTAGGAGGCGATTTAGAGAGTAGAGAGACTAAGGAAGAAAGACTAAGGTTCGTCTGAGAGGGGTCTTGGTCTATGGTAGGCTAAAAGGCTCAATTAGTAAAGCAGTTCATTGACAAGGTTCTGTCGAAGTACTTCTTTGATC
The DNA here is from genome assembly GCF_000442705.2 of Elaeis guineensis. Taxonomy (NCBI): domain Eukaryota; kingdom Viridiplantae; phylum Streptophyta; class Magnoliopsida; order Arecales; family Arecaceae; genus Elaeis; species Elaeis guineensis. The sequence continues at coordinate 60,433,837 of NC_025995.2, read as the reverse complement.
AACTTCCTGTGTGGATCAACATTAGACGAGTCACACTTGGGGATCTTGTGGAATCGATTATCGACTTCTTCTCTTTCTTCATCAACTTAATAGGTATGAGTTTTATATCTATTAGTTATTATTTACTTTATGGTTAAGGGGGTCCTAGTATTTTTAGATTTTTGAGAGACTTGAATTTCAAAAAAAATTTGAAATCCATCTTCCGTTACGCTCCCTGGAACCCAACAGTAGGGTCTCCCGACCTCCTGAAAGGTATATGGGTATGCTTACGGAGAAAGTAAATAAAATATTCCTTATGGGGGATAAAGGTCATGGTGATGATCCTAATACCTTTGACGAGGCGATGTCTGACATCGATTTTGAGAAATGGTATGCAATGAAGTCAGAAATTAACTTGATGCACTCAAGTTTGGACTTTAGTGGATCTATCTGAGAGTATTGTACCCATTGGGTGTAAATGGATCTACAAAAGTAAAATATGTACCGATGGTAAGGTGGAGACCTATAAAGTTAGGCTTATGGCAAAGGGTTACAGCCAGCACGAGGGTATTGACTATCAAAAAAATTTTCTCGTCCGTAGCCATGCTAAAATTCATCTACACTCTGCTTGCTGTTGCAGCTTACGATGATTATGAAATCTGACAGATGGATGTGAAAACTGCTTTTCTGAATGGATATCTTGAGAAAGATATCTATATGGAGTATGTTGGAAAATGTGTCCCAAAAAGCCAATCGTCAAGCTGTTGATGGTTGAGCAACCAAGTATTGTAATTGATTTGTTAATAAATAAAATATATTTAGCATTTTCATCATAAGCTTTCATCTTCTAATGAACTCCGTTGTTATGATGAAGTCCTTAGGACTATTTAGGTTCGATAAAGAGAGGATTTATCGATTAGTCCTTAAAACTGTTCACGACCAAATGATAGGCTGTTAATAAGGACGACAGCTTCTATCGAGCATAGGTCGCTGTAGGCCATATGGGTTGGTTGTCCTCTTAACCAAAGAGTGTGGAGACACTGGTATGGCATACAGGTGAGATGTAAGGGTACATCGTCATTGAACGTGACCAACTCCAGAGCATTCTGCTGTCGAGAATGTCTCTGATGGGATATAGGTATAAGTGTCCCTTAGACTTGAGATCACCTCAGTGACTTGCAAGCAACTCACTGTGCTTGGGTACCGGACTAACTGAATTTCTAATTCAGGGATGGAAGGCTTCTGGGCACAGTCAAGTACTTGCGAAGTCAGAGTGTGATCGAGATGGGATTGACCACTCCAAGAGTTGGAGAAGAATGAGTCGCTGTATTTCAATTTAGCAAAACCTTGGCCAGGGTAATCTATCAGATGGATTTGATATTTTGAAATACAATGTGGACAACCTGATCAGAGTTGACAGTTGAGCTCTGGGGTGTCCTATGATCATTTTGGTCAAGGGGATGAATTATATGAAAACTATATCCGCATGGGTTCTAAGGATGTTGTTCTACACATTCGACCTATCCGGACGTCGGGTACCATTGCTAGATGGTCACTTCGATTGGTATAAGAATTTGTTTCTATGCTACCGACTTAGGTTCGGACCTATGAGGTCACACACATTAGAGTTCATGATCTAATCGGATGGTTGATCAACGATTAAGAATCATTATAGGGTTAAATAATCAATACGATTGACATTTAACCCAGTGCAAGTGTTGCAGGAGGATCGATTAGCAATTTGATTGCTAATTGGCTTAATTTGATTAAGCCAATGGGCTGAGATTAAGTCTAATTAAATATGATTTAATTAGATTTGGTTTGGGCTTGATTGGATCAAGTCCAATTAGTTTATTGGATAAGCCAAGTGCAAGGAAAGACTAGTCCTAGTTCAACTAGGACTTGGGTCAATCTAATTTCTAATTTGATTAGAAAATTAAATCAGATTTAAATCTAATTTAATCTGATAAAATTAGGTTCTTAATTAGGTTAAGACCTATTTTAATTGGGTTGATCTAATTTTGATTTGATTTGATTTGGAAAACCAAATTAAAACAAGTTATGAGACAGAATCCTAGTAGGACTAGGATTCCACCTTGCGCCACATAAGCCTTCTCCACGCCCTCTCTCTTATTCAACGCCAATCTCTACTTATTTTGTACGACAAAAGCCCTCTCTCAGATCTCTCCCACGTTCACAAAAGGTCTCCTCTCTTCTTTCTTACATGGAAGGTGATTTGGATCAAATCTAAAAGGAATAAGTTTGGATTTCGAATTCTATGAGATAGAGTTTTAGAAATCTAAAACTCTTTCAATTTTGCACCGAATTTATCCAAATTTTTTTTGGAATTTTCGTGGCTTTTAGGGTTTACATTGTACACCCTTTTCTAGTGATCTATGCACGAAAATATGGAGGAGGTGCTCAAGAGTTGGGCGTCCCTTTACTTGCCATGTTTGGATAAGCCTTGACTAGGTGTTTGACCTAGACAAGGACTCTATCATATCTCTCTATATAAGACGAGTTTATTCATGAAATTTTAAGGAGAGATAGATATTTGAGAGGTCTTTCTGCCATCTAAAAATCAGAGAGAAATACCTTTGAGCCGTGGAGATATAAAAGACGCAAGTTTGGGTGTCTAGAGAGAAAAATGTGAAGAAGAAGAGGGTCTTCTTCTTGGGTTTTTGTTTTCATATCTTTCCTCCCTCCATCTTGAGTTTTCTGAGAGTGTCTCAGATCTGAAACTCCTCCTTCTACTTTTCATCTTTGGAAGAGTCCAAATCAAGAAGAAGGAGGCACCTGATCAACCATCAAAGAAGGATCAGCGCAGTACTAGCATACTGTGCTGATTTCCTGAAGCAGGACTTCTGATCGAGATTCGTGGGCTCGTGTGGAAGACTCCTAGAGGCCGGATGCGAGTGTGGCTTGCAACATCATCCTTAAGCCCAGATCAGCGAGGTTAGAGCGTCTAACTTGCAAGGTAATAGATCTGATCTATTATTTAATACATACATTAGATGTAGCTAGTATAGAAACATGTTGATAAGATCAACATGTAGTTCATACTATATTTATATATATATTAATTTTTAATTTAATGCTATGTAATAATCATGTAATAGGATCTTAGATCTAGGGATTTTTTGATCTTAAAAAATAAATTTTGTTTTATTTTAGTCTTCCGCTGTATGATCTTGAAAAAGTTTCAAGATCTAACCCTGAAACCCTAGATCTGGTTCCTACAATTGGTATCAGAGCCTAGGTTCTTTATTACATGATTATTTATACATGCTTAGATTATTTTTTAGATTAGATCTAATTTATAATCTGATTATTAAATCTGAAATTAAAATTTTAGATCAATCACAAACTGCAAGGTTGTCCTGCTGTAAGGTTTACCCCTTACAGTGCAAAGGTTGTCCTAGTTTGTGTAGATCTAGCTTTAATCATAAATTTGTTAGATATGATCTAGATTAAATTTATGATTTATTAGATTTAAAAGATGTTTAAATCTAAAATAAAATCTCTTTGTTAATAATTTTTATGCAAAGAAATTATTTAAAGTTGAAATTGTTTCAATTACATGAACCTGTTTAGATTAGATCTAAAGTAGTTTCATGTTTATTTCACTTGCATCTTGATTATGAATCAAACATGCAATATGATTAATAGAATCATATTATAAAATTGTTTTACAAATATGAAAATAATTTTTTGAAAAGCCAAACCCAACCCTCAGCCTAAAACTTAATTAAGAATTAAGAAGTTGTTTGATTAGGTTCTAGGATTGTGAATTGAAGAACCTAAGACACAAATCATAACACATTGGATTAATGGGTTAGTGGAAATTAGGTTCATTAATTGGGTTAGACCTATGGTTAGATTAAAGATGGACTTAATTAGAGAATTGACTAAATCTAATCAATTGTTGTCTTAGATTAGGTCAAGGATTCTCTAGATCAATTACAATAGTTGTAGTTGGTCAAGTCCATGTCTTTAACGAGAACCAAATGGACTTGATTTTTGGCTAAGCGGTCTAGCACGAACTGTTAGGTTGATCTAATCGAAACTAATTAAACCAGTTGGTGTCTAAGGTAAACCAGACCGGTGGTTTTTAATTGGGAGCCCGCTTACCTGGCCATTTCTGATGGTGTCTAAGGCAAGCTTTGGCAGACCCTCCCACTGATCGAACTTACCTGGCCTCTTGGTGAAATTATGTTTTGATCGGATCACTTGACTATTCGAGCTGACCCATGTCAGCTAGGTAAATCAGTGTGACTGATTTAGGTGCTCCTAGACCAGCCCTGGTCTCCCTTAAGCTGACTTGGTGAAGCCAGTGGGAGGATCATGATAAGCTGGTTCATCTGACTTCATCCTCTATATTATTTAAATCCTCTAAAATTATTAGGTCCTTAAAATGATAAAGTTATGGAGATAACTGAGTCATAGCCTCCCATTAAGGTGTTTGATAATGAGTCCATTAACTCAATAATCATTGCAGACCCAAAGGCCTGGTGCTTGTTGACTAATGGAATTATCACTCATCATATGATGACTTGGAAGTGTCTCTCTAATGGTGGTTAGGTGAGCCAACCAAAGTTGGGCTTAATCATTCGTTGGTTAGATACACCAAGTATGATCATGTTAATGGTTGGACCTAACCGGATCCTTACAGTGGAGGCCAAAGCCTACTGATTAGGTTTCTGGGGCAAAATTAAAATTACTAGAAATTGTTTAGAGAAATAATTGGTTATGAACCTACCCTTAGATGTACATGGGTTGACCAACCAAAGTTGGGCTTGTGTGCAGTCTAAGTGGATTCTAGTACCCGCTAAGGAATTAGGGTAATTCCTCGAGTTGGAGGTAGAGGCTACCAATTCGAATAAAATAGTGAAAGAAACCTTTTGATTAAAGTCCAAATCTTTAGGTTTAATGAATCAATTACTAATTAGGTTATGGTTTTCCTTTGTGCAAATATGGCCACTTCCCTATCGCTCCGATCATTGTTGGACAATGATAAGTTAGTGGGATCCAACTTCGGTAGCTGGTACCGAAAGTTGAAGATAGTCCTGGAGCATGAACGGATCCTATATGTGATAATGGATCCTGCACCTGAGGAGCCAGCTGTCAATGCACGTGGAACAGTCAGAGACACTTACCAGAAGTAGCTCAGTGATCGGACCACGGTGCGCTGTATCATGCTGGCTGCTATCATGAGTGACGAGTTCAGTCGCAGATTCGAGACGGCTCAGCCAAAGGACATGCTTCAAGTATTGGAGGATACCTTTGGCACACCCGATGACGTAGAGAGGCACAAGATTAGTTGTGCCATCTTCAATGCCAAAATACGGGATGGAGTCTCTATCACTGATCATGTATTGTACATGATCGAGCTGATGGAATGATTGAGCAAGCTCGGCTTTTCCTTGCATGAGCAGCTTGGGAAAGATGCAATACTGAACTCGCTGCCCAAGTCTTGTCTCCCATTCCTCACTCATTATAGAATGACAAAGCCTGAAGTAAACTACCATGGGTTAATGGGGTTGCTTCAGAACTTTGAGAAGGATCACCAACTCCTCAAGGAGTCGGTGAACTCAGTGAACTCAGTGGGAGGTTCATCTTCTGGTTCTCGACCCTTTGAGAAAGGAAAGAAGAACAAGAAGAAGAAAGTCAAGAAGGTGCAAGTTCAGGCTGGGACATCTGTGCAGAGCCAGACCAAAAAGATCAAGCCTGATAAGAGTCTATTCTACTGGCAAGCACCCTAGATTAGATAGTGTGTCAAATATCTACTTATGGTATTGGAGGCTAGGTCATATAAATAAGAACAGAATAAACAGGTTGACTTAAGAGGGAATCCTCAAAGTCAGTGATTGTGAATCACTTGCAACCTGTGAGTTCTGTCTTCTTGGTAAAATGACCAAGTCACCTTTTACTGGAAAAGGTGAGAGAGCTACTGAGCTCTTGGGCCTAGTACATACTGATGTATGTGGGCCCATGAGCACCAGTGCTAGAGGTGGATATTTCTACTTCATAGCTTTCACGGATGACCTATACCTATATGGATATGTCTATCTAATGAAACATAAGTCGGATTCATTTGAAATGTTCAAACGATTCCGAAGTGAAGTGGAAAAACAAACTGGGAAGAGTATTAAAACTCTTCGATCTGATCGAGGAGGAGAATACCTTTCTAGTGAGTTTCTTATATATCTAGGAGAGAATGGGATTTTCTCCCAATGGACTCCTCCAGGAACACCACAGCATAATGGTGTGTTTGAAAGGAGGAATCAGACTTTGTTAGACATGGTCCGATCCATGATGGATTTTTGCTAGCTTGCTGATATCCTTCTGGGGATATGCACTCGAATCGGCCTGTTATCTGTTAAATAGGATTCCAAGTAAGTCTGTAATTAAGACTCCATATGAGATATGGACGGGACGTAAGCCAGCACTTTCACACCTTAGGGTCTGGGGGTGCCCGGCCTATGTCAAACGATTAGTCACAGACAAACTTGGACCTAGGTCTGACAAATGCTCATTCATAGGGTACCCCAAAGAGACAAAAGAATATTTTTTCTACCATGCTGATGAACAAAAGGTGTTCGTCAGCCTTAAGGCAATCTTTTTAGAAAAGGAGTTCCTTGGTGAAGGAACCGTTGCCTCTAAGGTTGAACTTGATGAAGTTCAACAGGTAGAAGGACCGACACCAATAGCTGAACCTGAGTCGGATATGATTAGATCACATCCGGAGCCCAATATACCTGCACCATTAAGGCGATCCGATAGAGTACCGCGTCAGCCGGACAGATACTACAGTTTCTTGGTCCAGGACGGTGATCCCATCGAACTTGATGAGAATAATGAGGATCCGATCACCTATATGGATGCTATGCAGAGTCCTGATTCCGAGAAATGGCTTGAAGCCATGAAATCCGAAATGGAGTCCATGAAGGTCAACGATGTATGGACATTGGTTGACCCACCTGAAGGGGTTAAACCCATTGGGTGTAAATGGGTCTTCAAAAGGAAGAGGGGCGCAGACGGAAAGGTGGAGACCTATAAAGCCCGTCTGGTTGCCAAGGGGTATCGTCAACATTATGGTATTGACTATGACGAGACATTTTTTCCTGTGGCAATGCTCAAATCTATTCGGATAATGCTTGCAATAGCTGCCCATCTGGATTATGAGATCTGGCAGATGGATGTAAAGACAGCTTTCCTGAATGGAGAGCTGACCGAAGAGGTGTATATGATACAACCTGAGGGGTTTACATCCACAGATGAGTCCAAGGTGTGCAAGCTTCAGAGATCCATTTATGGATTGAAGCAAGCTTCTCAGAGTTGGAACATGCATTTTGATAAGGTGATCAAAACGTATGGCTTCATTAAGAATGGAGAAGAGCCCTGCATCTATAAATGAGCAAATGGTCCAGTTGTGGTATTCCTTGTCTTGTACGTGGATGACATTCTCTTAATCAGGAATGACATCCCCGCACTACAGGGAATAAAAGTTTGGTTGTCATCATAGTTCTCCATGAAGGACTTGGGTGAAGCATCTTACATCCTAGGGATGAAGATCTATAGGGATAGATCTAAAAGGATGCTTGGGTTATCCCAGTCCATGTACATAGACACTGTGCTGAAGAGGTTCAGTATGGAGAATTCCAAGAAGGGCTATCTACCGATAGGCCAAGGAATTTCTCTCTCTAAGAAGGATTGTCCGACAACTCCTGAAGAGAGAGAGCGTATGAGTAGAGTCCCATATGCTTCAACCGTGGGATCTATCATGTACGCCATGACATGTACAAGGCCAGATGTGGCATACTCACTAGGAGTAGTGAGTAGATACCAATCTGATCCTGGAGAAAACCACTGGAAAGTAGTTAAAGCCATCCTTAAGTATTTGAGAAATACTAAGGACCAATGGTTGATTTATGGCGAGTCAGATCTGAAACTTGTGGGGTTCACAGACTCCAGCTTCCAATCTGACCATGATGATAGCAGGAGTGTGTCGGGTTATATCTTTACTCTGAATGGTGGAGCCATCTGCTGGAAGAGTTCCAAGCAGCATACTGTGGCAGACTCTATTTGTGAAGCGGAGTATATCGCAGCATCAGATGCCGCGAAGGAAGCTGTGTGGCTGAGGAAATTCATCAATGAGCTCGGAGTAGCATCCTCCTTCGATGGTCCAGTCCTGCTCTACTGCGACAGCACTGGTACCATAGCTCAGGTGAAGGAACCCAAAGCACATCAGCAGACGAAGCACATCTTGCACCGCTTCCACCTGATCTGAGAGATCGTGGATCGAGGTGACGTCGACCTTCAGAAGATCGACGGAAAGGAGAACCTAGCCGACCCCTTCACTAAAGCCCTGGCAATAAAGGAGTTTGACAACCACAAGTCAAAGATGGATATTAGATACTGTGCCGAGTGGCTTTAGGACAAGTGGGAGTTGTTGGGAAATGTGTCCCAAAAAGCCAATCGTCAAGCTGTTGATGGTTGAGCAACCAAGTATTGTAATTGATTTGTTAATAAATAAAATATATTTGGCATTTTCATCATAAGCTTTCATCTTCTAATGAACTCCGTTGTTATGATGAAGTCCTTAGGACTATTTAGGTTCGATAAAGAGAGGATTTATCGATTAGTCCTTAAAACTGTTCACGACCAAATGATAGGCTGTTAATAAGGACGACAGCTTCTATCGAGCATAGGTCGCTGTAGGCCATATGGGTTGGTTGTCCTCTTAACCAAAGAGTGTGGAGACACTGGTATGGCATACAGGTGAGATGTAAGGGTACATCGTCATTGAACGTGACCAACTCCAGAGCATTCTGCTGTCGAGAATGTCTCTGATGGGATATAGGTATAAGTGTCCCTTAGACTTGAGATCACCTCAGTGACTTGCAAGCAACTCACTGTGCTTTGATACCGGACTAACTGAATTTTTAATTCAGGGATGGAAGGCTTCTGGGCATAGTCAAGTACTTGCAAAGTCAGAGTGTGATCGAGATGGGATTGACCACTCCAAGAGTTGGAGAAGAATGAGTCGCTGTATTTCAATTTAGCAAAACCTTGGCCAGGGTAATCTATCAGATGGATTTGATATTTTGAAATACAATGTGGACAACCTGATCAGAGTTGACAGTTGAGCTCTGGGATGTCCTATGATCATTTTGGTCAAGGGGATGAATTATATGAAAACTATATCCGCATGGGTTCTAAGGATGTTGTTCTACACATTCGACCTATCCGGACGTCGGGTACCATTGCTAGATGGTCACTTCGATTGGTATAGGAATTTGTTTTTATACTACCGGCTTAGGTTCAGACCTATGAGGTCACACACATTAGAGTTCATGATCCGATCGGATGGTTGATCAACGATTAAGAATCATTATAGGGTTAAATAATCAATACGATTGACATTTAACCCAGTGCAAGTGTTGCAGGAGGATCGATTAGCAATTTGATTGCTAATTGGCTTAATTTGATTAAGCTAATGGGCTGAGATTAAGTCTAATTAAATATATTTAATTAGATTTGGTTTGGGCTTGATTGGATCAAGTCCAATTGGTTTATTGGATAAGCCAAGTGCAAGGAAAGACTAGTCCTAGTTCAACTAGGACTTGGGTCAATCTAATTTCTAATTTGATTAAAAAATTAAATCAGATTTAAATCTAATTTAATCTGATTAAATTAGGTTCTTAATTAGGTTAAGACCTATTTTAATTGGGTTGATCTAATTTTGATTTGATTTAGTTTGGGAAACCAAATTAAAACAAGTTATGAGACAGAATCCTAATAGGACTAGGATTCCACCTTGCGCCACATAAGCCTTCTCCACGCCCTCTCTCTTATTCAACGCCAATCTCCACTTATTTTGTATGACAAAAGCCCTCTCTCAGATCTCTCCCACGTTCACAAAAAGTCTCCTCTCTTCTTTCTTACATGGAAGGTGATTTGGATCAAATCTAAAAGGAATAAGTTTAGATTTCGAATTCTATGAGATAGAGTTTTAGAAATCTAAAACTCTTTCAATTTTGCATCGAATTTATTCAAATTTTTTTGGAATTTTTATGGCTTTTAGGGTTTATATTATACACCCTTTTCTAGTGATCCATGCATGAAAATATGGAGGAGGTGCTCAAGAGTTGGGCGTCCCTTTACTTGCCATGTTTGGATAAGCCTTGACTAGATGTTTGACCTAGACAAGGACTCTATCATATCTCTCTATATAAGATGAGTTTCTTTTTGAAATTTTAAGGAGAGATATATATTTGAGAGGCCTTTCTGCCATCCAAAAATCAGAGAGAAATACCTTTGGGTCGTGGAGATATAAAAGATGCAAGTTTGGGTATCTAGAGAGAAAAACGTGAAGAAGAAGAGGGTCTTCTTCTTGGGTTTTTGTTTTCATATCTTTCCTCCCTCCATCTTGAGTTTTCTGAGAGTGTCTCAGATCTGAAACTCCTCCTTCTACTTTTCATCTTTGGAAGAGTCTAAATCAAGAAGAAGGAGGCACCTGATCAACCATCAAAGAAGGATCAGCGCAGTACTAGCATACTGTGCTGATTTCCTGAAGCATGACTTCTGATCGAGATTCGTGGGCTCGTGTGGATGACTCCTAGAGGCCGGACGTGAGTGCGGCTTGCAACATCATCCTTAAGCCCGGATCAGCGAGGTTAGAGCGTCTAACTTGCAAGGTAATAGATCTGATCTATTATTTAATACATACATTAGATGTAGCTAGTATAGAAACATGTTGATAAGATCAACATGTAGTTCATACTATATTTATATATATTTTAATTTTTGATTTAATGCTATGTAATAATCATGTAATAGGATCTTAGATCTAGGGATTTTCTGATCTTAAAAAATAAATTTTGATTTATTTTAGTCTTCCGCTGTATGATCTTGAAAAAGTTTCAAGATCTAACTCTGAAACCCTAGATCTGGTTCCTACAGAGTAGTCTTTGAGTTTCACATCGGATGATGGTGATCACAGAGTCTGCAAACTGTAAAGGTCCATATACAGATTCAAGCAAGCTTCTTAGAGTTGGAATCATCATTTTGATGAGTTAATCAAATCGTTTGATTTCATAAAAAATGAAGAAGAACTATGTGTATACAAAAGGATCAGTGGGAGCGCAATAACATTCCTCGTATTGTACGTGGATGATATTCTCCTCATTAAAAATGATATTTCCATATTGATCATGGTCAAAAAATGGTTGTCCAAAGAATTCTCTATGAAAGACCTATGAGAAGCATCCTATATTTTTGAAATAAAGGTCTATAGGGATAGGACAAGCATCCTATATTTTTGGAATAAAGATCTATAAGGATAGATCTAAACGGATGCTAGGCCTGTCACAAAAGCTGTATATAGAGAAGATGCTAAAGAAATTCAGTATGAAAAACTCTAAAAGAAGACTTTTGCCTCTTAGGCATGGTATTAATCTTTTCAAGATGATGTATCTGACCACATCTGAGAAAGTTCAGTGCATGAGTAGGATTCTTTATGCCTCAGCCATAGGGAGCCTCATGTATGCCATACTATATACTCGACCAGATATTACTCTTGCTGTGAGTGTCATGAACAAGTATCAGTCGAATCCAGATGAGGAGCACTGGATAGCTATGAAGAACATCCTTAAGTACTTGAGAAGGATTAAGGATTTATTCTTGATATTTGGAGGGGATTTTAAGTTGCGAGTCGAGGGGTACACTGATTCAGACTTCATATCTGATCCTGATGATAGAAAGTCTATGTTAAGATATGTGTTCATTTGCAATGGTGGTACAGTCAACTGGAACAGTTCCAAGCAACCCATCATAGTAGATTCGACCATAGAGGTTGAGTATGTCGCCACTTTGGATGCTACAAAAGAAGGTTTTTGGTTCAAAAAGTTTGTCGTGAAACTTGAGATTATGACATCGAATGCCATACCACTTTACTATGATAACAATAGAGCTATAGTACTTGCTAAGGAGCTGAGGGCTCATCAGAAATCAAAGCACATCGAGTGGTGGTATCATATTATATGAGACTATCTCGAAAAAAAATATATCAAGATACGAAGAGAAGACTCCACAGACAATATGGTAGATCCACTGACAAAGCAATTAAGCCAGCCAAAAATGGAAGTCCATCTTGAGAAGGTGGGACTTAGATTAGTGGCCAATTAGCTTTAGTTCAAGTGGGAGATTGTTAGATGTATGTCCTATAACCCAATATGGCTGGCATATTGTAATAAATTTAAAATATAATTTTATACTTTATACATTAATTTGATCAATAAAAGGATAAGTTTATTTTTTATTCAAGTGTGATGTGTCCTTGAATCATCCATGGAATTAACTTTCGATACATATTTCAAAGTGTTGAGAATTAGAGATATGTATTTAATTCTTAAATACTCTCGATCATAGAATCATCATGAGGATGATGATCAATTCGGATAGACTGACGCATAGATTGCTTCCTTTGAGATAGATGAGTTTCTAGTCTACAGTGTAGAGACACTGAGTGACAAGTATAGAGAGTTGTTAGAGAACAACTAGTACTGAACGTGATCATATGAAAGATCACTTAGATTTCTATTCAATCGTCAGTGATTGTCTCAATATTGTAGTTGTGTGAATGGTCCATTGATCTGAGATTGTACTACTGCTCACAGTTAGCTGCTAAAGTTTGACTGACACATGAACATGGGTCTCAATGAGCCCTTGTAATAGATGTTGGTGACAGTTGGTCCACTGTAGGAGTAGGATGCATATCAAGATGGGATCTATTAACCTTGATAGAGAGTAGTTCTATGAGATTTGAGAAGCTAAGTCTGAGAATCTATAGCTACAGTAGTGTGATTGATGGAAAAAAGTTTTCATAGAAATCATAATTGGACTTGAGCTAATCGAATGTATCATATGATTGATGTTGAGGTTTGACGATTTATCTATGACCTGCCATCTGGTCGGGACTCATGATAGAGAGACTAAATTATATGTTAACTACACCTAGAGATTTATTTTTGATTCTACTAGATTGCGACTACATACTGTTAGGTGTCACTGGTGGATTGTGAAAGCTCACTAGGATTGTTCAGGATCGATAATTCTTGATGAGTTAGAGTGAAATTGTTCCAACCTATTGAAAAGAATTTCAATGATACTTTGATAAAGATCATTGTATATCTCACTACCAGATAGAATTGAATCTATGGGGTCACACAACAAAGGGATTAGGTCTAGAATAAGCAATTGAGCTTATGAAGTGTCAATTGGATTTAGAGAAATCCGATTAGGTTCAAAATAACCTTGCTAGCACATGGTTGGATCCAATTTTCTCTTTATGTTTGGATTTCTTATTTGATAAGATAATTTAAACTTAATTACCTGTTAATAACCTAAGTGAATTAGATTCATTTGACCCCAATTATTGGGTGTCTAGGGTTTTGGATTAAATAAATTAAGGGTGCAAGTCCTTAATTAATTTTCTTGATAGTTATTTTTGGGCGCCACCTTGATTTGATCAAATTGGACGTGTCCCATGATTAGAGGGCTTTTTGATCTTATATAGGGCATCCTTTGGGTGCACTATGGGATGTGTTTATGTGGGTGTAAGGGCTCCAAGAGTTGGCACCTAAAAGGATTCCTAATGGAAGTTGAATAACTTAAGTTATTAGGAAACCCAATGCAAGTAGGACTTGTATTATGTGATTGAATAGGATTCAATCCTTTTACCTATTTAAAGAGATCTCCCCTAAGATCCCTAGAGCATTCATCAAACCAGCAGCCTCATGCCCCCTTTGGAGACCCCCCACTCCCTCTCTTCTCCTTCCTTTCTCCTCCCCTTAGGCGTCCCACACGTCCTCCCTTTGGGGCGTCCCTTCTTCCTCACGCCCAAGGCTATTGGGCATTTTTTCTATTACTGGTTCCTAATGTTTGGTAGCAGCACAAGCAAGGGTAGAAAGGCAAGAGAAAAAGAGAAGAAGAAAATCAAGAAAAGAGATCAAGAGTTGATCACGTTCTAAGCTTCATTTAGATTCAACTGGCTGAATTTTCTTAGAAAAAAAAAATTTAACTTGAAGAAAACTGTTCTAGACTGATCCCGAGTGGATATCCGTAGAGGCTGGACACTTATATGGATAAGAGAGAGCCTCTTCTCTTTCAGATTTAGATTTGAAGAAAAAAATTGTAAAACGGTATGTGATTCGATCACATATTAAATTTCAGCATATGTTCAATTTCAGCATTTGAAGTAGATTCTTGTGGTTTATATTTTTATGCATGCATGATATAGATTAAAAATATTTTAATCTACTATTTCACTGTAGTGTTTAAAAAATAAAATTTTGAAACATACATGCATATCCTAACACACGAATTTCAATATTTGGGATTTGGGACACAATTCCCAACAACTTTCACTTAGACTAAAGCCAATCGGTACAGTATCGTACATCCATCTTTGATTTTTAATCTTTGAACTTTTTGACACTGAGGGCTTTAGTAAATGGGTCAGTCAGGTTCTTCTTTCCATCGATCTTTTGAAGCTCGACATCACCTCGATACACAATCTTTTGGATCACGTGGTTGCAGTGCAGAATGTGTTTGGTCCACTGATGTGACTTCAATTCCTTTGCTTGAGCAATGGCGCCGTGCTGCTGTGGTACAACAAAATAAGGACATCGAGGGAGGGTGCCACTTTGAGCTCATCGATAAACTTCTATAACCACATAGCTTACTTCGTAGCATTGGATGCCATGATATATTTCATCTCTCATATAGAGTCGGCCATGTTGTGCTACTTGAAACTCTTCCAGTAGACTGCTCCACCATTCAGGGTATAAATGTATCTCAACATGCTCTTACTATCATCATGATCTGATTGAAAATTAGACTCTATAAATTCCATAATTTTTAAGTCAATTTCTCCATAGATGAGCCACTAGTCTTTAGTATTTTTTAAATATTTAAGGATAGTCTTTACGATCTTCCAGTCGTTCTTATTGGTATCTGCTCACTATCCCTAGTGAGTATGCCACATCCGATCTCATACATATCCTGACGTACATAATAGATCTCACTGTTGAAGCATAAGAAATTATACTCATACGCTCTCTCTCTCTTGAGGAGTTGTCGGATAATCACTCTTCGAGAGAAAATTTTTTTAGCCTATCGAAAGATAGTCTTTCTTGAAATTCTTCATGCTAAACCATTTCAGCACAGTATTAGTGTACGTGGACTAGGATAATTCAAGCAATCTGTTAGATCTATCTTTATAGATCTTCATCCCAAATATGTAGGATGCTTCTCCTAAGTCCTTCATAGAGAACTGTGATGACAATCAAACCTTTAACTCCCTATAATATAGAGATGTTATTCTTGATTAAGAGAATGTCATCTACATACAAAATAAGAAATACTATCATAAAGTTATTAATCTACTTGTATATGCAGGGTTCTTCTCTATTCTTAATGAAGCCATACGTTCTAATTACTTTATCAAAACACATGTTCTATCTCCGAGATGCTTACTTAAGTCCATAAATGGATCTCTGAAGCTTGCACATCTTAGACTCATCTGTGGATATGAAACCTTCAAGTTATATCATATATACCTTTTCTTCCAGCTCTCCATTTAGAAAAGCTATTTTTACATTCATTTGTCAGATTTCATAGTCCAGATATATTGCTATCACAAGCATGATCTGAATAAATTTGAGTATTGCCATAGGAGAAAATATTTCATCATAGCCTATACCATAACGTTAATGATAACCCTTGGCAACCAGATGGACTTTATATAGGTCTCCACCTTTCTGTCTGCACCTCTCTTTTTTTTGAAGATCCACTTAAACCTATGGGTTTTACCCATTCAAGTGAGTCAACTGATGTCCATACATTATTGACCTTCATCGACTCCATTTCAAATTTCATGGCTTCTAGCCATTTATCGGAGTCAGACCTCTGCATCGCATCTATGTAGGTGATCGGATCATCATTATTCTCATCGAGTTCAACTAGATCCCCATTTTAGATTAAAAAATTATAGTATCTATCCGATTGATGTGGTACTCTACCAAATCTCCTTAAAGATGTTTCTACAACAGGTTTCAGATTTGATCTAATTAAATCTAACTCTATGGATTTACTAGATTGTGTCGTTTCTTCTACCGATCGAACTTCATCAAGTTCCATCTTTGAGGCATTAGTTCCTTCTCTAAAGAACTCTTTTTTTAAATAGGCTATCTTATTACTAACGAACACCTTTTGTTCATCAGTAAGATAGAAGTAATATCCCTTGGTCTCTTTTGGATGCCCTACAAATAGACACTTGTCAGACCTAGGTCCAAGCTTATTAGTTTTCAAATATTTGAATAGGCCAAACACCCTCAAACCCTAAGGTGAGAGAGTATTGGCTTCCGTTCTATCCACATCTCATGTGGTGTTTTACTTATGGACTTAAAATTTTATCTAAAATATAACAAGCTGACTCGAGTGCATATCTTTAAAAAGAGATCGATAGACTTGCAAAGTCCATCATGGACTGAACCATATCTAATAAGATTTGATTCCTCCTTTTTGACATACTATTATGTTGTGATTTTCTAGGAGGAGTCCAATATAAGAGAATCTCATTCTCTTTTAAGTATGTCAGAAATTTACTGAAGAGGTATCCACCTCCTCGATCAGATCGAAGAGTTTTAATACTTTTCTCAGTTTGTTTCTTTATGTCATTACGGTATCGTTTGAATATTTCAAATGATTCTAACTTATGTGTCATTAAATAGATGAGCCCATACCTCGATAGATCATCTATAAATTTAATGGAATAATAATATCTACTTTTGGTACTCATGTTCATCGGTTCACATACTATTAGAAAGTCGAGTAGGATGCATGCATAGATTTCAAAAATCTTTTCAATCACTGCGGAAAAATAATCAAGTTAAATCCTTTAACCTTACATGCATTAGATCATATCTAATCCTACCCAAGTCCAAAAATAAAGATATATATATAATTTAAAAAATAAAAATAAAGATGAGATCAAATCTTAATACCTTTGTGCGGATAGGAATTCACCACTATCGATGATCTCAGATTCGAAGTTCCTCAAGCCGCACACGTATCCGACCTCTACAGGTATCCACCAGAATCAATCTTAAATTATTCTTCTCATGGTAGATCCTTCTTCTCTAAGTAAGATTTCAATCCTTTAGAATCTCGATCAACTCTTTGATCTTTACTGCAAAATCAACCCTTTGATTTACAGCTTTTTCTCCTCGTTCCTTACCATAGAAGAAGACTCCTCAACTCTTGGTGTGTAGAAAAATGGGACACCCATCTTTTAGACATTGGAAAGAGAATAGAGAGGGTGTGGCATGGAGAAGGAGAGAGGGAGATAGAGATCTAGTTTTTAATAAAAAATAACTAACTTATGAAACCTTTTAAGACCTTCTCTTTATATAGGCCCTTCCTTGATCCAAATCAAGAACCAATTAACTTAAAAAAGTACATCCTTATCTCATAAGGCATTCTACCTTTTTAATTAGATTTTTTCTCAATAAAATTAGACTTAATTTGTAGGATATTGGCCCCTTTTGATAAGTATATGGGGTGCCCCAGTCAGATAAGACAATCTAAGTAGACGCCCCATGGAATATAGTGCAGGTAGGTGGGGTGCCAACACTTGGCACCCCTTTAGGGTTTCTTTGCTCAAGAGAGGGGGTGTGGCCCCTCTCTCTCTCCTTCCATGCCCATCCATAAGAGGGGGCAAGCCCCTCTAACATTATCCAGGGGTTGGTGCCCCTTGGTCCTATCATAAAGGGAGGAGGGCACCACACATCTTTCCAATAATTCTACACACACAATAAGAGATAATGAGGAGATAATTTAGCCAACTAATTAACTTAATCCAATCATTTTGGGCTTACAATTAGGCATCCAATTAAACCCAAATAGATTTAGGTTAGGTTCAAGGCTATGGACTTGATCCAATCAAAGTTTCAAAAAAAATTAGGTTTAACCATGTGCTAGCATGGTTCTCTTAAACTTAATAGGATTTTAATAAATCCTAACCCAATTAGAACTTCATAAATTCAATTGACAAATTCAAGATTGAATCTCTTAATATGTGGTCCCATAGGTTCTATTCTATCTGGTAGTGAGGTATATTGTGATCTCTATCATAATATTATCGAAACTCTTTTCAATGGATTGGAATATTTTCAATTCTATCCTTTGAGAGTCATCGATCATTAAGATGATGCTCGATGAGTCCTGTTGGTGCAAAAATCCACCGACGTCAGAGATGCTGGAGTCGAGGGAGTCGCGGTCACCGTCGGGACCTGCAAAGGAAGTCTAAACCGGAGTTGGGGGTGCTCCGGCAAGATCCTCCGATGCTCAAGTCAGTTCTCTGCCTCAACAAGAATGGAGTGCTTGAACAAAAATTTTAGCAAAGTTTTGAGATAGAAATTAGAGCTTAGAGAATAACGTATCTGGGGTCTCTCCTTTTTATAGACGGAGGGTGCAACAGATTGATAGCGACATTTGTAACCATCTGGCCATGGGCCATTCGGGCCAAGAGAAGTTTATTATGAAGAGTAGTGGAGTGGAATCATGGCCATCACCGTGGCCTACCATATGGAGCCCGTTGCGGGGAGTGGAGCAGCATCCGTTGTTGGACTTGCTAGAGAGTGGAGGAGCCGCACGGAATCCATCGCAGGAAGTGGAGCAGAGTCGTGGCCATTACTGTGGCCTACCAGGGAGTGGAGGAGCCGCGCGGTATCCATCGCAAGAAGTGGAGCAGAGTCATGGCCATTACTGTGGCCTGCCAGGGAGTGGAGGCCTGTCGGTCGAAGCTCGGTTGAGGTGCCTGGCGGTGAGAGGTAGCTATCCATCTGAGAGGAGCTCGGATGTTGCTGGCAAACCTTCTACCGTTGGGTGCCTTGGGCGTTAATACTGCAGGTGAGGGCCACTTGCCATAGGAGCTCGGTCAGAGGCTTTCCGCAGATGAAGTTCGGTTTCATGTAGAATTCGGTAGAGGGTCGACCGGCAGTGGATGTCGGATGGCGCTGGAGAGGTTCATCCGCTAGAAGGGTCCAGCTGCTGGATTCTGTGTGCCGTAGGAGTTCGCCCAGAATCTGTTCGCTATAGAAGTTCGATCAGAGTCTGATCTCCGTAGAAGCCCAGATGGAGATCATTTGTCGAGAAATCTCGATCGAAGCCTGCCTATAATAGAAATCTGGAAGGAATTCATCCACAATGGAAGCTCAGGTGAAGGCTTATAGTGGGAATCCGGTGCGGACCGCTCGTAGTAGAAATTTAAAGTAGATCGTTTGTAGCAGAAGCTCGGAGTCTGGCCCTTGTAGGAGTTCGGATGAGGTCTACCTGCAACAGGAGTTCAGGGCAGAAGTCCAGCTCCCGTAAGAGCTCGGATGAAGTCTACCTGTTCAGGGAAGAAGACCGACTCCCGTAGGAGCCCGGACGAAGTCTACTTACAGTTGGAGTTCGAGGAAGAAGTCCGACTCCCGTAGGAGCCCAGACGGAGTCTACCTGTAGTTGGAGTTCGGGGAAGAAGTTCGGATGAAGTCTAGAAGGTGGTCGACCACCGTAGACACTTGGATGGAGTCCATCCGTCATGGAGAATCTGGTCGACACTGGTGGGGATTTATCCGTCGGCAGAACTCGGGAACGTTGCAGAGGCTCGGCCGTCGGAGGGGTTCGAAAAGATGTCGTCGAAGGTCGGACGTCGGTAGAATCCCTGGAGGGTCACTCCTGACACAAACTTCGACTGGGGGGTATTTTATACCCAACACCAGTCTCCCTACTTTCGAGTTCGAGTTTCGAATGAGGGAAGTACAGAAAAATTTTCATAGCCGAAGTTGCTCCCTTGAATCCTGCGCACGACCGCCCTCGAAAATCCTGGCATTTAATGCGTGCGTGCTGGAGTCTTTTTCCAGTTAGGGCGATCCGAAGAGTCCTTTCAAAATTCTCGCTGGAGCATAATCCCAAGCGCCACACCATAATGGTCCCGCCAGCAGTCAGCCCTACGCCACGATGAGTGGGACACGTGGCGGGCATTGGTTGACCTAGGGATATCCGCCACCATAACTGCGCCAGGCCCCATCGCTTATTTAAATCCCCTCCTTCCCTCCAGGGACTTCATTTCGCCTGAGAGTCCAGACGATGCCTTTCTTCGGCTATCGCTTTTTGCCTTTTCGGTGCATGACCTCGATTTTTTCTTTCGTCGGTCGATGCTTTGGATCAACGGCCAGACGATATTCCATAACCTCTGCGTCAATCCCTGGCATGTCCACTGGAACCCAAGAGAAAACATCCGTATTCTTTCATAGGAAATCAATGAGCTACGTCCGCACCTTTTCCCCTATGTTGGAGCCGATCTTCACCATATGCTCTGTATTCCCATCGTTCAAAGGGATCGAAACCAGATCTTCGATTGGCGCACCCCTTTCCTCAGCGAGATCATTGCGGGCATCCAATCCATCAACCGGACAGAGGTCAGATTGGTCACTTCTTAGAAAGGCTATGCTATAGCAGTGTCTGGCCAGGGCTTGGTCTCCCTTGACTTCTCCGACCCCCTGGCTAGTAGGAAATTTCAATTTCAGATGGTAGGTCGACACCACGGCCCGGAGGGCGTTGAGGCCAGGTCGGCCGAGGATTGTGTTGTAGGCTGATGGTGCCTTCACCACCAGAAAATCCACCAAAGCCCTAGACTGTCTTGGATATCGACCCACAGCTACAGTCAAAGTTATTACCCCCTCCACCGGGATAGCATCATCGGTAAACCCTACCAGAGGGGAGCTAATCGGCCCCAAACGACCATCAAGGATGGATATTTTTGAGAAGGTATTGTAGAACAAAATGTCAGCCGAACTTCCATTGTCGACAAGAATGCGGTGCACGTCATAATTAGCTATATTTAAAGAAACTACAACCGCATCGTTATGAGGGAATTGAACTTCCCGAGCATCTTCCTCAGTAAAGGTTATGGATTCCTCAATCCTTTGCCGCTTGGGAGGTCTGGCCAATACACCGGTTGTTCCCTACCGGGATTCTCCCGAGATGGTGCTGGTGAAGTCGATCGGAGGCCGATCATCGGACTGCTCCATGCCGACTGCTGTCGTCGGAGGAAGAGGAGCCTGGGAAATCAAAGATGGGGCCGGGGCTTGCGGAGCCCGTTGAGATCTGGCCGCAGAGGCCATCGACCGCCTGGAGGATGCCCTTCGGGGAGGCATCAGGTGAAGATCAGGCAGAAAACTGGAGGAGAGGATATCGGAGAAGATGACTGGAGGCGGTCCCATTGAGCGCTCCTTTAAGAACAAAGGTACTACGAAGACACAGCCCCTTCCTCTAGCGTCAATCCTGTTGGTGCAAAAATCTGCCGGCATCGGAGACGCTGGAGTCGAGGGAGTCGCGATCACCATCGGGACCTGCAAAGGAAGTCTAAACTAGAGTTGGGGGTGCTCCAGCAAGACCCTTCGATGCTCAAGTCAGTTCTCTACCTCAACAAGAATGGAGTGCTCGAACGAAAATTTTAGCAGAGTTTTGAGATAGAAATTAGAGCTTAGAGAATAATGTATCTGGGGTCTCTCCTTTTTATAGGTGGAGGGTGCAACAGACTGATAGCGACGTTTGTAACTGCCTGGCCATGGGCCATTCGAGAACAGGAGAAGTTTATTATGAAGAGTAGTGGAGTGGAATCGTAGCCATCACCGTGGCCTGCCACATGGAGCCCGTTGCGGGGAGTGGAGCAGTGTCCGTTGTCGCGACTTGCCAGAGAGTGGAGGAGCCGCATGGAATCCATCACAGGAAGTGGAGTAGAGTCATGGCCATTACTGTGGCCTGCCAGGGAGTGGAGGAGCCACGCAGTATCCATCGCAGGAAGTGGAGTAGAGTCGTGGCCATTACTGTGGCCTGCTAGGGAGTGGAGGCCTGTCGGCCGAAGCTCGATTGAGGTGCCTGGCGGTGAGAGGTAGCTATCCATCTGAGAGGAGCTCGGATGTTGCTGGCGAACCTTCTACCATTGGGTGCCTTGGGCGTTAATACTGCAGGCGAGGGCCACTTACTGTAGGAGCTCGGTCAGAGGCTTTCCGCAGACGAAGTTCGATTTCACACAGAATTTGGCAGAGGGTCGACCGGCAGTGGATGTCGGATGGTGCTGGAGAGGTTCATCCGCTGGAAGGGTCCAGCTGCTGGATTTCGTGTGCCGTAGGAGTTCGCCCGAAATCTGTCCGCTACAGAAGTTCGATCGGAGTTCAATCTCCGTAGAAGCCCGGATGGGGATCATTTGTCGAGAAATCTCGATCAAAGCCTGCCTGCAATAGAAATCCAGAAGAAATTCATCCACAATGGAAGCTCGGGTGAAGGCTTACAGTGGAAATCTGGTGTAGACCGCTCGTAGTAGAAATTTAAAGTAGATTGTTTGTAGCAGAAGCTCGGAGTCCGGCCCTTGTAGGAGTTCGGATGAGGTCTACCTGCAATAGGAGTTCATGATGGAAGTCCGGCTCCCGTAAGAGCTCGGATGAAGTCTACCTGTTCGGAGAAGAAGATCGGCTCCCGTAGGAGCTTGGATGAAGTCTATCGCAGTTGGAGTTCGGGGAAGAAGTCCGGCTCCTGTAGGAGCCCGGACGGAGTCTACCTGCAGTTGGAGTTCGGGGAAGAAGTCCGGACGAAGTCTAGAAGGTGGTTGACCACCATAGACACTTGGATGGAGTCCGTCCATCGTGAAGAATCCGGTCGACACTGGTGGGGGTTTATCCGTCAGCAGAACTCGGGAACATTGCGGAGGCTCAACCGTCGGAGGGGTTTGAAAAGATGTCGCTAAAGGTCAGAAGTCGGTAGAATCCCTAGAGGGTCACTCCTGACACGAACTTTGGCTGGGGGATATTTTATACCCAACAAGTCCTATAATCCACCACTAACACTTAGCAGTATGTAGTGGCAACCTAGTAGATTGAAAGTATAAACCCCTAAGTGCAGTTATTGTATGATTCAATCCTTCTATCATGAGTCTGACTTGATGGAGCTCATGGAGAACTGATCAAACCCTATTGTCAGTCATATGTAAGATTGGCTCGACTTGAGTTCATTTGTAAATCTCGTGGAAACTCTTTTCCGGTATTTACATATGCTTTGGTCAAAGACTTTCTAAATTTAGTCTCAAAAATCATATAGAACTTCTCCTTTTTTATCAAGATCGATATATTCTATCTAGATGCATCCTACTCTAAACAGTGAATCTGAACCTATTGAAGCCAACGTACACTGCAAAGATCTGAATGGTTAGGGATTAAGAAAATATACAGTCAAACTCAGTAGTCTCACTGTGAATAACCAATGACACTGCAAGTCAAAGGACCACTCATACTACTGCAGTATCAAGAAGATCACTGACGAGTGAGTAGACATCAATATGATTTCTTATGTTGGTTACGCTCAATGCAAGTTATTCTCTAACAACCACCCGCACCCTCACCCCGATATCTCTACCCTATAGATCCAAGACTCATCTGTCCATAAGGGAGGTGAACTATGCACTGATCTTGAATGGATTGATCACTGTCCTCCATGATGATCCTTTGATCGGGTGTATTTAGAGATTAACCACTAATTAATGTATGTCTCAAATTCTTAATACTTTAAGAATATACAAAAATCATCTTTGTTAATTTTTAGGATAAATCATGGACACATAAACATGATTAAAAAAAAATCTTTTATTGATTATAAAAAATATTACAAGGATAAGATTAAGCTCTGAAATTATATAATGTATCAGTCAACAATTGGCTTCTAGGACATAAATCTAACAAAATCCCACTTGACCTAAAGCCAACTGGCCATATACCTAAGATACATCTTCTCAAGGTGAGCTTCGATCTTCTGCTGGCTAAGAGGCTTGGTTAGTGGGTCTGCCATGTTTAGTGTAGAGTCGACTCTCTACAACTCGACGAACTTTTTCTCGAGGTATTCGCATATGATATGAAACCATCGCTCTATATGCTTAGACTTCTAGTGAGACCTAGGCTCCTTAGCAAGGGCTATGGCACTGTTGTTGTCATAGTGCAGTGCAATGGCATCTGATGGTATCACTCCCAGCTCTGTAACGAACTTTTTGAATAAAAAAGCTTCCTTAGTAGCTTCAGAGATAGTGATGTACTCGGCTTCAATGGTTGAATCTGCAATGATTGGCTGCTTGAAACTCTTCTAGCTAATCGCACCATCATTACATAAGAAGATATATCCTGATGTAGACTTTCTATCACCGACATCAGTTATGAAGTCTGAATCGGTGTATCTCTCAACTTTCAGCTTCGATCCTCCACTAAAGACTAACAACAAATCCTTAGTCTTTCTTAAGTACTGAAAGATGTTTTTAACAGCAATCCAGTGTTTTTCATCTGGATTCACCTGATATCTCATCATGACACTCACAGCAAGGGTTATATCAGGTTGTGTACATAATATATAGCATACATGAGGCTTCTTATTGCTAAAATATAAGGGATCTTGCTCATGCGCTGGATCTCCTCAGGTGTGTTGAGACACATCTTCTTTGAAATATGAATGCCATATCTAAGGGGCAAAAGATCTCTCTTGGAGTTTGCCATACAGAATCTCTTCAGCACCTCCTCTATGTATATTCACTGTGAAAGCCTATTATCTTCTTAGATCTATCTCTATAGTCTTTATACCAAGAATGTAGAAAGCTTCTTCTAGATCTTTCATGGCAAACTCTTTTGACAATTATATTTTGATCGATGTCAGTATGAAAATATCATTCTCAATCAGGAGGATGTTATCCACATACAATATAAAGAATGTGATAGCACTTCCATTGATCATTTTGTACACACATAGTTCCTCTTCATTTTTGATGAAATCAAATATTTTGATCACATCATTAAAGCGAGTGTTCCCACTTCGAGATGCTTGCTTGAGTCCATATATGGACCTTTGTAGCTTGCAGACATTGTGATCACTATCACAGGATGTGAAATCCAAAGGCTACTCTATATAGATATCTTCCTTAAAATATCCATTTAGGAAGGTAGTTTTTATATCCATCTATCAAATTTTTTAATCATGAAAGGCTGCTATGACAAGCAGAGTACGGATGGATTTTAATATGGCTACGGATGAAAAAAATTTATGATAGTCAATACCTTCGCATTGACTATAATCTTTCACAACTAGCTTACTTTATAGGTCTCTACCTTACCATCCGACCTAATTTTTTTATTTATAAATCCATTTACACTCAATAGGTACAATACCTTCAGGTTGATCTACTAAGGATTAAACTAAAAGAATAATATCCTACAAGCTAATCGCATATGAGATGTGATCAGATATTTTATATAATTTATCTTTCAAACTCATGTAATTGATATTGTTATTTAATAAAATAGACTTCTTGATTCATTATATGCTGCATATTATTATTATTTTTAAGATTATAATGAACCTCATAGGTCTGGATAATGGTTCTAAGGTCGTGATGAGATCATGCCAGTGAGACCTAAATCTTTGATAGCCATGACCTAAAATATTCTCAATCATTGGTTCGTTGAATCGAAGATCAATGATACCAATAAGACTGGCATGTCCTATGTATGCTCAGTGATGAAGGTGGTTGATCTCACAACTACTTGTGGAGCGACACTATACAAGGATGTAGGTGCTCATTAAAGAATGAGTTCACTGAATAGATCTATGAAAAAATATGTGATGGAGTCTTATTCATATGTCAGCTGATTGTTTTCATGTGGGAGTTGTGTAAGTGATCCTTTGACTTGAGATCATTATGGTATCTTGTGTACATAAATCCATATTTTGGTTCACTTCCTAACTTGATTTTCTGATCCTTGCATTAGGTGTTCTGAATATGGTAAAGTATGCATGAAGGTTGTGAGTGATCAATAAGGGATCAGTCACTCCTAATAGAGAGAGCGAACATCCTATGTAATCTCATAGGTCGATGATTCTAAAAGTCTTTGATCAAAGCATGATGATAATTAAAAAAAAATTTTAATATACCAAATCATCATCTTTTGAT
The DNA here is from genome assembly GCF_000442705.2 of Elaeis guineensis. Taxonomy (NCBI): domain Eukaryota; kingdom Viridiplantae; phylum Streptophyta; class Magnoliopsida; order Arecales; family Arecaceae; genus Elaeis; species Elaeis guineensis. Next base: position 60,407,769 of record NC_025995.2, on the reverse strand, counting down.
CGAGATACATATAGATAAGCAATTGGATTTGATATAATTTCATACCACAGCTCATCTGAGATATTGTTTGATAAAAAAATTAAATTATATGATAACTTATCATTAAAGGATATTTTGATAATTTTTTATCAAAATTTTAAATCTTTCGAATAGTCATGACACATTGCTAGATGTCAATCTTGACTTGTAAACTAATCATAATTAAAAGAGTTTAATTCAAAAATTAATTAGGAAGAGTCCTAGTTGATTAGGACTCTTGAGCTGATCTAATCTGATCGGATTAGGGTTAGATCAAGAGTTTGTATCCATTATTGGCTAGATTTGATATCCAATGGATCACATACTTTGAGATTTGATCTTGGTCTAATTTAATTAGAATTTAATATAAATCCTAGGGGTTAATTTGATATGCTAGCACATTGTATTAACTCAAGTTTCTAATTTGGTTAAGTTCAAAGTGTTTGAGCTAAACTAGACTTGTGGCCATTGATTTGGTTGGATTGGGTCTATTTTAATTAGACTTTTATCCAACTTAAAAGTATTTCAAGTGTGGAAGGATACCTCCATGCCCATCAGGTTCCACACCCAAAAATAAATGCCGCCCACCCTTTATTGCATTGAGAAGTGGAAGAGTCCTTCTTCATGAAGACTATCATCCATCTCCTCGTTTTCCTACTATTTCTTAATTATCACATGTCAAATTTTTATAAGGGATTTATGGTGCATAGAAGAGGAAGAGTCCTTCTATGTGAAGGCTCTTCTGTGTCACTTAAAACTACAGAGAATTAATTCTCCACATGAAGATATGGAGCGCCAAGAGTTGGCACCCCTTGGGGGTTCTTCACGTCCCTTCTTAGCCTATTTATATGGGGCATCTCATATGGGTTTGGTGCTGGTTTTTGCTGAAAAATCAAAGTGTTTTGGTGAGTGATAAGAGAGACAAAATCTGAAAATAAAATCTAAGAAAAGGATAAGAAAAAAATTGAGAGGAAAAATTATAAGAAGGGTGGTGAGAAAAATAGTAAGTATTTCTACCTTGTCCTAGGATTTAGTTTTTCTATGTGTTGGAGCACGAAATCAAATTCTAAGTTGTGAAACTTCTGGAGAAAATTATCTTGGCATGATCTTGATGGCAAAATTGAAGGCAATTAAGTGTTGGTGTGATTGTTCATCGTGTTCGAAGCCGATAGTATTCTTATGAAGAAAAGGCTATGACAGTGCACCAGTTAGGAAAGACTATGGCCAACTCCATATGGATCACCATTAGAGAACTTTTATTTTGAAGTCTCATAGAGATTACCTTCTTATCATACTACTCGTTTGAGAAAGTATAAGATTCTATCTCTTTGCATGCTTGATTTTGTTTTGTTCGATATCTATAAGGTGATTCTAGGGTTTGAATTTTGGTTCGATAGTTTTAATTGTTAAAGCTCTCGATATGTACATTTAAAAAATTTTAAAATTTATTTTTTACTACGTGATCGAAATTCAATAGTGGTATCAGAGCTATCCTTGTTAGATTCGATCAAACAAGTGCAAAAGTTATAATATAGAATTATTTTAGTTCATATTTTGCCAAAAATATTGTATTGATTTCTAGCATTGATCTTAAAATCAAAAATTACTTTTGACTTTATTTGAACCATAGATTTGAATTTTAGTTATTAAAATTTTGAATTTATGATAATTTGAAATTTATTGATTCATGGTTGTTTGATGCTTAAATTGATTTTTTGATTAAGGGTGTAATGCATGCCTAATTCGATTAGGATTTATTTTCAATTTGGCTAAACTTATTATATGTTAAGTCATTTGTGCACCCTTATATGATTATTGTAATCATTTTTGGCATGCCAATATGATTGATATTATAACTTGAAAGGTATGTTAAATTGCATATTTTGTATGTTACATTTTATGTAGTTGTTAGGATATGTCAAGATTAGTTTAAAGACCCTCTATAAAATTATATTAAGTTGTAATGATGGGATTCACTTACAAATCAAATATCAAATTTATTTGATCAATTAGTGTCTAGGTAAGTGTTAAAGATAATTTTTTAATTAGATCTGTATGCTGGCCTGCCAACTTTGTTGGTGTCTAAGTAAAGCTACGGGGAGCCTCTCACCTACTGATCTGATTAATTTGGTCTTATTGAGTTTCAGACTTAGATTGATTAGTGATGTAGACACTATAAAGGCCTTCCTTCATACTTGGTCAATAGAGTATGTCAAGATCTTAGTGAGCTTATTGTGCTATCCATAAGGTTTACTATAAAAATTAATATGATGTTGACTAAGTGCATATTGATACTTATGGTTTATTTGAATAGTGTTGTCTTGTTGTACTATCCACAAGAACAGTATTGTTTAAGTATGACTATATAGGATTGAAGGGTTAACTTAACTAGAGTACTATAGTTTGTTATGCTATCCATAAAACTATGAGTGATCTAGAGGCAAGATAGAAAAATATTGAGAATTGTATGAAGTATAATTGGTAAAGAGTTACCTACTCTTGAATTCATGAATACTTGTTGTGCTATCCACAAGGTATTTATGAGGAATAGGGATCTCAATCTCACTTAGAAATATAAGAATGTTTCTCAGTTTTCATACTTGAGAGCTATAAAATTCATTAAAATAGTAGGAGATATAATTAAACAAAAGTCCTAATCTAGTTGTGCATGTCATCATGAGTTATCCACATATATTATGTTCTTGTTATAATAGATTAACTGCATACATGTTATCCTCACTGTCACTATAAGACATACTAGATGCTAACAAATTGATCAAACCAAACTATGTGAACTAGTAGAGAAATTTAAGAATTATTTTCACACAAGAGAAAGTCTCCTACATACTGATTTACCTGCACCCGATATGATCAAGAAAGATACATCTGAGAAAAGGGCCACATATAAGATGTGGAAGGATGACAGTGTGACTATCAAGTGCATCATGCTTGCCTTGATGAATAATGAGCTTCAGAAGCAGCATGAGGACATGGATGTTCCTTCTATTCTCCTTAATCTTAAGGAGTTATATGGAGAACAAAGTTGAACTGCTAGATATGAGATATCTAAGTAGTTGTTCCATGCTCGGATGACTGAAGACACCTCTGTACAAACTCATATCCTCAAGATGATTGATTTGATCACTCGTTTGGGATAGTTAGATTTTTCTATGAATGGTGAACTCAGCCAGGATTTGATCCTGCAATCACTCTTCGATTTCTTCTTTCAGTTTGTCATTAACTATCATATGAATAAATTGAATATCAGCCGACCTGAACTGCTGAATATGCTAAAAATAGTAGAGAGCCATTTCAAAAGTAAAAAAGCTCCAGTTTTTCTTATTGATAAGATCAATAAGAAGAAAGACAAAAAAGATTCTAAGAAAAAGTTAAACCCTAAGGTTGGCATCTCCAAGAAGAAGGCGAAGAAGATCTCTGCCAAAGGTAATTACTATCACTGCGGCAAAGATAGGCATTGGAAGAGAAATTGTAAAGAATACCTTGCAACTGTAAAATAAGCAAGTGTTGCTAAAGGTTTGTATATGATATAGATAAATTTATTATTAAATATTTTAATTTTAGATCCTTGGATATTGGATACCGTCTGTGGCTCACACCTTCGCAAATCATTACAGGATCTACAGGTATTGGTGCAGAATTCCGTCGAAGTCGGAGAAGCTGGAGCTGGGATGACCGCGGCCGCCATCAGGATCTACAAAGAAAATTTAAATCGGAGTTGGGGGTGCTCCGGCAAGATCCTCCAATACTCAAGTCAGTACTCTGCTTCAACAGAAATGGAGTACTAGAGCAAAAATTTTGGTAGAGTTTCGAGATAGAGTTACCAGCTTAAAGAAGAACGTATCTGGGCATCCTTATTTATAGACAGAGGGTGTAACTGACCGATAGCGATGTCTGTAACCATCTGGTAGTGGACCACTCAGAGCCGTGTGGAGTTTGTTACGAAGAGTAGTGGCGTCAGGGGTCGTTCAGGGCCATATGGAGCTTATTGCGGAGAGTGGAGTGGTGTCCATTATCGGGACTTGCCAGAGAGTGGTGGAGCTGCATGGAATCCATTACAGAGAGTGGAGCAGGATGGTGGCTCTTGTCATGGCTTGTTAGAGAGTGGTGGAAGAGCAGGATGCGGCTCTTGTCGTGGCTTGTCAGAGAGTGGTGGAACCACGTGGAATCCATTGCAGCGAGTGGAGTAAGGTAGTGGCCCTTGTTGTGGCTTGCCAGAGAGTTTGGATCTGTCGGCTGAAGCTCGACTGAAGCTCGACTGGGATGCTTGATGGAGCAGAATGGCTCTTTACATCATCATTCTAAGAGAGGCTCGGATGTTCCGAGGTCGCTGATGAATCTACTGTTGTCAGATGCTTCGGGTGCTGACCTTTCAGATGGGAGTCACCTGCTGTAGGAGCTCGGATGGAGATTTTTTTATTGACGAAGTCTGGAGGAGTCCGATCGCTAGGAAAGTCTGTCTGGAATTTATCTGATGTGGAAGCTCATCCGAAGATCGTCCATCGGGGAAGTCCAATTTTATAGGGAGCCTGGTTGGAGGTCGGTCGGTGATGGACTTCGGATAGCACTGGGGAGGCTTGGCAGACATCGGAGGTGATCGGCTATCACAGGGACCCAGTTGCTGGAGCTCATCCGTTATAGAAGCTCATTTGGAACCCATCCGTTGGAGAAGTTCGGATGGGCTTCGATTCTCATGAGAGGTCGAAAGAGGGCCATTTATTGTAGGAGCTCGGGCGAGGATCAGTTATCGTGGAAGCTCGGAGTAGTGTCCCGCTGTAGAAGTTCGTCCAGAGCCCACTCGCTACGGAGTAGCTCGGCTGGAGTCTACCTGTAACAGAAGTTCGAAAGAAATTTGCTTACAGGAGTTACCTGGGGTAGACAGCTCGCTATAGGAGTTCGGAGTAGACCGTTCGTAGCAGAAGTTCAGCTCTCGCGGGAGCTCGATTAGGATTCGGGAGGTAGTCGATCATCGTAGAAACTTGGGTGGAGTCTGGTTACTGTAGAAATCTTGCTGTCGGGGAAGCTCGGATGCTGATGAAGTTTGAAAGAAGTTCGAAGATAGTCGGTTGCTGTAGAAGGTCGGCTAACAGTGGGGCCCTGAGGGCCTTTGGGGTGGCCCAGTGGATGAATGCAGAAGTTCATTGTCGAAGAAGTCCGGATGGTTGAGGGGGTTCTAAGAGGTGCCACACTTAAGGTCGGGAGCCGGAAGAGCCCTGGAGGGATTGATCTTTTATAAACTTCGATCGGGGGGTACTTTATATCCAACATCGGTCTCCCTACATTCGAGTTTGGGTTTCGAATGAAGGAAGTACAGAGAAATTCTTATGGTCGAAGCTGCTCTCCTCGATTTCCATACTCAGCGGTTGTTAGATATTTTGACGTTCGGTATGCTGGTACTGGAGCCTTTTCGAAAAAGATTTCTTCTTTTTGGAATTCCTGTCGGAGCGCAGTCTCAGGTACGGTGCCATAATGGTTTTACTAATTGTCGGCCACCTCTAGCCACTTGCCACGGTGAGTGGGCCACGCGATGGTCATGGACTGGTCTGAGGAGTCTTGCAGTCAATATTGCACCGGACCCCATCGCTTATTTAAACCTGCCTCCCCCCTTCGGGGATCTCACTTTGTATGGGAGCTTCTTCAGTCTTTCCTTCCTGACTTTAGGCAACCGTTGAGTCATCCTCATCTCTGTACCCCTGCATCCCTCAGACTAGCTTGGGTTAGCCTCAAAACCTTCTCTACTTTCGTGGCCCCATTTGTAGACTGCGCTGGTCTTCCTTCATTGCAGATATGGGCGTGGATGCGGCTCTGATGTTAGCCCAGAGCCTGAAAACCCACGAGCAGGAAGACACGGCAACTTCTAGGTTGGCGAAGAAGGTGAGGGTAGAAGAGACAGATCCGGCAGTGTTTCGCCTTGATGGCCCAGAGCCCGCGCTTATGGCACATCTTCGACCGCGAGGGCTTCCCGGTGTGCATCATCATGAGGGGAAACCTGACCTCAGGAAGAAGGTCATGCCTGCCATCACTGTGAGGGGGAACCTGACCTCAGAAAGAAGGTCATGCCCACCTTCATCGTGAGGCAGCAGAAACTATGATGCGGAAAAGATGGCGTCTGCATGTACTTCGAAGATAATGCTGGAGTAATTGCTGATCCGAAAGGGGGACTGGAAGAAGAAGCCAAGTACTTGAAGTAATTTTCGACGATGGCTGGAACTGAGAGTTCGAAGTCTGATGAAGCCGAGCTTCTTCAGAGCTGTTTGTTTTGTTTGTTGTTTTGTTTTTTTTTTTTTTTTAAGCTTTGTAACATGCACTTCACCAATGACATGAGAAGAGAATTTTCCATACCTCATCCCCTCCTCCCTTTTTTTGGCCTTCAAGGCTTTGTAATGTATACTTCACCAATGAAATGAGAATGAAATTGTTTATTACCTCACCCATTCTGGTATTAACCGGTTATTTACCGGACTCCTTTTGTCTTTCGTCGTGTTCGATGTCGATGCTGTTTGGAGGTTTTCGGTTGTTGCAGTGTCGATTTGCCCTTTGGTTTATGACCGTAGGTTCTTTCGAGGCCATTTGAGTTTGACGCTTCCTCTCGGTGCTCGAGCTTGGACGTCCGAACTTCTCGTTACTTTGAGGAGATCGATTTATCCTCGGCCCATGTCATGTTCCCTCTTAGCGACTGAGACGAAGTTCCTTATGTCTTTGATGTAGTTTGTTTTTATTTGTCGTAGAAGTAGTTCGTCGGCTTGTCTTTTTTACCTTCCCCTTTCTCTTTCATGTTCGAGTGAGGGTTTTCCCCCTGCTCTTAATGGGGTCGTGAAAGCGTAGAGGTGTCGTTGAGGAAGCTTTCCTCCTTGTCGATCAATCGAGTCTTTGTTTGCATCGGGATGAGGTCTTCCCTTTGTTCTCGACAGTCGGATTCAGCTCATGTTAGGATAAGGTTCTCCTCCTGTTTCTAACAAGGCTGTGGGGGCACATCAGGGCCGTTGTGAGGGCCTCACCCCCTATCCAGTCTTTTAGGAAATCGGGCCTTCGACTTTGCTCATGTTAGGATGAGATTCTCCTCCTGTTTCTAACAGGGTTGTGGGGGCACATAAGGGCCGTTGTAAGGGCCTCTCCCCCAATCCGATCTTTAGAAAATTGAGCCTTCGACTTTGCTCATGTTAGGACGAGATTCTTCTCCTGTTTCTAACAAGACTGTGGGGGCACATCAGGGCCGTTGTGAGGGCCTCTCTCCCTATCCGGTCTTTAAGAAATTGGGTCTTCGACTTTGCTCATGTTAGGACGAGGTTCTCCTCCTGTTCCTAACAAGACTGTGGGGGCACATCAGGGCCGTTCTAAGGGCCTCTCCCCCCATCCGGTCTTTAAGAAATCGAGCCTTCGACTTTGCTCATGTTAGGATGAGGTTCTCTTCCTGTTTCTAACAAGGCTGTGGGGGCACATCAGGGCCGTTGTGAGGGCCTCTTCCTCCATCTGATCTTTAAGAAATTGGGCCTTCGACTTTGCTCATATTAGGACGAGGTTCTCCTCCTGTTCCTAACAAGACTGTGGGGGCACATCAGGGCTGTTGTGAGGGCCTCTCCCCCTATCTGGTCTTTAAGAAATCAGGCCTTCGACTTTGCTCATGTCAGGATGAGGTTCTCCTCCTGTTTCTAACAAGGCTGTGGGAGCACATTAGGGCTGTTGTGAGGGCCTCTCCCCCCATCCGGTCTTTTAGGAAATCGGGCCTTTGACTTTGCTCATGTTAGGATGAGGTTCTCCTTCTATTTCTAACAAGACTGTGGGAGCACATCAGGGCTGTTGTGAGGGCCTCTCCCCGTATCCGATCTTTAAGAAATCGGGCCTTCGACTTTGCTCATGTTAGGATGAGGTTCTCCTCCTGTTCCTAACAAGGCTGTGGGGGCACATCAGGGCCGTTGTGAGGGCCTCTCCCTCCATCCGATCTTTTAGAAAATCGGGCCTTCGACTTTGCTCATGTTAGGATGAGGTTCTCCTCCTGTTCCTAATAGGGCTGTGGGGGCACATAAGGACCGTTGTAAGGACCTCTCCCCCAATTCGGTCTTTAAAAAACTGAGCCTTCGACTTTGCTCATGTTAGGATGAGGTTCTCCTCCTGTTTCTAACAAGACTGTAGGGGCATATCAGGGCCGTTGTGAAGGCCTCTCCCCCTATCCAGTCTTTAAGAAACCGGGCCTTCGACTTTGCTCATGTTAGGACGAGGTTCTCCTCTAGTTCCTAACAAGGCTGTGGGGGCACATCAAGGCCGTTGTGAGGGCCTCTCCCCCCATCCGATCTTTAAGAAATTGGGCCTTCGACTTTGCTCATATTAGGATGAGGTTCTCCTCCTATTCCTAATAAGGCTGTGGGGGCACATCAGGGCCGTTGTGAGGGCCTCTCCCTCCATCCGATCTTTATGAAATCGGGCCTTCGACTTTGCTCATATTAGGATGAGGTTCTCCTCCTGTTCCTAACATGCTTAATTTCAATTGCATGAGAGAGCTATTTCTTGTCATTATAAACTCATGCTAAAAGAAAAACATGCAAATATGAAACTTTTATTTAAGGCGAAGCTATTGGTAATACATTCGTAGATTTTTTGAGTTCCATGGTCATGGAAGCTCTGCTCCTCCGAGCTCTTTTAAATAGTATGTTTTGGGCCGGACTACCTCCTTGACTTCATACGGGCCTTCCCAGTTTGGGGCAAGTTTCTCTTGATTCTGAGGTTGTGAGGCAGCAGCTCACCGTAACACCATGTCCCCCACTCTTAAAGACTTTGCTTTTGACCCGGGAGTTGTAGTAGCGGACTACCTTTTTTTTGTAAGCCGCCATCCGAACTTGAGCTGTCTCCCGCTTTTCTTCTAACAAGTTGAGGTTGGCCTTGAGATCCTGTGGGTTGCGCTGTTTGTCAAATGCCACGACTCGTGCTGACGAAAGCTTGAGTTCTATTGGGATCACGACCTCTGTCCCGAAAGCTAAGGCAAAGGGGGTCTCCCCCATGGGCAATCTCTGAGTAGTCCGGTATGCCCACAACACATGATAGAGCTCGTCAGCCCAAGTTCCTTTTGCCTTTTCAAGTCTCGCTTTGATGCCCTGCAACAGAGTCCTGTTGGTCACCTCAGCCTCGCCATTTGTTTGAGGATGGGCCACTGAAGTGAAGTTGTGAGAGATGTTTAGGTCCTCACAAAATTTGACAAACTTTGCTCCAGCAAATTATCACCCATTATCAGTAATGAGGGTTCTGGGTAAGCCGAACCTACAGACAATCGACTTCCAGATGAAGTCCTGCACTTTAGCTTCCGTGATTTTTGTCAAAGGTTCAGCTTCGACCCACTTGGTGAAATAGTCTATTGCCACCAAGAGAACTTCCGCTGTCCTGATGCCATGGAAAAAGGTCCGAGGATATCCATCCCCCATTGCGCGAACGGCCACGGGGCACTCAATGGTGTAAGTTTGGAGGCAGGTTGCCTTTGTATATTGGCATATCTCTGACACTGATCACATCTTCGGACATATTCGATGGAGTCATGGTACATGGTAGGCCAGTAATAACCTTATCGGAGCAACTTATGGGATAAAGACCTGGCCCCCATGTGATTTTCACAGACTCCCTCATGTACCTCCCTCAAGGCGAAGTCGGCTTCAGAAGGCCGGAGACATTTCAAGAGGGGCAAAGAGTACGACCTCTTGTATAGCTTGCCTTCATAGAGGATATATCGGGAGGCCTGGTTCTTAAGCTTTCGAGCCTCTTTTGCATCAGGAGGAAGAACCCCGTCCTTGAGGTATGTAACTAGTGGGTCGATCCAACTGGGTTCATAGCTAATCTCCATCACAGACTGTGATTCTTTCGTGCTTGGGTGCTTCAGAACCTTGAAGAAAACTTCCTTAGGCAGTTCGGCCGGAGCCAGTGTAGCCAACTTGGAGAGAAGGTCGGCCCTGGTATTTTTCGATCTCTGGATCTGCCTGATGTCAAAGCTGCCGAAGGTAGGGATGATCTCCCTTACCCTTTCGAGATATCTAGCCATACTGTCCTCCCGAGCTTCATAATTTCCACTGACCTGTCCTACTACTAATTGAGAATCACTATAGGCTTGAAGCCGATCTACTTCTAATTCTTTGGCGACCTTCAGTCCTGCAATCAGAGCTTCATGTTCTGCTCCATTATTTGTTAAGGGAAACTCGAAGCACAGTGCATACTCTGTGACAATTCTATCTGGATTGACCAAGATCAGGCCCATGCCTGCGCCTGACATGTTGGAGGAACCATCCACATAGAGGGCCCAGGAACCATCAGGGAGATCGGCTCTTTCTTCAGGGGAGTTCGGCCGGAGCCCTGGATTATCGGCTTCATCTTGTCCAAGTTCGGCCTCCTCTGGGATAGTGTATTCCACTATGAAGTCTGCTAATATCTGAGCTTTGATCACTGGCCGAGGTCGATAGTTGATGTCGAACTCCGTGAGCTTGACTGCCCATTTCGCGATTCTCCCAGAGGCATCCGCTCGATGTAGAACCGCCTTGATCGGCTGGTCGGTGAGCAGCATTATGGTGTGTCCTTGAAAGTAAGGTCGGAGCTTTCGAGCTACAATCAACAAGGCATAAGTTAGTTTCTCTAACTTAGTATACTTGGTTTCGGCATCTCTCAATACTCGGCTTATGTAGTAGATCGGCCATTGAATTTTCGCTTCTTCCTTAATCAGAACTGCAGCGAGGGCCACAGGGGAAACCGTCAGGTATAGGAACAATTCCTCTCCAGGCTCGGGCTTTGCCAATAATGGTGATGAGCCGAGGTAGTTCTTCAGCTCTTCGAACGTCTGCTAACATCCAATGGTCCAACAGAAGTTCTTGGGCTGCTTGAGGGTTCGAAAGAAAGGTAGGCATCGCTTGGCCGATCTCGAGATGAAGTGATTTAGAGCCGCTACTTTCCCGGTGAGGCGCTGAACCTCCTTTATTGACCTCGGGGTGGTCATCTCCTGGATGGCGCGAATCTTTTCTGGATTTGTCTCGATCCCACGCCCCGATACCATGAAGCCTAGAAATTTTCCTGAGGTTACTTCAAAAGCGCATTTGGCTGGGTTCAGCTTCATCTTGTATTTTTGAAGGGCACTGAAGGTCTCCTCAAGGTCGGCGATGTGGTTCATCGAGGATCTGCTCTTTACTAGCATGTCATCCACGTAGACCTCTATGTTGCGGCCGATCTACTCTTTGAAAATCTTATTCACTAGCTGCTGATATGTCGTCCCTACATTTTTTAAGCCAAAAGGCATGACCCTGTAACAATGAAGGCCACGGTTAGTTATAAAAGTAATTTTTTCTTCATCCTCTGGCGCCATCCTAATCTAATTGTAGCCGAAGAATGCATCCATGAAGGTGAGAAGCTCGTGGCTCGAGGTTGCATCTACTAGTTGGTCGATTCTGGGCAGAGGGTAACTGTCCTTCGGGCAGGCTTTATTCAGTTTTTTGAAGTTTACATATATCCTCCATTTGCCATTTGCCTTCTTAACCAAGACCACATTGGAAACCCAGCTCGGATAGTTGACCTCTCTGATGAACCCGACTTTCAGGAGTTTATCAATCTTCTCGGCTATTGCCACCTGTCTCTCTGGTGCATGACTTCGAACTTTTTCTTTTATCGATCGATGTTTGGGATCGACGACCAGACGGTGTTGCATAACTTCAGCATCGATCCCTGGCATGTCCGTCGGAGTCCAAGCAAAAATATCCACATTCTTTTGCAGGAAATTGATAAGCTGCGTCCGCACCTCTTTCTCCAAGTTGGAGCCGATCTTCATCATGTGTTCCTCATTCCCATCATTTAAAGAAATTGAGACAAGATCTTCCATTGGCCCGCCCCGTTCTTCTGTCAGGTCGTCGCGGGTGTCCAATCCATCAATCGGACAGGGGTCATGCTGACCACTTCTTTGCAGGGCTATATTATAGCAATGCCTTGCCAGGGCTTGATCTCCCTTGACTTCTCCGACCCCCTAGTTAGTAGAAAATTTCAATTTCAGATGGTAGGTTGATACTACAGCCCGGAGGGCATTGAGGCCAGGTCGGCCGAGAATTGCATTGTAGGCTGACGGTGCCTTCATCACCAAGAAATCCACCAGAGCCCTGGATTGTTTTGGATATCGACATGCAACTACAGTCAAGGTTATTACTCCCTCCATCGGGATAGCATCGTCGGTAAACCCTACTAAAGGGGAGCCAATCGGCCCCAAACGACTGTCAAAGATGGATATTTTTGAGAAGGCATCGTAAAATAAAATATCAGCCAAGCTTCCAATATCAACAAGAATGCGGTGTACATCATAATCAGCAATATTTAAAGAAACTACAACCGCATCATTATGGGAGAACTGGATCTCTCGGGCGTCTTCTTCAGTAAAGGTTATGGGTCCTTCAGTTCTTTGCCGCTTGGGCGGTCCGGTCGATCCGCTGGCCGCTCCCTTCCAGGGCTCTCCAGAGATGGTGCAGACGATCCCGATTAGAGGCTGATTTTCAGGTTGTTCTTCTCTCCTCGATAGCTCCAGTCGTGGTAGGGCCCTCGGCCAATTCTCCCTACCTTCAGGACGATGTCAGATGAATCTGTCGACCACTATTACCGAAGGAGGAGGGCCCTGTGAAATCGAAGGTAAGGCCGGAGCCAGAGATCTGGCCGTGGAGGCCGTGGATCGCCTGGTGGATGCTTTGCGGGGAGGCATCGGGTGAAAATCTAGTAGAAGAAGGAGAAGAGAATGTCAGAGAGGATGATCGGAATCAGTCCCGTTAAACACTCTTTTAAGAACAAGGGTACTGCAAAGACACACGCCCCTTCCTCTAGCGCCAATTCTGTTGGTGCAGAATTCCGTCGAAGTCAGAGAAGCTGGAACTGGGATGACCGCGGCCACCATCGGGACCTGCAAAGAAAGTCTAAATCAGAGTTGGGGGTGCTCCGGCAAGACCCTCCGACGCTCAAGTCAGTACTCTGCTTCAACAGAAATGGAGTGCTCGAGCGAAAATTTTGGCAGAGTTTCGAGATAGAGTTACCAGCTTAGAGAAGAACGTATCTAGGGGTCCTTATTTATAGACGGAGGGTGTAACTGACCGACAGCGATGTCTGTAACCATCTGGTAGTGGACCGCTTAAAGCCACGTGGAGTTTGTTATAGAGAGTAGTGGCGTCAGGGGTCGTTCAGGGCCACTTGGAGTTTATTGCGGAGAGTGGAGTGGTGTCCGTTGTCGGGACTTGCCAGAGAGTGGTGGAGCTGCATGGAATCCATTGCAGAGAGTGGAGCAGGATAGCGTCTCTTGTCGTGGCTTGTCAGAGAGTGGTGGAAGAGTAGGATGGCAGCTCTTATCGTGGCTTGTCAGAGAGTGGTGGAACCGCGTGGAATCCATTGCAGTGAGTGGAGTAAGGTAGTGGCCCTTGTTGTGGCTTGCTAGAGAGTTTGGATCCGTCGGTTGAAGCTCGACTGAAGCTCGGTTGGGATGCCTGATGGAGCAGAATGGCTCTTTACATCATCATTCTTGGAGAGGCTTGGATGTTCCGAGGTCGCTGACAAATCTACTGTTGTCGGATGCTTCGGGTGCTGACCTTTCAGGCGGGAGTCACCTGCTGTAGGAGCTCGGATGGAGATTTTTTTGTTGATGAAGTTTGGAGAAGTCCGATTGCTAGGGAAGTCCGTCTGAGATTTATCTGATGTGGAAGCTCATCTGAAGATCGTCCGTCGGGGAAGTCCATTTTATGGGGAGCCTGGTAGGAGGTCGGTCGGTGATGGACTTCGGATAGTGCTGGGGAGGCTCGACAGACATCGGAGGTGATTGACTATCGCAGGGACCCAGTTGCTGGAGCTCGTCCATCATAGAAGCTCGTTTGGAATCCATCCGCTGGAGAAGTTCGGACGGGCTTCGGTTCTCGCGAGAGGTCGAAAGGGGGCCGTTTATTGTAGGAGCTCGGGCGAGGACCAGTTGTCGTGGAAGCTCGGAGTAGTGTCCCACTGTAGAAGTTCGTCCAGAGCCCACTCGCTATGGAGTAGCTCCACTGGAGTCTACCTGTAACAGTAGTTCAAAAAAAATTTGCTTACAGGAGATACCTGAGGTAGACAGCCCGCTATAGGAGTTCGGAGTAGACTGTTCGTAGCAGAAGTTCGGCTCTCGCGGGAGCTCGATTAGGATCCGGGAGGTGGTCGATCATCGTAGAAACTTGGGTGGAGTCTGGTTACTGTAGAAATATCACTGTCGAGGAAGCTCGGATGCTGATGAAGTCCGAAAGAAGTTCGGGGGTAGTCGGTTGCTGTAGAAGGTTGGCTAACAGTGGAGCCCTGAGGGCCTTTGGGGTGGCCCAGTGGATGAATGCAGAAGTTCATTGTCGAAGAAGTCCAAACGGTTGAGGGGGTTCGGAGAGGCGCCACACATAAGGTCAGGAGCCGGAAGAGCCCTTGAGGGATCGGTCTTTTATAAACTTCGGCCGAGGGATACTTATACCCAACACCAGGAAATAAAGAGTCTGAATAAAGATGACTTCGAGCTGTTCGATACTAGTGGAGAGTCTATTCAAGCCGAAGTCGTGAAAACTAGGATTTTAAAGTTGCCTTCAGATAAAATTTTGGAACTGAAGACCTGTTATTATATTCTTAAAGTTATTAAAAATATTATTTCTGTACATTTGTTATTAGAACAAGGCTTTGAACTAAAAGCAAGAACAATGATCATTCTCTCTATTTTTCTAATGAATTTTATGAAAATACTTTTGTTGATAATGGTCTTCTATTCTTATCACTTAATGATAATGTACTTCATATTGATAATATGAAAAAAGAAAGAGAAAGGATGTGAATGTCACATACCTCTGATACTGCCGACTTGATCATATAAATGAATAAAGAATTAACAAGTTATACAAAGATAATTTTTTTGATTCTTATGATTTTGAATTATATGAAACTTGTTAATCTTGTTTCATAGGTAAAATGATCAAGACTCCATTTACTAGATATGAAGAAAGGGTGAGTGACATCTTGGACCTTGTACATACTGATGTTTGTGGTCCAATATCGAATCAAGCCAGAGATGGATACTCATTTTTCATCACATTTACTAATAATATGTCTAGTTTTGGATATGTATATTTAATAAAATATAAATCAGAAGCTTTTGATAAATTTAAAGAGTATCAAAGAATGGTTGAAAAATAAACTGGTAAAAGTATTAAAGCTCTTTGATTGATCGAGGAGGAGAATACTTGACTAGTGAGTTTCTCGATCATTTAAAATAAAATGGTATACTCTCTCAGTGGACACCTCCTTACCCTCCTTAATTAAATGGTATTGCAGAAAGGAGAAATTGTACTTTATTAGATATGGTGTGGTCCATGATGTATTTCGTAGATCTTTCAATCTTCTTTTGGGGATATGCTCTTGAGGCCGCAGTGTATGTTTTAAATAAAGTACTATCCAAGTCTGTCTCTAGTACTCCATATGAGATATGAAAAGTGAAGAGGCCTAGTCTTAAATATCTTAAGATTTGGGTTTGCCCTGCTTATGTGAAAAATATTGATGGACATAAGCTTAGTGCTAGATCAGAAAAATATAGGTTTGTGGGTATCCCAAGGAGAATATAGGATACTACTTCTACCACCTTACTCAATAAAAGGTATTTGTTGGTAGGCATGCCATTTTTTTAGAGAAAAAATTCATCAAAGAAGGGGACAGTGGGAGGTTTGTTGAACTTGAGGAAGTTCAAAACCTACAACCTATCTAGAATTCATTAATTGATTCTCAACCAGATGTGCCCATTGTTGAGGCACAGTCACAACACACACCTCCTCTCTGAAGGTCAAGTAGAGTACGTAATATTCTACTCAGATATAGATTTATCATTGAGAATGAGAACACATCCCATATTATTGAGAATGATGATCTTACGATCTATTCGAAAGCTGTTATGAGTAGTGACTCTGACAAATGGCTCAATATCATGAAATTTGAAATGGACTCCATGTATACCAATGAAGTTTGGACTTTGGTTGATGCGCCTGAGGGTATGACCCCAATAGGATGTAAATAGATCTTCAAGAAGAAGATTGGAGCAAATATCCAGATAGAGACCTATAAAGTCAGGCTAGTGGCAAAAGATTTCAGACAAAAATAAGGTGTTGATTATGAAGAAACTTTTTTGTCTGTAGCCATACTCAAGTCTATTCGGATTATACTTGCTATTGCTACATACCAAGACTATGAGATCTGACAAAGCAGTGAAAATTTTGAGAAAGAAGTCTATATGACTCAATTAGAGGGATTTATCTCTAATGAGAGTGCAAATCAAGTATGCAAGCTGAATAGATTTATTTATGGATTAAAGCAAGCATCGAGGAGCTGGAACATCTATTTATTGAGACAGTCAAATTATTTGGATTTATCAAAAATATGGATGAACTTTGTGTGTACAAGAAGACTAGTAGGAGTGCTATAATCTTCTTGATCTTGTATGTGGATGACATACTACTTATTAAGAATGATATCCCTATGTTGCAATTAGTCATGACATGGCTATCACAAAATTTTTTTATGAAAGACTTAGGTGAAGCATCCTATATACTTGGTATAAAGATCTATAGGGATAGACCAAAGAGGATGCTTGGCTTGTCCCAGTCTAGTTACATAGACCTTGTGTTGAAGAGGTTCAACATGGAGAGAAGTAAAAGAGGTTACTTGTGTGAGATGTGTGCCCTAGATGCCAGATCGGCATCTAATTGAGTAGATGTGTCTTGAGTCTATGGTGTGGAGACACCAGAGTGAGAGTACAGATATTCGTTGAGAATGAGAGTACTAAGCGTGACCATATCGAACAGTCATTAGGAAGTCTACCTTCCCATCGATGACTAGCTCGATGCTGCAGTTGTGTGTCTAGTTCTTTGACCTAAGGTGGATCGACAGTTCACCTTGAGTGTGTTATAGTTTGACTACACCATAACTTGGTCTCCTAGCCATTCAGAATCCTGAGGTGTATGTTGGCTGTAGCATATTCATTGTAGGAACTAGGTCGCACCAAGATGGGATCTATCAACCTCGGTAGATAAGAGGAGTAGTCCTATGATAATTGAAAGATCGAGTTCTTAAGTCCATGGCCATGGCAGAATGAAATAATGGAAAAAAATTTTTCATTAAGGTTTCACATCAGACTCGAATCGATCGATTAACACATATGACTGATGTTGGATTTGACGAGTTCACCTTAACCCTAATTCAGTCGGGACTCATGATAGAGGAACTCAATCACACAAGTAGCTGCACCAAGAGATTTATCTTTAGTTCTGATGGGTTGCCACCATATACTGCTAGGTATCACTGATGAATTTTGAGAGCAATTAGAATGATATTGATGATCGATCATTCTAATTGTCTGAATCAGAAGAGTTCTGATCCATCGAAAGGAGTTTCAATGATGTCGATGATGAGATCATGACATGTCTCATTACCATACAGAATTGAACCTAACTGGGTCATACAAACAAGGGTTAGGGTCTGGATGTCATCAATTGGGCTAACCTAATTGATTTGGATAAGATCCAATTAGGTTCAAGGAAATCGTGCTAGCACACGATTGAGCCTAACTTTCTCCTTGTGTAATCTTTTCTGTCTCTACTGAGCCAAATATGATTTGACTCATCCAGAGAATCTTAGAAAGATTTTTCTCAGTCTAAATAAAGCTTATCCAGCTCAGAAAAGGCTTATCTTAATTCATGAGATGAATTTAAGACAACATCTGCTAATTCCTAGCACTTGCCAATTTCATTTTAGGACATCTGTCAAAAGTTGACATATGGGTCTTAAACTGAAGAGAGCTCATTTGAGGATTTTTGTGGAGTGTCCATATACCAAAACCTAATTGAATTGGGTTTCATAATTAGATTATGGCGTGAGCCCAATTGGATTAAAGTGGGCGCCCCAAATGGATAAGAACCAAAGAGTCCTGATAAACATGGACTCTTTGGCGCCACCTTACTTGAGCTTATCCAATGTTGGCACCAACTTAGGAGAGAGGATGGGATTCTTATCTGATGTGATTAGATGATATCATTCTACCAATCAAAATTTTTTCAAAATTTATTGAAATTTTTTGATTGGTTGAATGTTATGGCACTGCGCAGCATACAGGGTCTATATAAATCCTACTATGCCTAGGGTTTCGAGGAAGAAGTTATTTTATGCACAAAACTCAATAGCTACCATCCTCTCTTCTCTTCTCTATATCCTCTCTACTCTCCTTCTTCCTCTCTTCACATCCAAAGAGTTGGACATCCATCTGCCAAAGATCCAAGGCGTGGTGACGCCTGGAATAGAAGGCTGTAGGACTTCTTCGATAGGCTGCTGCTCCAACTTCAGGAAGACTTTTGAAGATTTTTCTAATCAGATTTAGATCTAATTTTTGGAGCATAGATTCACAAAGAGAAGACATTCTAGATTCTGCTCGAGTGGATATCGGTAGAGGCTAGGTGCTTGCATGGCTACATCAGAACCTCGGGCTATGAAGAGATCATCTATAGGATAATCAAATTACCCTTGAGGTATTACTTATTTCCTCATCCCTTTTAGATTTGTTTTAGACTTAATATCAGATGTGAAGATTAGATCTAGAGACTTAGATCTGAAATATATGTAAGATAATTTTTTTTAAATTATTCCACCCGAGATTTGATGAAATATGGAAGATCCTACGAGGAAAAGCGATTTTCCTCCTTCAACTGGTATCAGAGCCAGGTTGTTGGCTCTATTTCAGATCTAATTTAGATCTGATTTTAATTTTTATTTATCTGATATTAAAGATTTTAGATATCACATCAGATATGATAGGATCTAAAATTAAAATATTTAAAAATTAAATCTAAGAAGATCTAACATGCATAAGATGCATGACTAGACTAGGATTAGTTGAAGCCATGAATAGTCTTAAGTCTTATATTTTAATGAGATTAAAATATAAATTAAATTTAATTTATTATTTATTTTTTTGATATTATAAATATTATAATCAGATCAAAAAATAAAAAATAAAATTTTAATTTTTTCATAAAATTGATCTGTTGCATGTCTAGACTAGTTATAGAATTATTCTAGTAACCTGTCTAGAATAGATTTAATTTTGAATAGTTTAATTTAAATCTTATTTTTTAGATATTACATATGATGTATCATATCTGAAAGTATGTTAATTAGATTGATTTTTGATACATGAGATGTATGCAAATCATGTATTAGTTAGATCTTAAATTGTATATGTGATATGTTAATTTAGATCTAACTAGTTTTGTAGTTAAATTTATATTTCTGATTAAGATGTTCCTCATGGCCGTCCAGTCATAAGAACAAAGTAAGGTTTTAAGATCCTCTCTTTCCATTCAATGGGATGTTCATATGACATGTAGGGGTGCCATGCGTTCATCCTTAATTAGAAATCAAAACTTACTTTTCTGCAAAATCCTAGATCCTGAAATTCTAGGATTTATTTTACATGCTTTGTTTATGAACCCAAACTTAATTAATGAATTAAGATTATGAAATTAAGTTAGGTCTAAGATTGAGAATTTCAGATCTAAGACATTTTCATAAAATTGGGTTCGGGCTTGGTTAGCTCAATTAGGTCTAGCAGTTGATCAAATCGAATCAAGAGTTGGTTAGGTGGGATCATGAAAGCTAATAATTGACCAACCTAATAGGATTAAGTCTGAGTCAAGGTCGAATCACATTTAGATGTGACTCGATCAAATAAAGACCTAATTTGGCTCAATGGTTAGAGCTTGGATTGTAGGCTAACCTAATTAGTTCTGGTTCGATAATTTGGTGTCTAAGGTAAGTTGGGCAGATGCGATCGACTGATTTTTAATTGGGAGCTACTCGATTCGAATGCGTTCTTGTCGAGTTAATGGCATATCCCTCCCACCGGTCTCACTTACCTGGCCATATGTGTCGACTCAGTTCTAATTAGAGGTGGCTAACAATTCGAGCTAACCCATGCCACTAGGTTAGTCATAATTGTTATGACTATGTCAAGTCTAGTTTAATGAGACCTAAATCAAATCTCCTTAAGAAAATTTTAAGTCTAGGTCTTCCACCATTATGGATGTGCGGGCCCTTTTCGGGGTTGATTGTTCTCAGTTGGTTACAGTGGCTCAGTTGCATCGGAAAGATGCAACCATGTCCATTAGGCATTGGATGCTACGAATTAGAGGATGGGTTGGGCTCAATATTTTGGATACGGTGAGGGATCCAATTAGAAATCTAGTTCGTGCAAATGGTGGGTCTGACTTAACTAAGGATTGGAGCAATATCCCGGGCACGGTGAGCTTCATGAATTAGAGACAAAGTTTTTGGTGCACCATGATTAGAGAATCATTGGACAAGAGTTATCCACTCATCGGTTGACCCATCACCAATAACTGTTAGGTGAGGTGGTGAGCCAGTCGGTGAGACCACACCATCCACTAAAAATCACTGATCATGGAGATTTTCACATCTCTACCAAGGGAGTGTAGGGATCTAAGAAAATAGTGGGAGCCTAATTTATTTAAAAATAAAACTCCTAAATAAATTGGTTAAGTCTGATTACAAAATCTAACTAGAAACTTTTGACTCTCTATAGAAAACATGTCTACCTCAAACCCCCTGACCAAAATTCTAGACACCAACAGATTGTGTCATGGCCTGGCCTGGCCCATGCAACAATCAGCCAAAGCCCAAAACAAAACAAAAAAAAAAAGAAGGAAAATAGAGGAGAAGAACTCCCGAAGGGAGTCTTCTTCCTCCGTTCACCGGCTCCTAATCGGAGTCGGAAACAAGTTCCCTCCGACCCTATTTAAGGAGGAGATCCCTCCTCTCTCCTTTCCATCGAAAATCATAAGCTCAAACGATGGCAATCACCGAAAAAATCTCGTGGAAGACCGTCCCTGTGCCGTCCAATTTCTCGTCGAAAAAGCTTCGCCGACGACGGAGGTAAGCCTCCTCCCCTTCCTCTCTTCTCCCTCTTCCTTTTCGTACCGATGTGCACGCTCGTCGGTGACTGGAGTCACCGGATTTTGTTACGGAAGTAACCTTCATTTTTTTACCATTTTTCTTGGATTACCGGCGTCGGTGGTCACCGTCGACCACCAGTTTGGCCCTCTTCTTATCGGCGAGTCATCCCCCTCCTACCGATGGCCGCCCCATGCTGGCTACGCCGCTGGCCGGCCAGCCAACGAGGGGACCTCAAGGTCCCCTGTTTCAGCCCAAAAAAAACCCACGGGAAAGAAGAGAAGAAGAAGGAGGAGGAAAAGAAAAAGAAAAAGAAAAGAAGAAGAAGGAAAAGAAAAGAAAAAGAAAAGAAAAAGAAAAAAAAAGAAAAAAAGAAAAAGAAAAAGAAAAGAAAAGAAAAGAAAAGAAAAGAAAAGAAAAGAAAAAGAAGAAAAAAAAAGAGAGAAAAGAAAAGAAAATAATAATAATAATAATAATAAAATATATATATATACTTATATATATATAAATAAATGAATAAATAAAAAAAATAAAAAAAATGAGAGAGAGAGTTTCTCTCTCTCATCTCTCTTCTTTCAGTCTGAACCCTTACTTTCTCTCTCTGAAATTGGACTTTCTCTCTCTAGAATTTTCTTTCTCTAGATTATTTCTCTCTCTTGATGAATTTTTCTCTCTCTAAAGTTATTCCTCTAGGATTAGCATAGTGGAAGGCTTCATTTGATGATTTTGATCGAGTTTAGGGAAGAGCCTGATTTTAAGTGAGGTCTTGATTTAGGATTTGTTTAGATTGAATTTTGAATTAAAATTAATGTAAAAATATAATTTTGGATAATAGGTACGAAAAAATTTCTTAAAGTTAGTCGATCTATTCATTCAGTGCTCCGTGAAAAGTAAGTAATGAATCATCTTCTCGAGATATTTCATATTTATTCTGAAAATAAATAATTATTCTCTGAAATTATGTATGATTTATGAAATTATATTTTGAAAGAATAATGCTTTTGAAATATTATGGTATGTCGATTTATGCACATGTTCAATAAAAAATTATGATATATTATGGTACAAAGTGTTTTGATACAGATTGGATTTATGCTCTCAGCCTAACTATGTTTCAGTGGGCCCCGCCAATGGGGATTATACGTTGGTACTCAGTGGACCCTGCCAGTGGGGGTTGTGCGCTGGTGTTTGTGGACCCTGCCAGTGGGGGTTGTGCGCTGGTATTCTGTGGACCCGCCAATGGGGGTTAAACGTGGTCATAGTTGAGGCTGTTGAGTTACTAGTATTTTTGAATCGAATTGAATTTATGATTATATTATATGTGAATATTTAAAAATATTGAATCTGTATTAAATCAGCATGAAATATACTCTTATATTTATTTACAGCATTATTCTTAAAAATTATAAAATATCTAGTTGAGATATTTGTTACTCATTGGACTGTCTAGCTCATTACCTTTCTTTCTATTTTTCAAATTCAGATAATTAATTTCGAGCGTGGGAAGAAATATTGGGACAGAGCTTTTAGAGGCGAGATTTAGCATTGTCAACTTCATTGAACTTAGACCTATTGTTTTATTGTTAGTAAAATTTTATTGGATGTAAGACATTTGATTTAATTACTTGAATTAAAGTTGAATAATAATTTTTTGAATTTATTCCGCTATGATGCATTGATATCATGATGAGATGCCTTGCATGCTTATGAAGAGAGTTCTTTATAAGTATGCGGCGGTTGCCATGACCCTCGATTCACAATCTCAGATCGGGGGTGTGACAATTAATATGGTATCAGAGCATAAGTGGATAAACTATGACACATAGAATTAGACATAGTATGAGTGAAGGTGGGTAAACATTAGGAATATTGGGACGATAAAGTATGAGCATCATAATAAACCTATCCTAACAAATAGATAAATGAATCTAATAAGATTTTTGAATTTTGAAAGTACGAATAAGAAGAAATATTTTTGAATTTTGATTAATTGGGATGTCATCATATAATTCATAGAAGTATGTTTTTCCTATCTTATGATGGGTTGGAATTAAGAGTGGTTAATATTTTGAAATAAATAAAAAAATAAATGAATGATGATGAATGAAGTTCTTATGCAAGAATAGAGACATTGACCTTCTTCTATTCACAAGAGATAGATTTGACTTGAGTCATGAGATATTGAACATTATTTTTCAGAAAATGAGATTATAATTTCGAAATTTTGAAATATTGAAAATATTTGAGATGTTGATCTTGATAAATAAGAAAATGAATGGTTCTATTTCAGATCGAAATTAATGTATTGACTTTTTTCTTATGAAATGATTTAAGAATGAATTTATATCAAGAATTAGAATATTGAAATATTTGTGGATGAGATTCAAGTAAGAAACTATGAAGACTCAGACAAGAAAAATTTCGAGGATGAAATTTTTTTTAGAGGAGAAGAATGTCATGGCCTGGCCTGGCCCATGCAACAATCAGCCAAAGCCCAAAACAAAACAAAAAAAAAGAAGGAAGGAAAGTAGAGGAGAAGAACTCCCGAAGGGAGTCTTCTTCCTCCATTCACCGGCTCCTAATCGAAGTCGGAAACAAGTTCCCTCCGGCCCTATTTAAGGAGGAGATCCCTCCTCTCTCCTTTCCACCAAAAATCCTAAGCTCAAACAGCGGCAATCGTCGGAAAAGTCCCGTGGAAGACTGTCCCTGTGCCGTCCAATTTCTCACCAGAAAAGCTTCGCCGACGATGGAGGTAAGCCTCCTCCCCTTCCTCTCTTCTCCCTCTTCCTTTCCGTGCCGATGTGCACGCTCGCCGGCGATCGGAGTCACCGAATTTTGTTGCGGAAGTAACCTTCATTTTTTTATCATTTTTCTTGGATTATCGGCGCTGGTGGTCACCGCCGACCACCGGTTTGGCCCTCTTCTTATCGGTGAGTCATCCCCCTCCTACCGATGGCCGCCCCACGCTGGCTGCGCCGCTGGCCGGCCAGCCAGCGAGGGGACCTAAAGGTCCCCTATTTCAGCCCAAAAGAAACCCACGGGAAAGATGAGAAGAAGAAGAAGGAGGAGGAACAGAAAAAGAAAAAGAGAAGAAGAAGAAGGAAAAGAAAAGAAAAAGAAAAGAAAAAGAAGAAAAATAAAAAAAGAAAAAGAAAAGAAAAAAAAGAAAAGAAAAGAAAAGAAAAGAAAAAGAAGAAAAAAAAAGAGAGAAAAGAAAAAAAAAAATAATAATAATAATAAAATATATATATATATACTTATATATATATATATATATATAAATGAATAAATAAAAAAAATAAAAAAAATGAGAGAGAGAGTTTCTCTCTCTCCACTCTCTTCTTTCAGTCTGAATCTTTACTTTCTCTTCTAAAATTTTCTCTCTCTAGATTGTTTCTCTCTCTTGATGGATTTCTCTCTCTCTAAAGTTATTCCTCTAGGATTAGCGTAGTGGAAGGCTTCATTTGATGATTTTGATCGAGTTTAGGGAAGAGTCTGATTTTAAGTGAGGTTTTGATTTGGGATTTGTTTAGATTGAATTTTGAATTAAAATTAATGTAAAAATATAATTTTAGATAATAGGCATGGAAGAATTTTTTAGAAGTTAGTCGATCTGTTCATTCAGTGCTCCGTAAAAAGTAAGTAATGAATCATCTTCTCGAGATATTCTATATTTATTCTGAAAATAAATAATTATTCTCTGAAATTATGTATGATTTATGAAATTATATTTTGAAAGAATAATACTTTTGAAATATTATGGTATGTCGATTTATGCACATGTTCAATAAAAAATTATGATATATTATGGTATAAAGTATTTTGATACAGATCGGATTTATGCTCTCAGCCTAACTATGTTTCAGTGGGCCTCGCCAATGGAGATTATACGTTGGTACTCAGTGGACCCTGCTAGTGGGGGTTGTGCGCTGTTGTTTGTGGACCCTGCCAGTGGGGGTTGTGCGCTGGTGTTTGTGGACCCTGCCAGTGGGGGTTGTGCACTAGTATTCTGTGGACCCCGCCAATGGGGGTTAAACATTGGTCATAGTCGAGGCTGTTGAGTTACGAGTATTTTTGAATCGAATCGGATTTATGATTATATTATATGTGAATATTTGAAAATATTGGATTTGCATTAAATCAGTATGAAATATATTTTTATGTTTATTTACAGCATTATTCTTGAAAATTATAAAATATCTAGTTGAGATATTTATTACTCATTGGGCTGTCTAGCTCATTACCTTTCTTTCTATTTTTCAGATTCAGATAATTAATTTCGAGCATGGAAAGAAATATTGGGACAGAGCTTTTAGAGGCGAGATTTAGCATTGTCAACTTCATTGAACTTAGACCTATTATTTTATTGTTAGTAAAATTTTATTGAATGTAAGATATTTGATTTAATTACTTGAATTAAAGTTGAATAATAATTTTTTGAATTTATTCCGCTGTGATGCATTGATATCATGATGAGATGCCTTGCATGCTTATGAAGAGAGTTCTTCATAAGTATGCGGCGGTTGCCATGACCCTCGATTCACAATCTCGGGTCAGGGGCGTGACAGATTGACTGGATCCAATTTTAAAAATTGGTTGAGGAACTATATAATTATTCTGGATTCTAAAAAATTGACTCATGTCTTAGACTAGGACCCACCTGCCATGCTAGCACGTCCGACTGCTGAATAGAGAGCATCTCTGAAAAAGTGGACGGATGATGATAACAAAGTAAGGTACTACATGTTGAGTGTAATGTCTGATGACTTGCAGCGCCAATATGAGAATATTTTTATTACCTGCCAAATGTTGGCTCACCTGCAAGAATTGTTTGGTGAACAGAGTCGCGCGGCCAAGTATCAAGTCTGTCAAAGACTTTTTAAGACCAAGATACGTGATGGGCAGTCAGTCCAAGATCATTGTTTGATAATGATCAAGGATCTTGAGGAGCTTGAGAAGCTCGGTATCATCTTAGACAAGGATTTTCAGATTGATGTGATCCTTCAATCTTTGTCCGATGAATATGGTCAGTTCATCATGAACTTTTATATGTATAAGATGTAGTGTACCTTGGTCGAGTTAATGAACATGCTGGTTACGGCTGAGCTTTCTATGAAGGGTTCAAAAGGCTCAATTCTTACTGTAGAGCGAACTTCTTCCAAAAAAAAATCTTTTGAAAAGAAAAAGAAGTCTGTGAAGAAGCAGAAGGTGGATGGCAAGAAGAAGAAGACAGAATCGAAGAAGAAGGCTGCTGATAAGGAAAAATATTTTCACTGCCAATCAGACGGCCATTAGAAGCGAAACTGTCCTCAGTACCTGGCCACCCTGAAGAACAAGAAGGATGGTCCTTCTGGAGGCATGCTCATTTTAGAATCTAATCTTTCGATTTCTTCTGCATCCAGTTGGGTGCTTGACTCTGGTTCTAGTGCTCATTTGTGCACTTCTATGCAGAGTCTTGAGGAGAGCAGGAGGCTGAGGGATGGAGAGATGATCCTACGCATCGAGAATGGAGCAAGAGTTGCTGCTGTGGCTGTGGGAATCTACCCTCTACGATTACTGTTAGGATTAGATTTATTTCTTAGAATTTGTTATTATGTGGCTGCAGCAAGCAGAAATTTAATTTTTGTTTCATGTTTAGCATAAGAAGGCTATATGATTAGCTTTTATAAGGACCATTGTAATATTTTTTATGAAAATAATAAAGTTGCAGATGGTTTTCTTATTAACGATCTCTATCAGCTACATATTGATGTATCTGTATTTAATATTCAGCAAAATATGAATGCCATAGGAAATTAAAGGCCTAGAGATAGTTTAAATGATAAGTATCTGTGGCACCTAAGGCTAGATCATATAGTAGAAGACATGGTTAACAAATTGGAGAAATCCGAGCTATTGAGTCCGTTGACTTCTGAGTCATATCCAGTTTGTGAATCATGCCTTCAAGGCAAAATGACCAAGCTTCCTTTTGTGGGACATGGGGAAAGGGCCACAGACCTACTTGCCCTAGTACATACGGATGTGTGCGGCCCGACTAGAGGCAACTACATTTACTTCATTACCTTTACCGATGATATGTCTAGGTACGGATATGTATTTCTAATGAAGCACAAGTCTGAAGATTTTGAAAGGTTTAAAGAATTCAGACATGAGGTAGAAAAACAAACAAGAAAGTCCATTAAGATTCTTTGATCAGATCGAGGAGGTGAATACCTTAGTCGGGAGTTCCTAGACTATCTTAAGGACAATGGCATAGTCTCTCAATGGACTTCACCTGGAACACCTCAACTCAACGGGGTTTCAGAATGGAGAAATCGGACCCTATTAGATATGGTCTGTTCCATGATGAGCTTCACGGACCTCTCCGAATTTCTTTGGGGACATTGTCTCATGGCAGCAATTTATGTATTGAATAGGGTTCTTTCTAAAACCGTTCCTACCACACCATATGAGATATGGCATGGTAAGAAGCAAGTCTGAATCATCTCAAAATTTGGGGTTATCTGTCTTATGTCAAGAGACAACAGGCAGACAAGTTAGAGTTCAGATCTTTTAAAGCTCGATTCATAGGATATCCTAAAGAGTCATTAGGATACTATTTCTATATTCCGAAAGATCACAATGTGATTGTGAGTCGAAATGCTATTTTTCTTGAAAAATAGTTTATTCAAGATGGTGGCATCGGAAGAATAATTAAGCTCAAGTAGAATGTCTCCCAAGAGCAATGAGCTAAAGAACCTAAGGAACCTAATCAATCAGAACCAGTCTTAACACAACCTCTTCTACCTTGTAGATCGACTAGGGTTTTCCATCCTCTTGAAAGGTACTTAGGTACCATACAAGAGGATGTAGAGGAAATGTTCCTCATGAGAAATGGGGTTCATGGTGATGATCCCAAGACCTATGATGAAGTGATATCAGATATCGACTCCGAGAAATGGTTAGAGACAATGAGATCATAAATTGACTCGATACACTCAAACCAAGTCTAGACCTTGGTAGATCCATCTGAAGGTATTGTACCTATTGGGTGTAAATGAATCTTCAAGAGAAAGATAGGTACAGATGAGAATGTGGAGACATTCAAGGCTAGGCTCGTAGTCAGCGTGAAGGCATTAACTATCAGGATACCTTCTTACCCGTAGCCATACTAAAATCCATCCACACATTGCTTACTGTTGTAGCCTATTTCGATTATGAAATATGGCAGATGGACGTGAAAATGGCATTCTTAAATGGATATCTTGAGGAAGATATTTATATGGAACAGCCGCTTGGTTTCACATCCAGTGATGATGATCATAAGATTTGCAAGCTGCAAAGGTCCATTTATGGACTTAAGCAAGCATCTCGGAGTTGGAATACTCATTTCCATGATGTGATCAAAATATTTGGTTTCATCAAGAATGAGGAGGAACCATGTGTGTTCAAAAAGGTCAGTAGGAGAGCAGTTGTCATCCTCATATTGTACGTAGATGACATCCTCCTAATTGGGAATGACATTCCCATGTTGACCTCCGTCAAAGTATGGTTGTCTAAGGAGTTCTCTTTGAAAGATCTAGGAGAGGCATCCTTTATACTGGATATTAAGGTCTATAAAGATAGACCAAATAGGATGCTCGGACTTTCACAGAAGATGTACATAGAGGAGGTGCTAAAAAGGTTTAGCATGGAAAACTCCAAAAGAGGTTTATTACCTTTTAGACATGGCATTCATCTCTCCAAGAAGATGTGCCCTAGCACACCTGAGGAGATTGAACGCATGAGCAAGATCTCTTATGCTTCGGCAATAGGGAGCCTCATGTATGCCCTGCTATGTACATGACCTGATATAGCCCATGCTGTGAGTGTCACAAGCAGATATCAATCGAATCCAGACGAAGAGCACTGGACTTCTGTGAAATATATCCTTAAGTACTTGAGAAGGACTAAGGATATATTTCTAGTCTTTAGAAATGAAAAACTCCAGTTTCAGGGATATACAGACTCAGACTTTATATCTAATATAGATGATCGAAAGTCGACATCTGGGAGTTTGTTCATTTGCAATGATGGTGCAGTCAGCTGGAAGAGTTCCAAGCAGACGGTGATTGCTGATTCAATCATGGAGGTAGAGTATATTACTGTATTGAAAGCTGTGAAGGAGGTATTCTGGTATAAGAAGTTTGTCACAGAGCTTGGAGTGATGTCATCGGATGCCATACCTCTTTTCTGCGACAATAATGGCGCCATAGCCCTAGCTAAGGAGCCAAGGTCTCACCAGAAGTCCAAGCACATCGAGCGGTGATTCTATCTGATCTGTGATTACCTCAAAAAAGGTTATGTTGAGGTCAAGAGAGTCGACTCCACAGATAATGTGGTAGACTCGCTGACAAAGCTATAAGGCCAGCAGAAGATCGAAGCCCACCTTGAGAAGATGGGACTTACATATGTAGCCAATTGGCATTAGGTCAAGTGAGAGTTTGTTAGATGTGTGCCCTAGATTCCAGATCGGCTGACACATTTCTGTACAAATCTAAGGGCAAATTTGTAATTTTAACTATAAATGAATAAAAGGGTTATTCTTCTATCACATTGTGTACATTGTGTCTGTGATACATCCTTTGAGTTAGTAGGAATGTGAATTCATATTTTCAAGAGTTAAAAATTTAAAACATGAATTTACATAACTAACTCATAAACAGCTCCTGACCATAAGATCATCACGAGGATGGTGATCGATCCGGAAGGTTGGTGTACGATCGCTTTCTTAGGGTAGATGTGTCTTAAGTCTATGGTGTGGAGACATCAGAGTGAGACTACAGGTATTCATTGAGAACGAGAGTACTGAGCGTGACCATATCGAGCAGTCATAAGGAAGTCTACCTTTTTGTCGATGACTAGCTCGATGCTGCAGTTGTGTGTCTAGTTCTTTGACCTGAGGTGCATCGACAGTTCACCTTGAGTGTGTTATAGTTTGACTACACCATAACTCGGTCTCCTAGCCATTCGAAATCCTGAGGTATATGTTGGCTGTAGCATATTCATTGTAGTAACTAGGTCGCACCAAGATGGAATCTATCAACCTCAGTAGATGAGAGGAGTAGTCTTATGATAATTGAATGATCGAGTTCTTAAGTCTATGGCCATGGCAGAGTGAAATAATGGAAAAGAATTTTCCATTAAGGTTTCACATCAGACTCGAATCGATTGATTAACTCATATGACTGATGTTGGGTTTGACGAGTTCACCTTAACCCTAATTCAGTTGGGACTCATGATAGAGGAACTCAATCACACAAGTAGCTGCACCGAGAGGTTCATCTTCAGTTCTGATGGGTTGCCACTACATACTGCTAGGTGTCACTGGTAGATTTTGGGAGCAATTAGAATGATATTGATGATCAATCATTCTAATTATCTGAATCAAAAGAGTTCTGGTCCATCGAAAGGAGTTTCGATGATGTCGATGATGAGATCATGACATGTCTCATTACCATACAGAATTGAACCTAACTGGATCACACAAATAAAGGTTAGGGTCTGGATGTCATCAATTAGGCTAACCCAATTGATTTGGATAAGATCCAATTAGGTTCAAGAAAATCGTGCTAGCACACGATTGAGCTTAATTTTCTCCTCGTATAATCTTTTCTATCTCTACTGAGCCAAATATGATTTGACTCATCCAGAGAACCTTAGGAAAGTTTTTTTCAGTCAAAATGAAGCTTGTTCAGCTTAGAAAAGGCTTGTCTTAATTTATGAGATGAATTTAAGACAACACCTGCTAATTCCTAGCACCTGCCAATTTCATTTTAGGACATCTGTCAAAAGTTGACATATGGATCTTAAATTGAAGAGAGCTCATTGGAGGATTTTTGTAGAGTATCTACATGCCAAAATCCAATTGAATTGGGTACCATAATCAAATTATGGCGTGAGCCCAATTGAATTAAAGTGGGCGCCCCAAATGGATAAGAACCAAAGAGTCCTGATAAACATGGACTCTTTGGCGCCACCTTACTTGAGCTTATCCAATGTTGGCGCTAACTTAGGAGAGAGGGTAGAGTTCTTATTTGATGTGATCAGATGATATCACTCCATCAATCAAAATTTTTTCAAAATTTATTGAAATTTTTTGATTGGTTGAATGATATGGCACTGTGCAGCATACAGGGTCTATATAAACCCTGCTGCACCTAGGGTTTCAAGGAAGAAGTTGTTTTATGCACAATACCCAATAGTTGCCACCCCCTTCCCTCTTCTCCACATCCTCCCTGCTCTCCTTCCTCCCCTCTTCACATCCAAAGAGTTGGACGTCCATCTGGCAAAGATCCAAGGCATGGTGACGCCTGGAACAAAAGGTTATAGGACTTCTTCGACAGGCTGCTACTCCAACTTCAGAAAGACTTTTAAAAATCTTTCTAATCAGATTTAGATCTAATTTTTAGATCATAGATTTGTGAGGAGAAGATGTTCCAGATCCTGCCCGAGTGGATATCGATAGAGGTCAGGCGCTTGTGTGGTTACATCAGAACCTCGGGCTGTGCAGAGATCATCTACAGGGTAATCAGATTACCCTTGAGGTATTATTTGTTTCCTCATCCCTTTTAGATTTGTTTTAGACTTAATATAAGATATGAAGATTAGATCTAGAGATATAGATCTAAAATATATGTAGGATAATTTTTTTTAAAATTATTCCACTCCAGATTTGATGAAATCTGGAAGATCCTACGAGGAAAAGCGATTTTCCTCCTTCAACTTGCCTATGGGTCATGGCATATAACTCTCTAAGAAGATGTCACCTAAGACACCTGAAGAGAGAAATAGAATGAGTTTTATTCCTTATGCTTCGATCGTAGGATCAATAATGTATGCTATGCTGTGTATGAGGCCTGATGTAGCTTATGCCTTGGGCATTGTAAGCAGATTTCAGGCATATCTAGGGGAGGATCCTTGGGAACCTGTGAAAAATATACTCACGTACTTGAGAAGGACTAGAGATATTTTTCTCATATATGGTGGATCTAATTTAAAACTAAAAGGTTATATTGACTCTAGCTTTTAATCTGATCCGGATGATAGTAAATCTATATCTAGGTATGTGTTCACCCTATATGGTGGAGCAGTAAGTTGGAAGAGTTCTAAACAGCAAACTGTTACTGACTCAGTCACTGAGGTTGAGTACATTGCTGCTAGTGAGACTGCTAAGGAGGCCGTCTGGATGAAGAAATTCATCTCAAAATTGGGTGTGGCTCTAGGGATTGAACAACCAGTGCCCCTCTATTGTGACAATACTAGGACAGTTACTCAAGTCAAGGAACCAAGGTCTCATCATAAATCCAAGCACATTCTAAGATGGTTCCACCTCATTTAGGAGATAGTCGAAAGATGCGATGTGATCGTGAAGCGAGTTGATACCAAGAATAATATAGCGGATCCGTTCACTAAGACCTTATCATTGTAGCAGCTTGACCACCACCTTGATTGTATGGGCATCAAGTATAAAGGCGATTGGCTTTTGTACAAGTGGGAGATTAAAAGAATAATATCCTACAAACCAATCACATATGAGATGCAATCAGGTATTTTCTATAATTTATCTTCCAAACTCATATAATTGACATTGTTATTTAATAAAATAAGCTTTTTGATTCATTATAAGCTACATCTTATTATTGTTTTTAAGATTATAATGAACTCCATAGGTCTGGTCAATGATTTTAGGGCCATGATGAGATCATGCTAGTGAGATCTAAATTTTTGATAGCCATGACCTAAAATATTTTCAGTCATTGGTTCGTTGAGTCGGAGATCAATAATAATGATAAGACTGACATGTCCTATATATGCTCAGTGATGAGGGTGGTTGATCTCACAACCACTTGTGTAGCGACACTAATACAAAAATATGGGTGCTCATTAAAGAATGAGTTCACTAAATAGATCTGAGAGAGAATATTTGATGGAGTTTTATTTATATGTTAGCTGATTGTTCTCTAGTGGGAGTTGTGTAAGTGATCCTTTGACCTGAGATCATCATGGTACCTTGTGTACATGAATCCATATTTTGATTCACTTCCAAACTTTATTCTTTGATCCTTGTGTGGGGTGTTCTGGATGTGGTGAAGCATGCATAGAGATTATGAGTGATCAATAAGGGATCAGTCACTCTTAATAAGAGGAGTGAACATCCTATATGATCTCATAGGTTGATAATTTTGAAAATCTTTGGCCAAAGTAGGATAATAATTAGAAAAATTTTTTAATATATCATCAATTGAATTATCACTTTTTGATCGAGATACGTATAGATAAGCAATTGAGTTTGACATGATTCCATACCCACAACTCATTTGGGATGTTATTTGACTGAAGGATTGAATTACACGGTAACTTACCACTGAAAGGTATTTTGATAATTTTTCATCAAAATTCTAAATCTTCTGAATAGCCATGACACATTACTAGATGTCAATCTTGACTTATGAACTCATCAAAATTAAAAAAGTTTAATTTGAGAATTAATTAGAAAGAGTCCTAGTTGATTGAGACTCTTGAGCTGACCTAATCTGATCGGATTAGGATTAGGTCAAGAGTTTGTGTCCACTGTTGGCTAAATTTGGAAACCAATGGATCACACACTTTGAGATTTGATCTTGATCTAATTTAATTAGGATTTAATATAAATCTTAGAGGTTAATTTGATATGCTAGCACATTGTGTTAATCCAAGTTCCTAATTTGGTTAGGTTCAAAGTATTTGAGCTAAACTAGACCTGTGACCTTTGACCTGATTGGATTGGGTCTATTTTAATTGGACTCTTATCCAACTTGAAAGTATTTTAAGTGTGGAAGGAGGCCTCCATGCCCATCAGATTCCATGCTCAAAAGTAAATGCTGCCCACCCTTTATTGCGTGAGAAGTGGAAGAGTCCTTCTTCATGAAGACTCCTATCCATCTCCTCATTTTTCTCCAGTTTCTTAATTATCACACATCAAATTTTTTTGAGAGATTTATGGGGGGTAGAAGAGGAGTCCTTCTATGTGAAGGCTCTTCTGCACCACTTTAAGTCATAGAGAATTAATTCTTCGTATGAAGATATGGAGCGCCAAGTGTTAGCACCCCTTGGGGGTTCTTCACATCCCTTCTTAGCCTATTTATATGGGGCATCCCATATGGGTTAGGTACTAGTTTTTGCTAAAAAATCAAAGTTTTTTGGTGTGTGATAAGAAAATAAAAATCTACAAAAAATTGAAAAAAATATAAGAAAAAAATTGAGAGGATAAATTGTAAGAAGGGTGGTGAGAAAAATAGCAAGTGTTGCTACCTTGTCCTAGAGTTTGATTTTTTCATTTGTTGGAGTAGAAAATCAAATCCTAGGTTGTGAGACTTCTAGAGAAAATTCTCTTGGTATGATCTTGGTGGCAAAATTGAAGGCAACTGAGCATCGGTGCGATCGTTCATCAAGTTTGAAGCCGACAATGTTCTTGTGAAGAAAAGGCTATGGTAGTTTATTGGTTAGAAAGGATCTTGGCCAACTTCCGTGTAGATCACCATTGGAGGACTTCTATTTTGGAGTCTCATAGAGATCACCTTCTTACCATACTACTCATTTGAGGAAGTATAAGATTCTATCTCTTTGCATACTTATTTTGTTTTGTTCGATATCTATAAGATGATTCTAGGGTTTGGGTTTCAGTTCGACAGTTTTAATTGTTAAAGCTCTTGATAAATATATTTAAAAATTTTTAAAATTTATTTTCTACTGCATGATCGAAATCCAACACAAATCTGATTGGAATGCATGGAGTCAATTTCTGACTTCATCGCTTCCATCCATTTTTCGGAGTCTATATCTAATATTGCCTCATCATAGGTCTTGGGATCATTCCTAATGTCCCTATCTTTCACAAAGAATACTTCCTCTAAATCCTCTGTAAGAATACCTAAGTACCTTTCAGGAGGATAGGAGACCCTACTTGATCTACGAGATAAAAGAGGTATCACATCTACTAGCTTATTACTGGGTTCAGGTTCTTGGACTCGATGCTCTTCAGAGACTTTCTCTTCGAGTTCAATCTTTCTCCCACTGCCTCTATCTTAGATAAACTCTTTTTTTAAGAAGATGGCATGACAGCTCATAATCACATTGTGATTCTCAAGAAGATAGAAGTAGTATATTATGGTTTTCTTAGGACACCCTATAAAGTGAGCCCTAAAAGACCTAGCCTCTAACTTGTCTACC
Source organism: Elaeis guineensis (assembly GCF_000442705.2). NCBI lineage: Eukaryota > Viridiplantae > Streptophyta > Magnoliopsida > Arecales > Arecaceae > Elaeis > Elaeis guineensis. Next base: position 60,372,528 of record NC_025995.2, on the reverse strand, counting down.
TGCTGTCGCTTGACATGGGCTGGATATTTTCAGATCTTGAGGTACCTAAGAGTTGGCTTTTTACTATATCATAACTCATATGGTGTGTTAGTAACAGATTTAGAGGGAATTTGATTCAAAAGATGAATTACAGAAATGCAATATATGTCCCCAGAGAAAGATAGGAAGGTCTGTGAAGCTCATCATGGATTGGACCATATTTAATAGGATCCGATTCCTTCTTTCGGATGCCTTGTTGAGCTGAAATATCTCTAGAGGTATCCACTATGAGACTATGCCATTATCCTTGAGATAGGTCCGAAATTTTTCACTGAGGTATTCTCCTCCTTGATCTGATTGAAGAATCTTTTTGGGTTTTTCGATCTATTTTTCTACTTCATGTCTAAACTCTATGAACTTTTCAAAGACTTCAGACTTTTGGTGTATCAAATACACAAACCCATACTATAAATAATCATCAATAAAAGTTATGAAGTAGATATAGCCATCCCTGACTTATACATTAAATGGATCACACACATCAGTGTGTACCAGGACTAATATCTCAATGGCCCTTTCTCCTTGTCCTACAAAGGACAACTTGATCATTTTTTCTTGAAGACATGATTCACAAACTGGATAAAACTCAAAAGTCAATGGTCTGAGAAGATCATCTTTCTCCAATTTGTTAAGTCTATCCTCTTCAATATGGCCTAGCCTAAGGTGCCATAGATATTTTTGGCTAATCCTATCTTTAAGTCTCTTAGACCCTGTGGCATTCACAATTTACTCGTTAATATTTACACTCACATCCATATACAAATGATAAAGACCGTTAGTCAAGAAAACACATGCAATAATTTTATTTTTAAAATAAATCGAACATATATCTTTATTAAAATAAAAATTATAATTATCCTGTGCTAGCATACATATAGAAATCAAATTTCTACTGGCTATCGATACATAATAGTAATTTTTAAGAATTAAACTAAGTCCTAACGATAGTCACAGAGGCCACAGCAGCAACCCTTGCTCCATTATTGACCTAAAGAGTGATCTCGCCTTCTTTCAACCCCCTCACTTCTTCAAGACCCTACATAGAAGTACATAAATGATGTTGCCCAGCTATGCAACCCAAGAGGGGGGGGTGAATTGGGTTTCTAAAAATTTTAAGCCCAACCGATTACTTAATTAATTTCTTATAATGAACAAGACAAAGATTTTAATTCAATATTAAATACCTAAAGCAGGAATGCAAGAATATAATAAAGATATAAAGTAAAGCGATAAAGCACACCACAAATACAAGGATTTATAGTGGTTCGGTGCTAACCTTGCACCTACATCCACTCCCCAAGATCCTACTTGAGAATTTCAATCCACTATCCTTTGTATTCAACCCGAATACAAAACGTCGGAAACTCCGACACTAGCTATCCCAAGCTAGATCACTTGTTTCCCGGGTACAAATAAACCCAAAACACTCCGATTTCAGGTTCAGATCAACCTTTTCTCGTTTTGGAAATCCTCCAAAAACAAGAACAAAAACTCACAAAGAGTAAGAATATTTAGAGCACAGATTAATACAATAACAGCTCCTTAAATGAGCAAATATAACAATAAAAACTTTACTCAAATGATGAACCCCTTTTTCAGATTTTCTCAAAGTGGATGAACGCTTGAATGAATGCTTGAGAAGAGGTTGATTGTTGATTGAAGATCTCTTGAAAGCTTTGAACGATCTCTAGATCAAGGCTGAAACAATAAGCTTGAAAGATCCTCTCCTTGAAAGCTCTTGCTTTTCTCTTTCACAATCTCTCTGGTATATTGTGGATCCTCTCTCTTTTTCTTTTTGGATTTTTCGTTGATCTCAGGCTTTTTCGTGCAGATTTCGGATCCTCTCTTCTGTTCTTCTCTCAAATTATCTCGTGGATCCTCTCAATGAATTTTATCTCTCTTTTGATCTGCTGATTGATCTTCTTGTTTTCTCTCCAATTTGATCTGCTATTTAATCTACAATTTCTTTCACCATTTAAAGCATTTTGTAGCATTAGAAGCAAGAGAAAACAATTTAGGTAGATAAAGAGCCGTTAGAGCAATTTTAGGAAGCATAAATGGCAATTAAAATGGGCAAAAAAATAGCCGTTGCTGACATTTTCCATCGCAGGGGTCGACTCATGAGTCGACTCATGCATCAGGAGTCGACTCATGAGTCGACTTCTGTTGCACAGACCAGAAGGTCTGATTTCTGGATTTTTCGGCTCAAATCAGCAGAGGTCGACTCATGAGTCGACTCATGCCTTGTGGGTCGACTCATGAGTCGACTCACAGGTCGTGCCAAGTCAAAAATCCAGCGTGCCATGGGAATTTTTTGCATGCCAATCAGCTCACAGTGCCATGAGTTGACTCATGAGTCGACTCATGCACTTCAAACCTTCATAACTTCAAAAATATAAGTCCAAATACAATGAAATTTTCACCAATAGTTTACAAATCATTTGTTCTATCAAATGATACTATCAAATCAGGATTTTAGTGAAATTATGATTTTGCCCTTGAAGAGCATAAGAACTTTTTTATTTTAAAATTATTTGTATCCTTCAATCTGCTTTGTAATCATCAAAATCAATCTAGGAGCAACAATCTCCCCCTTTTTGATGATGACAAAACATTTGAACAAAAATATTTATGTTAATGTATTAATTTCAAAAGAATCCATTATAGGTGTATATGTTTGAAAAGAGTATGATTCATTTGGCATGTAATATAAATGCAAAAATAGTTTGTCCATTTTCTTAAAGATTTGAAAAGGGTATTAGATCATTTTGAGTTTAAGATATATCAGAGCAAGAGAAGATAAATAAATTTTGCAATGTATCAGAGCAAGAAAAATAATTTTTAAAATGTTATCAGAAAAGATTTTATAATGTATCAGAGTAAATATTATAATATATCAGAAAAAATTTAACACTATATCAGAGCAAATGTTATAATATATCAGAGAAACTTTCACACTGTATCAGATCAAATTTTATCATGTATCAGAGCAAGTTAAAAGAAATTTTAGGGTGTATCAGAGTAAATCAAATTTCTTAAGATGTATCAAGGTAAATAAAATTTCAAAAGATGTATCAGAGCAAGTTTGAATTTTGAAATATATCAGAGCATATAAAAAAAATACTTATTTGCATTGTACTTATGATTTTGCTTTTGATGGATGGCTTTTTGTTTAAGTTCTGTCTGATACCAAGTTTTGATACCAAATTTCTCAAAGTTTTGTTTAATTTCTCCAATATTTGTTTCCCAATATCTTTTTTAATCTTCCAATTTTTGTTTAATTTCTCAAGTTTGGTTTAATCTTTCAATTCTTGTTTTTGTTTAATTTCTCCAGTTTGGTTTAATCTTCCAATCTTTGTTTTTGTTTAATTTCTCCCCCTTTTTCTCATAATTTAGGGTTTTGCTTTTTTTGTTTAATTTCAATTTTTGTTTTTGTTTAATTTCTCTCCTTTTTTGACATCATCAAACATAGTTAACTCTTCCTTTTTCTGAAACATTCTTTAATTTCTTCCCCTTTAGAGTTTTTCACAGATGTTTGCTCTCCCTTAATATAGCAATTATCAACAGCAAACAACAACAAGGAGAAGACAATATTTCAATAAGAAGAAATATATAACCAAAATATGATCGATATCATTACAAAGAGGTAGAAATATAAGTAAAAGATGATTCCATTAAAATCATAATTGTTTCAATACATAGTTCAACTTATAAAAATCAACCAGCTAATTTTCAATACATGGCCCCAAGGTACAGATCCTAGAACAAGATACTAACTCCTAGGACCTAGTAATGATCAAGACAAATCATGGATCGGAGTCATCAGATATGGTATAAGAAGCTGATGGATCAGAAGTGCGTCCTCTACCCCGTCTGCCTCTGGCACGAGCAGGAGAACGAGATGAACTGGGAGGCTGAGAACGCTGAGATGCTAAGGACTGAACAGAAAGGGTGAGTCTGATAGAATCAAGTACGTTCAGTGCTTTGGAAACAGATTGAAGTAGAGCAGTGAACTGAGTGGTAGCATGCTCACTCGATCCTCGGATCTCTTTCCTCAGTAGCTCATATCCACCTTCTAGTGCTCCTCTGAGTCTGCCAGCCTCTGCAGTGAGGTCTGTGACCTCAATAGTTGACTCCTGTGGCTTGGGATGGGCCAATGCAAGGACTTGCCCCTGCAAGTCAAGAACTCTGCCAGTAAGTCTCCAGACTGTGTCCTCAAGCTGCTGTATCCTGATGGACTGATCTGATATCATCTGAAATATAGTGGAGATGTGGGGAGTAATGGTCTGATCAGAAGAGGTGGCACCAGGTGCAAAAGAAGTACTACCCCACTGACTAGACAGCAAAGAAGCCACACGCTGTGAAATATGCTCAATCTGATCGTCAGCCAGTCTGAACTCTGAATGAGGTGCTCTGCTCTCTGGCTGATACACTGGTGTGGGCATCCTAGTAAACTCTGAAGGGCCAGCCTCAGTATCAGGAATGAACTGGGTATCTGGTGAAGCTGCCCTGAAGTCATGTACAGGAGAAGATGGACCTTCTTCTTCAGTTCTGTCCTCAGCTCTTGTTTCAGCTCTATCCTCAGCTCTTTCTTCAAAGCCCTTGATCCAACCACCATCAGTCTTTGTAATTCCCATTCGGTGCAGACTGTGTTGGTTTAAAGTGTCCACATGTGAGAGCTTGGTAGGTGTCTCCCCCTCACAGCTAACTCCAAACCTCCTAAATACTCTAGTAAGGGCCATACCATAAGGCAAGTGTGCCTTGGATCTGTTCAAAGTTTCTCTCATGGCCTCTATCATAAGTGCAGGGAGGTTTAGGGGGGTCTGAGTGATGATATGAAACATGACACATACATCTCTGCCAGATAGTAAGTCATGTCTACCACTCCTAGGAAAGAAGAGTTTTGTTACAATCTGATGCAGGACCCTCATCTCAATGGACAATAGCTTTGCTTCCAATTTGTTTAAACTTCCTGAAAAAGCTTCTCCTAAGATAATTCTGATCCCTTCTTCTTTAATTGGGAGTTCCATATATGAATATCCTTCACTAGGCAACTGAAGTATTTCTCTCAATATCCTAGAATCCAGGCAGATATCAATTCCCTTTACAGTTGAAGTCACTGACCCACTTCCATAAAGTAGGTTCTGGTAGAACTCTCTAACTAGATCAACATAGGTGACTTCCTTAAGGGAGCAGTAAAGTTTCCATCCTTGATTTTTGATCTTGGTAGCAAAGTAAAGCCTTCTTTCTCAAAGAACCGAAAATCTATATTTTTTTCGGTTTCTACTTTTCTATCAGAAAGAGGATTCACACTGGGGCTTATGGAGGATTGAGAGGGACCTTGAGTAGGTACTGAAACTGGAGTGGGAGCAGTTGAAGACTGAGCATGCCTTTTCTTTCGGATAATTTCTTCATGCTCACGGATTGATTTCCTTCTTTGGGGAAGCTTCATCTTTGGAGCCATATCCACTAAAGTAGCAGACAAGAAGACTTGAGTTGAGTGGAGGAGGGATCACAAGAGAGTAAAGAAGAATTTTGGTGGAGAAAAGAAGTGGATTTTGGAAGTTCGGTGAAGTGCTAGGGCACGTTCCAACCGCGCCAAGCAATGCGAGAAAGCACGAGAAATCTCTTTTCCAAGGAGGCGATTTTTGGTGGAGAGTAGGAGGAAAAATTGCCTCGAGATAAATCCTTGGATTTGGAGCAAAAAAGAGTTGGAAAGGACGGCTTTCGGAAGGAAGACGATGAGAAGATGAGTCATCTCACAAACAGGGTTCCCGTTTAAAAACAATGAGCCCGTGGGAAGTTTGTGGGATTTACAAGTTTGCCATTGAGTCAACTCATGGGGGTCAACTCATGAAGTTCAGAAAATCAGGAAAAATATGAATAAATTCTAGAAAAATTTGAAATTTTGAGTGAAAGAATTTTCTCAATGATAAGTTTTTAGAATGATAAATTTGAGCTTTTGGGACCAAGATAGATGTTGAAACTTGAGCTCTAATCAATTCTTTGGAAATTGAGAAATTTTAGGCAAATGGATCTAGAATTCCTAGATTTCTCCTAATTTCACAGAATCTATCCTCACTAAGGGCCTTTGTAAAGATATCAGCTAATTGATTTTCAGTGCAAACATATTCAAGAATTATGTTTTTATTTTGAACATGTTCTCTTATAAAATGATGTCTTATTTCAATATGTTTAGATCTTGAGTGTTGAATTGGATTTTTAGATAGATTTATGGCACTTGTATTATCACATCTTATTGGTGTTTCATTAAGTTTAATTCCAAAATCTTCGAGTTGTTGCTTAATCCACAAGATTTGAGCACAACAACTTTCGACTGTAATGTATTCAGCCTCAGTCGTAGACAGTGCCACCGAATTTTGTTTCTTGCTAAACCATGAGATTAGGTTAACTCCAAAAAATTGGCAAGTTCCACTTGTGCTTTTTCTATCTAATTTACATCCAGCAAAATCAGCATCTGAATATCCTAACAAATTAATTTGTGAGTCCTTAGAGTACCATAACCCTATAGTTTGTGTACCATTTAAGTATCTAAGGATTCTTTTAACAGCATTCAAATGAGATTCTTTAGGATTAGATTGATATCTAGCACATAAGCAAACACTAAACATGATATCAGGCCTACTTGCAGTTAGATATAATAATGAGCCAATCATACCTCTATAGTATTTTAAGTCTACGCTTTTACCTTCATCATCCTTGTCAAGCTTACATGAGGGACTCATTGGTGTGCCAATTGGTTTGCAGTTCTCCATTCCAAATCTTTTGAGTAGTTCCTTGGTGTACTTGCTTTGGGTGATGGAGATTCCCTCTTTTGATTGTTTGATTTGGAGTCCGAGGAAGAAGGTGAGTTCTCCCATCATGCTCATCTCGAACTCTCCCTGCATAAGCTTAGCAAAGTCTTGACAAAGAGATTCATTAGTAGACCCAAAATTTATGTCATCAACATAAATTTGTACAATTAGCATATCATTTTGATTTTTTTTAATAAATAGGGTTGTATCTACATTGCCTCTTGAAAAACCATTATTTAGTAGAAATTTGCTTAGCCTTTCATACCATGCTCTAGGTGCTTGTTTTAGACCATATAAAGCTTTATTTAATCTAAAGATATGATTAGGAAAAGCATGATTTTCAAATCCAGGGGGTTGTTCTACATATACTTCTTCAGAAATATATCCATTTAAAAATGCACTTTTAACATCCATTTGAAATAATTTGAATTTCATAAAGCAAGCATATGCAAGTAGAAGTCTAATAGCTTCTAATCTAGCAACAGGTGCAAAGGTTTCATCAAAATCAATTCCTTCTTCTTGATTATATCCCTTAGCAACCAGTCTTGCTTTATTTCTAATTACATTTCCATGCTCATCTAATTTGTTTCTAAAGACCCATTTTGTGCCAATTATTGAATAATCTTTAGGTCTTTTCACTAAGGTCCAAACATTATTTCTTTCAAATTGATTAAGTTCTTCTTGCATAGCATTAATCCAGTTATGATCATTTTCAGCTTCTTCAAAAGTTTTAGGTTCAAGTTGAGATACAAAAGCACAAAGATTAAGTACATCTCTAAGTGAAGAACGTATTTTTACCCCATGCATAGGATCACCAATTATTAACTCCTTAGGGTGGTTGTGAACATACCTCCATTCCTTGGGTAAGTTATTTGTACCTTGAGGTTGTTCTTAAATTTCTTCACCTTTCTCATTTTATTTGTCTTCTTGATCCTTGTCTTCTGGAGTTGCTGAATTTTTCAGAGTGATCTCCTTCATACCTTCTGTTAGTGGATCTGCATCATCAACACCCTCATTCTTCCTTGAAGGAAGATCGTTAGATTCATCAAAGACAACATGTATGGACTCCTCAACTACTAAAGTTCTTTTGTTGAAAACTCTAAATGCTTTACTAGTGGAGGAGTAACCTAAAAAGATTGCTTCATCTGATTTTGCATCAAATTTACCAAGTTTTTTTTTTCCATTATTTAATACAAAACATCGGCAACCAAAGACATGAAAATATGCAATATTTGGTTTTCTTCCTTTCCAAAGTTCATAGGGGGTTTTCTTTAAAAATTGTCTAATTAAAGCACGATTTAAAATGTAACATGCTGTGTTAATAGCTTCCGCCCAAAAATATCTTGGAAGGTTGCTTTCACAAAGCATGGTACGGGCCATTTCTTCTAAGGTTCTATTTTTCCTTTCAACTACCCCATTTTGTTGAGGTGTCCTAGGAGCAGAGAAGTTATGGCCAATTCCATTTTCATCACAAAAATTTTCAAAATCTTGATTTTCAAATTTAGTTCCATGATCACTTCTAATATTTTGAATTGAAAACCCTTTTTCATTAGTGACTTTTCGATGAAATTTAGTGAAAATTTGAAAAGTTTCATTTTTGTGAGCTAAAAAAAAAACCCAAGTAAAACGAGAGTAATCATCTATTATTACAAATCCATATCGTTTTCCTCCTAGACTAGTGGTTCTTGTTGGTCCAAATAAATCCATATGTAAGAGCTCTAAAGGTCTAGAAGTTGAAACAGTGTTTTTGGATTTAAATGATACTCTAGTTTGTTTACCTAATTGGCATGCATCACAAATTCTATCCTTTTCAAAATTCAATTTTGGCAAACCGAGAACTAAATCCTTTTTGATTAATTTTGAAAGAGAATACATGCTAATATGTGCAAGTCTACGATGCCACAGCCAACTAGTCTCATTTATTTTAGCATTTAAGGAAACTAGGCATTGCATGTCTAATTTAGTTAAATCATTCAAGTCTACCATATAAACATTGCCATGCCTATATCCTATAAATTTAATGCCATCGTTAATAGGACTCGTCACAATGCAAACAGATGATTCAAAACTTACTTTATACCCTTTATCACAGAATTGACTAATGCTAAGTAAGTTATGCTTTAAACCTTTAACTAATAAAACATTCTCAATGTATTTGGAGGGAGTGATACCAATGTTACCTATCCCGATGATCTTTCCTTTGCCATTATCTCCAAAGGTGACCATCCCTCCATCCTTAGCATCAAGCGTGATGAATTGTGATTCATCACCAGTCATGTGTCTCGAGCATCCACTGTCAAGATACCATTTCCTGTTTCCTTCTTGGGATGCTAGACACACCTGCAAGCAAAGATCAAGTTTCTGTCATAGGTATCCAAGCTTTCTTGGGTCCTTTCAAGTTAGTCAGAATGGTTCCTTTTGGAACCCATATTTTCTTTGTGTTTGCATATTTGTTAATAAGACATGTATATGATTTATGTCCTATTCTTTCACATTTAAAATAAGTAATATTTATAGACTTGTTACTTGAATAATAAATATCCTTCAAAAATTTTTGTTTCTTCAGGGGTTTATAACCAAGTCCAGCCTTATCATATATAGCTTTCTGATTTTCAAGGATCATATTTAGTTTGTTTGAACTTAAGGTGAACTTATCTACTATAGATTTCAGCTTGTTCATTTCATCCTTTAAGTTTTGATTTTCTTGAATCAAGGTGAGTTTTTCAATTGAAAGATTTTCAGCTTGTTTTACTAAGGACTGATTTTCCAATTTCAGTTCTTTGTTTTTCTTCCCTAGTTTCTTTAATTCATCAATTGAATCATAGAATGCTTCATGCAATTCTTCAAAAGTAAATTCACTAGTGGATTCAGAAGTTACCTCATTTTCGTGTGCCATCAGGCACAGGTTGGCTTGTTCTGTTGAGGTTTCCTCGTCGGAGCTTGAGTCATCACTCGCACTCCAGGTCGCCATCATTGCCTTCTTTTTGAACTTCTTTGGACCTTTCTTCAATTGTGGACATTCGGATCTGAAATGTCCTGACTTCTTGCACTCGTAGCATATAGGGGGTTGATCTTTCTCCTTTTCTTTGCTTTGATCCCCTTTTGTGAATTTCTTTCTCATCCCCTGTTTCCTTTTTCTTAGAAACTTCTTAAATTTCCGGGTGATGAGAGCCATCTCTTCATCCTGATCTTCATCTTCAGAGTCATCCGTTTCATAATCAGGCGAAGTTGTAGATTTGAGGGCAATGGTTCTTTTCTTTTTGACTTCATCCTCTTGATGTTGCTTCATGCTAAGTTCATGAGTCATCAAGGATCCAAGAAGCTCTTCTAGAGGTAGAGTGTTCAAGTCCTTTGCTTCTTGGATGGCAGTCACCTTGGCTTCCCAAGTTCTTGGCAGTGATCTGAGAATCTTCCTTACAAGTTCACTGTTAGTATAAGATTTGCCAAGACTCTTTAAACCATTGATTATATCAGTAAAACGAGTAAACATAGCAGTTATGGACTCATCATGCTCTATTTTGAACAATTCATATTTATGTACAAGCATGTTTATTTTAGACTCTTTTACTTGATTTGTTCCCTCATGGGTTACTTCTAACCTATTCCATATTTCTTTAGCAGATGCACAAGTAGAAATGCGATTAAATTCACTTGCATCTAGTGCACAATAAAGAACATTCATGGCTTTGGCATTTAATTGTGCCAATTTCTTGTCAACCTCATCCCATTCTTTCTCGGGTTTGGTTGATTCCTCACCATCTATAATCTTGGTGGGTGTGTGAGGACCATTCACTATGATACTCCACATATCATAGTCGAGTGCTTGTATGAAAATCTTCATCCGAGCTTTCCAATAGGTGTAATTAGACCCATTGAAAAGTGGAGGTCGGTTTGTTGATTGCCCCTCGGCTAGAGAAGTACCAACATGGGTTTCCATAGATCTTTGGCTCTTTGATTATTAGATCAAAGAAGGGCTAGAGCACCGGCTCTGATACCACTTGTTGCCCAGCTATGCAACCCAAGAGGGGGGGTGAATTGGGTTTCTAAAAATTTTAAGCCCAACCGATTACTTAATTAATTTTTTATAATGAACAAGACAAAGATTTTAATTCAATATTAAATACCTAAAGCAGGAATGCAAGAATATAATAAAGATATAAAGTAAAGCGATAAAGCACACCACAAACACAAGAATTTATAGTGGTTCGGTGCTAACCTTGCACCTACATCCACTCCCCAAGATCCTACTTGGAAATTTCAATCCACTATCCTTTGTATTCAACCCGAATACAAAACGTCGGAAACTCCGATACTAGCTATCCCAAGCTAGATCACTTGTTTTTCGGGTACAAGTAAACCCAAAACACTCCGATTTCAGGTTCGGATCAACCTTTCCTCGTTTTGGAAATCCTCCAAAAATAAGAACAAAAACTCACAAAGAGTAAGAATATTTAGAGCACAGATTAATACAATAACAGCTCCTTAAATGAGCAAATATAACAATAAAAACTTTACTCAAATGATGAACCCCTTTTTCGGATTTTCTCAAAGTGGATGAACGCTTGAATGAATGCTTGAGAAGAGGTTGATTGTTGATTGAAGATCTCTTGAAAGCTTTGAACGATCTCTAGATCAAGGTTGAAACAATAAGCTTGAAAGATTCTCTCCTTGAAAGCTCTTGCTTTTCTCTTTCATAATCTCTCTGGTATATTGTGGATCCTCTCTCTTTTTCTTTTTGGATTTTTCGTTGATCTCAGGCTTTTTCGTGCAGATTTCGGATCCTCTCTTCTGTTCTTCTCTCAAATTATCTCGTGGATCCTCTCAATGAATTTTATCTCTCTTTTGATCTGCTGATTGATCTTCTTGTTTTCTCTCCAATTTGATCTGCTATTTAATCTGCAATTTCTTTCACCATTTAAAGCATTTGTAGCATTAGAAGCAAGAGAAAACAATTTAGGTAGATAAAGAGCCGTTAGAGCAATTTTAGGAAGCATAAATGGCAATTAAAACGGGCAAAAAAATAGCCGTTGCTGACATTTTCCGTCGCAGGGGTCGACTCATGAGTCGACTCATGCATCAGGAGTCAACTTCTATTGCACAGACCAGAAGGTCTGATTTCTGATTTTTCGGCTCAAATCAGTAGAGGTCGACTCATGAGTCGACTCATGCCTTGTGGGTCGACTCATGAGTCGACTCACAGGTCGTGCCAAGTCAAAAATCCAGCATGCCATGGGAATTTTTTGCGTGCCAATCAGCTCACAGTGCCATGAGTTGACTCATGAGTCGACTCATGCACTTCAAACCTTCATAACTTCAAAAATATAAGTCCAAATATAATGAAATTTTCACCAATAGTTTATAAATCATTTGTTCTATCAAATGATACTATCAAATCAGGATTTTAGTAAAATTATGATTTTGCCCTTGAAGAGCATAAGGACTTTTTCATTTTAAAATTATTTGTATCCCTTCAATCTGCTTTGTAATCATCAAAATCAATCTAGGAGCAACAAATGAGCACTTGAATCAAAATTTAGAACCTAACTAGAAGAAGAGAAAACTATTAGATTTATTTCAATAACGAGCAAATCAGACATACCTTCAGAAGGTCCATTCTTCTTTCTGCTCTTGACAGTCGCCAGATAGGTCGGACAGTTTCTCCTCCAGTGGCCTTCGACGTTGCAATGGAAACACTTTTCTTTATCGTTGGCCTTCTTCGGAGCCTGCTTCTTGGGCTTGGCCTCGTTCTTTTGCTTCTTCGCAGGCTTCTTCTTCTTTTTAAAAGAAGACTTCTTTTTGAAGGAAACCTACTCCACAGCCAGAACTATACCTCTTGAACTCTTCAAGGTGCCCTCTACTATTATGATTTTATTCATATGGCAGTTCATGATGAACTGCCCATACGAATCAGAAAGAGATTGGAAGATCCAATCCACCTGTAATTCTTTATCCATGTTCATACCAAGCTTCTGAAGCTCCTCGATGTCTTTGATCATTGCTAAACAATGATCATTGATAGATTGCCCATCACACATTTCACTCTGAAAAATTTTTGAGAGACCTCAAAATGAGCTGTGCGACTTTGCTCACTGTACAACTCTTGCAGGTGAGTCAGTATCTCTCTGGCAATCTTCATATCTTCATAATGTTGCTGAAGATCATTGGACATGGATGCTAAAATATAATACTTTGCCTTGTTATCTTCATCCATCCACTTCTTAAGTGTGGCTCATTGATCAGGGGATGGATGATCAGGTAACACAGACGCATCTTGGTCAAGGACATGGGTGAGTTTCTCAAAACTGAGAATGATTCTCAAATTTCAAAGTCAGACATTATAGTTGGTACCATTCAACCTATTGGTATCGAGGATATGGGCTAAAAGGTTGGAACTCGACATGATAATCTGTAGAGAGAATAATTTCTAGTTAGATGTTTGTACTTATAAAATTGCTTGTTCTAGGGACTTTAGAAATAAACATAGGCTTCCACTATTTTTTCGAATCTCCCACACTCCTCGTGGAGATAAACGAGAACCTATATGTGATCGATTTTAAGTGGATAGTGTGGTTTCATTAATCTATACAAACCTCATCTAATCGTAATTGGTGAGTATAGTGTAGGAACCAGATCTAGGGTTTCAAGGTTAGATCTTGAAACTTTTTCAAGATCATACAGCGGAAGACTAAAATAAATCAAAATTTATTTTTTAAAATCAAAGAATCCCTAGATCTAAGATCTTATTACATGATTATTATATAGCATTAAATCAAAAATTAAAAAATATATAAATATAGCATGAACTACATGTTGATCATATCAACATGTTTCTATACCACATCTAATGTATGTATTAAACAATAGATCAGATCTATTACCTTGCAAGTTAGATTCTCTAACCTCACTGATCCGGGCTTAAGGATGATGTTGCAAGCCGCACATGCATCCGGCCTCTAGGAGTCATCCACACGAGCCCACGAATCTCGATCAGAAGTCCTGCTTCAGAAATCAGCATAGTATGCTAGTACTGCGCTGATCCTTCTTTGATGGTTGATCAGGTGCCTCCTTCTTCTTGATTTGGACTCTTCCAAAAATGAAAAGTAAAAGGAGGAGTTTCAAATCTGAGACGCTCTCAGAAAACTCAAGATGGAGGGAGGAAAGATATGAAAATAAAAAACCCTAGAAGAAGACCCTCTTCTTCTTCACGTTTTCTCTCTAGACACCCTAACTTGCATCTTTTATATCTCCACGACCTAAAGGTTTTTCTCTCTAATTTTTGGATGGAACAAAGGTCTCTCAAATGTCTATCTTATCCTAAAATTTTATAAAAAAACTCATTTTATACAGAGAGATATGATAGAGTCCTTGTCTAGGTCAAATACCTAGTCAAGGCTTATCCAAACATGGCAAGTTAAGGGGTGCCCAACTCTTGAGCACCTCCTCCATATTTTCGTGCATGGATCATCAGAAAAGGGTGCACAATGTGTATCCTAAAAGCTACGAAAATTTAAAAAAAATTTGGATAAATTCAGTGCAAAATTGAAAGACTTTTGGATTTCTAAAACTCTATCTCATAGAATTCGAAATCCAAACTTATTCCTTTTTGATTTGATCCAAATCACCTTCCATGTAAGAAAGAAGAGAGGAAACTTTTTGTGAACGTGGGAGAGACCTGGGAGAGGGCTTTTGTCACACAAAATAAGTGGAGATTGGCGTTGAATAAGAGAGAGGGCGTGGGGAAGGCTTATGTGGCGCAAGGTGGAATCCTAGTCTTACTAGGATTCTATCTTATGTCTTGTTTTAATTTGGTTTCCCAAACTAAATCAAATTAAAATTAGATCAACCTAATTAAAATAGGTCTTAACCTAATTAAGAACCTAATTTAATCAGATTAAATTAGATTTAAATCTGATTTAATTTTCTAATCAAATTAGAAATTAGATTGACCCAAGTCCTAGTTGAACTAGGACTAGTTTTTTCTTGCACTTGGCTTATCCAATAAACCAATTGGACTTGATCCAATCAAGCCCAAAATAAATCTAATTAAATCATATTTAATTAGACTTAATCTCAGCCCATTGGCTTAATCAAATTAAGCCAATTAGCAATCAAATTACTAATCGATCCTCCTACAATATTTGCACTGGGTTAAATGTCAATCGTATTGATCATTTAACCCTAGAACGATTCTTAATCGTTGATCAACCATCCGATCGGATCATGAACTCTAATGTGTGTGACCTCATAGGTCCAAACCTAAGCCGGTAGTACAGAAATAAATTTTTGTATCAATCGAAGTGACCATCTAGCAATGGTACCCGACGACCGGATAGGTCGAATGTGTAGAACAACATCCTTAGAACCCATGCAGATATAGTTTTTATATAATTCATCCCCTTGACCAAAATGATCATAGGACACCCTAGAGTTCAACTGTCAACTCTGATCAGGTTGTCCACATTGTATTTCAAAATATCAAATCTATCTGATGGATTATCCTGGCCAAGATTTTGCTAAATTGAAATACAGCGACTCATTCTTCTCCAACTCTTGGAGGGGTCAATCCCATCTCGATCACACTCTAACTTCGCAAGTACTTGACTGTGCCCAGAAGCCTTCCGTCTCTGAATTAAAAATTCAGTTAGTCCAGTACCAAAGCACAGTGAGTTGCTTGCAAGTCACTGAGGCGATCTCAGGTCTAAGGGACACTTATACCTATATCCCATCAGAGACATTCTCGACAGCAGAATACTCTGGAGTTGGTCACGTTCAATGATGATGTACCCTTACATCTCACCTGTATGCCATACCAGTATCTCCACACTCTTTGGTTAAGAGGACAACCAACCCATATGGCCTACAGCGACCTATGCTCGATAGAAGCTGTCATCCTTATTAACAGCCTATCATTTGATCGTGAACAGTTTTAAGGACTAATCGATAAATCCTCTCTTTATCGAACTTAAATAGTCCTAAGGACTTCATCATAACAATGGAGTTCATTAGAAGATGAAAGCTTATGATGAAGATACCAAATATATTTTATTTATTAACAAATCAATTATAATACTTGGTTGCTCAACCGTTAACAGCTTGACGATTGATTTTTTGGGACACATTTTCCAACAACTCCCACTTGTCTTAAAGCCACTCGGCACAGTATCTAATACCCATCTTCGACTTGTGGTTGTTGAACTCCTTTATCGCCAGGGCTTTAGTGAAGGGGTCGGCTAGGTTCTTCTTTCCGTCGATCTTCTGAAGGTCGACGTCGCCTCGATCCACTATCTCTCGGACCAGGTGGAAGCGGTGCAAGATGTGCTTCGTCCGCTGATGTGCTTTGGGTTTCTTCACCTGAGCTATGGCACCAGTGCTGTCGCAGTAGAGCAGGACTGGACCATCAAGGGAGGGTGCTACTCCGAGCTCGTTGATAAATTTTCTCAGCCACATAGCTTCCTTCGCAGCATCCGATGCTGCGATGTACTCCGCTTCACAAACAGAGTCTGCCACATATGCTGCTTGAAACTCTTCCAGCAGATGGCTCCACCATTCAGAGTAAAGATATAACCCGATATGCTCCTGCTGTAATCATGGTCAGATTGGAAGTTGGAGTCTATGAACCCCACAAGTTTCAGATCTGACTCGCCATAAACCAACTATTGGTCCTTAGTATTTCTCAAATACTTAAGGATGGCTTTAACCACTTTTTAGTGATTTTCTCCAGGATCAGATTGGTATCTACACACTACTCCTAGTGAGTATGCCACATCTGATCTTATACATATCATGGCGTATATGATAGATCCCACGACTGAAGCATATGGGACTCTACTTATACGCTCTCTCTCTTCAGGAGTTATCGGACAATCCTTCTTAGAGAGAGAAATTCCATGGCCTATCGGTAGATAGTCCTTCTTGGAATTCTCCATGCTGAACCTCTTCAGCACAGTGTCTATATACATGGACTGGGATAACCCAAGCATCCTTTTAGATCTATCCCTATAGATCTTCATCCCTAGGATGTAGGATGCTTCACCCAAGTCCTTCATGGAGAACTGTGATGACAACCAAACTTTTATTCCCTGTAGTGCGGGGATGTCATTCCCGATTAAGAGAATGTCATCCATGTACAAGACAAGGAATACCATAACTGGACCATTTGCCCATTTATAGATGCAGGGCTCTTCTCCATTCTTAATGAAGCCATACGTTTTGATCACCTTATCAAAATGCATGTTCCAACTCCGAGAAGCTTGCTTCAGTCCATAAATGGATCTCTGAAGCTTGCACACCTTGGACTCATCTGTGGATGTAAACCCCTCAGGTTGTATCATATACACCTCTTCGGTCAGCTCTCCATTCAGGAAAACTGTCTTTACATCCATCTGCCAGATCTCATAATCCAGATGGGCAGCTATTGCAAGCATTATCCGAATGAATTTGAGTATTGCCACAGGGAAAAATGTCTCGTCATAGTCAATACCATAACGTTGACGATACCCCTTGGCGACCAGACGGGCTTTATAGGTCTCCACCTTTCCGTCTGCGACCCTCTTCCTTTTGAAGACCCATTTACACCCAATGGATTTAACCCCTTCAGGTGGGTCAACCAATGTCCATACATCGTTGACCTTCATAGACTCCATTTCAGATTTATGGCTTCAAGTCATTTCTCGGAATCAGGTCTCTGCATTGCATCCATATAGGTGATCGGATCTTCATTATTCTCATCAAGTTTGATGGGATCACCATCCCGGACCAAGAAACCGTAGTATCTGTCCGACTGACACAGTACTCTATCAGATCGCCTTAATGGTGCAGGTACATTGGGCTCCAGATATGATCTAATCATATCAGACTCAGGTTCAGCTATTGGTGTCGGTTCTTCTACCTGTTGAACTTCATCAAGTTCAACCTTAGAGGCAACGGTTCCTTCACCAAGGAACTCCTTTTCTAAAAAGATTGCCTTAAGGCTGACGAACACCTTTTGTTCATTAGCATGGTAGAAAAAATATCTTTTTGTCTCTTTGGGGTACCCTATGAATGAGCATTTGTCAGACCTAGGTCCAGGTTTGTCTGTGACTAATCGTTTGACATAGGCCGGGCACCCCCAGACCCTAAGGTGTGAAAGTGCTGGCTTACATCCCATCCATATCTCATATGGAGTCTTAATTACAGACTTACTTAGAACCCTATTTAACAGATAACAGGCCGAATCGAGTGCATATCCCTAGAAGGATATCGGCAAGCTAGCAAAAATCTATCATGGATCAGACCATGTCTAACAGAGTTCGATTCTTCCTTTAGACACACCATTATGCTATGGTGTTCTTGGAGGAGTCCATTGGGAGAGAATCCTATTCTCTCTTAGATATGTGAGAAACTCAATAGAAAGGTATTCTCCTCCTCGATCAGATCGAAGAGTTTTAATACTCTTCCCAGTTTATTTTTCTACTTCACTTCGGAATCGTTTGAACATTTTAAATGAATCCGACTTATGTTTCATCAGATAGACATATCCATATCGGGATAGGTCATCTGTGAAAATTATGAAGTAGAAATATCCACCTCTAGCACTGGTGCTCATGGACCCGCATACATCAGTATGACTAGTTCCAAGAGCTTAGTAGCTCTCTCACCTTTTCCAGTAGAAGGTGACTTGGTTATTTTACTAAGAAGACAGGACTCACAGGTTGGAAGTGATTCACAATCACTGACTTCGAGGATTCCCTCTTGAGTCAACCTGTTTATTCTGTTCTTGTTTATATGACCTAGCCTCTAATGCCATAAGTAGATATCTGACACACTATCTAATCTAGGGTGCTTGCCAGTAGAATAGACTCTTATCAGGCTTGATCTTTTTGGTCTGACTCTGCACTGATGTCCCAGCCTGAACTTGCACCTTCTTCACTTTCTTCTTCTTGTTCTTCTTCCCTTTCTTAAAAGGTCGAGAACCAGAAGACGAACCTCCCACTAAGTTCACCGACTCCTTGTGAAGTTGGTGATCCTTCTCAAAGTTTTGAAGCAACCCCAGTAACCCATGGTAGTTTACTTCAGGCTTTGTCATTCTATAATGAGTGAGGAATGGGAGATAAGACTTGGGCAGCGAGTTTAGTATTGCATCTTTCCCAAGCTGCTCATATAAGGAAAAGCCGAGCTTGCTCAATCGTTCCATCAGCTCGATCATGTACAATACATGATCAGTGATAGAGGCACCATCCCGTATTTTGGCGTTGAAGATGGCACAACTAGTCTTGTGCCTCTCCACATCATCGGGTGTGCCAAAGGCATCCTCCAACACTTGAAGCATGTCCTTTGGCTGAGCCGTCTCGAATCTGCGACTGAACTCATCGCTCATAGCAGCCAGCATGATACATCGCACCGTGGTCCGGTCACTGAGCAACTTCTGGTAAGTGTCTCTGACTGTTCCACGTGCATTGACAGCTGGCTCCTCAAGTGCAAGATCCATTATCACATATAGGATCCGTTCATGCTCCAAGACTATCTTCAACTTTCGATACCAGCTATCGAAGTTGGATCCCACCAACTTATCATTGTCCAACAATGATCGGAGCGATAGAAAAGTGGCCATATTTGTACAAAGGAGAACCATAACCTAATTAGTAATTGATTCATTAAACCTAAAGATTTGGACTTTAATCAAAAGGTTTCTCCCACTATTTTATTCGAATTGGTAGCCTCTACCTCCAACTCGAGGAATTACCCTAATTCCTTAGCGTGTACTAGAATCCACTTAGACTGCACATAAGCCCAACTTTGGTTGGTCAACCCATGTACATCTAAGGGTAGGTTCATAACCAATTGTTTCTCTAAATAATTTCTAGTAATTTTAATTTTACCCCAGAAACCTAATCAGTAGGCTTTGGCCTCCACTGTAAGGATCCGGTTAGGTCCAACCATTAACATGATCATACTTGGTGTATCTAACCAACGAATTATTAAGCCCAACTTTGGTTGGCTCACCTAACCATCATTAGAGAGACACTTCCAAGTCGTCATATGATGAGTGATAATTCCATTAGTCAACAAGCACCAGGCCTTTGGGTCTGCAATGATTATTGAGTTAATGGACTCATTATCAAACACCTTAATGGGAGGCTATGACTTAGTTATCTCCATAACTTTATCATTTTAAGGACCTAATAATTTTAGAAGATTTAAATAATTTAGAGGATGAGGTCAGATGAACCAGCTTATCATGATCCTCCCACTGGCTTCACCAAGTCAGCTTAAGGGAGATCATTAAAAGGGCTGGTCTAGGAGCACCTAAATCAGTCACACTGATTTACCTAGCTGACATGGGTCAGCTCGAATAGTCAAGTGATCCGATCAAAATATAATTTCACCAAGAGGCCAGGTAAGTTCGATCAGTGGGAGGGTCTGCCAAAGCTTGCCTTAGACACCATCAGAAATGGCCAGGTAAGCAGGCTCCCAGTTAAAAACCATCGGTCTGGTTTACCTTAGACATCAACTGATTTAATTAGTTTCGATTAGATCAACCTAACAGTTCGTGCTAAACCACTTAGCCAAGAATCAAGTCCATTTGGTTCTCATTAAAGACATGGACTTGACCAACTACAACTATTGTAATTGATCTAGAGAATCCTTGACCTAATCTAAGACAACAATTGATTAGATTTAGTCAATTCTCTAATTAAGTCCATCTTTAATCTAACCATAGGTCTAACCCAATTAATGGACCTAATTTTTACTAACCCATTAACCCAATATGTTATGATTTGTGTCTTAGGTTCTTCAATTCACAATCCTAGAACCTAATCAAACAACTTCTTAATTCTTAATTAAGTTTTGGGCTGAGGGTTGGGTTTGGCTTTTCAAAAAATAATTTTCATATTTGTAAAATAATTTTATAATATGATTCTACCAACCATATTTCATGTTTGATTCATAATCAAGATACAAGTGAATTAAACATGAAACTACTTTAGATCTAATCTAAACAGGTTCATGTAATTGAAACAATTTTAACTTTAAATAATTTCTTTGAACAAAAATTATTAACAAAGAGATTTTATTTCAGATTTAAATATCTTTTAAATCTAGTAAATTATAAATTTAATCTAGATCATATCTAATAAATTTATGATTAAAGATAGATCTACACAAACTAGGACAACCTTTGCACTGTAAGAGGTAAACCTTACAGTAGGACAACCTTGCAGTTTGTGATTGATCTAAAATTTTAATTTTAAATTTAATAATCAGATTATAAATTAGATCTAATCTAAGAAATAATCTAAACATGTATAAATAATCATGTAATAAAGAACCTAGGCTCTGATACCAATTGTAAGAACCAGATCTAGGGTTTCAGGGTTAGATCTTGAAACTTTTTCAAGATCATACAGTGGAAGACTAAAATAAATTAAAATTTATTTTCTAAAATCAGAGAATCCCTAGATCTAAGATTCTATTACATGATTATTTCATAGCATTAAATTAGAAATTAAAAAATATATAAATATAGCATGAACTACATGTTGATCATATCAACATGTTTCTATACCACATCTAATGTATGTATTAAACAATAGATCAGATCTATTACCTTGCATGTTAGACACTCTAATCTCACTGATCCGGGCTTAAGGATGATGTTGCAAGCCGCACATGCATCCGACCTCTAGGAGTCATCCACACGAGCCCACGAATCTCGATCAGAAGTCCTGCTTCAGGAAATCAGCACAGTATGCTAGTACTGCGCTGATCCTTCTTTGATGGTTGATCAGGTGCCTCCTTCTTCTTGATTTAGACTCTTTCAAAGATGGAAAGTAAAAGGAGGAGTTTCAGATCTGAGATGCTCTCAGAAAACTCAAGATGGAGGGAGGAAAGATATGAAAACAAAAAACCCTAGAAGAAGACCCTCTTCTTCTTCACGTTTTTCTCTCTAGGCACCCTAACTTGCATCTTTTATATCTCTACGACCCAAAGGTTTTTCTCTTTAATTTTTGGATGGAATAAAGGACTCTCAAATATCTATCTTCTCCTAAAATTTCATAAAGAAACTCATTTTATACAGAGAGATATAATAGAGTCCTTGTCTAGGTCAAATACCTAGTCAAGGCTTATCCAAACATGGCAAGTTAAGGGGCGCCCAACTCTTGAGCACCTCCTCCATATTTTTGTGCATGGATCACCAGAAAAGGGTGCACAATGTGTATCCTAAAAGTCTAAAAAATTCCAAAAAAAATTTGGATAAATTCGGTGCAAAATTGAAAGAGTTTTGGATTTCTAAAACTCTATCTCATAGAATTCGAAATCCAAACTTATTCCTTTTTGATTTGATCCAAATCACCATCCATGTAAGAAAGAAGAGAGGAAACCTTTTGTGAACGTGGGAGAGACCTGGGAGAGGGCTTTTGTCGCACAAAATAAGTGAAGATTGGCGTTTAATAAGAGAGAGGGCGTGGGGAAGGCTTATGTGGCGCAAGGTGGAATCCTAGTCTTACTAGGATTCTATCTTATGTCTTGTTTTAATTTGGTTTCCCAAACCAAATCAAACTAAAATTAGATCAACCTAATTAAAATAGGTCTTAATCCAATTAAGAACCTAATTTAATCAGATTAAATTAGATTTAAATCTGATTTAATTTTCTAATCAAATTAGAAATTAGATTGACCCAAGTCCTAGTTGAACTAGGACTAGTTTTTCCTTGCACTTGGCTTATCCAATAAACCAATTGGACTTGATCCAATCAAGTCCAAAATAAATCTAATTAAATCATATTTAATTAGACTTAATCTCAGCCCATTGGCTTAATCAAATTAAGCCAATTAGCAATCGAATTGCTAATCGATCCTCCTGCAATATTTGCACTGGGTTAAATGTCAATCGTATTGATCATTTAACCCTAGAACGATTCTTAATCATTGATCAACCATCCGATCGGATCATGAACTCTAATGTGTGTGATTTCATAGGTTCGAACCTAAGCTGGTAGCACAGGAATAAATTTCTGTACCAATCGAAGTGACCATCTAGCAATGGTACCCGACGATCGGATAGGTCAAATGTGTAGAACAACATCCTTAGAACCCATGCGGATTTAGTTTTCATATAATTCATCCCCTTGACTAAAATGATCATAGGACACCCCAGAGTTCAACTGTCAACTCTGATCAGGTTGTCCACATTGTATTTCAAAATATCAAATCCATCTGATGGATTACCCTGGCCAAGTTTTGCTAAATTGAAATACAGCGACTCATTCTTCTCCAACTCTTAGAGTGGTCAATCCCATCTTGATCACACTCTGACTTTGCAAGTACTTGACTGTGCCCAGAAGCCTTCCGTCCCTGAATTAGAAATTCAGTTAGTCCAGTACCAAAGCACAGTGAGTTGCTTGCAAGTCACTGAGGTGATCTCAGATCTAAGGGACACTTATACCTATATCCCATCAGAGACATTCTCGACAGCAGAATACTCTAGAGTTGGTCACGTTCTATGATGATGTACCCTTACATCTCACCTGTATGCCATACCAGTATCTCCACACTCTTTGGTTAAGAGGACAACCAACCCATATGGCCTACAGCGACCTATGCTCGATAGAAGCTGTCGTCCTTATTAACAACCTATCATTTGGTCATGAACAGTTTTAAGGACTAATCGATAAATCCTCTCTTTATCGAACTTAAATAGTCCTAAGGACTTCATCATAACAACGGAGTTCATTAGAAGATGAAAGCTTATGATGAAGAAGCCAAATATATTTTATTTATTAACAAATCAATTACAATACTTGGTTGCTCAATCGTCAACAGCTTGACGATTGGCTTTTTGGGACACATTTCCCAATATATAGATCAATGAGTGGATAACACTTTGTCCATTGCTTCACTAAGTAAGATACAGTAGGCTTGGTCTTTAAGTCATGTGGCCTCACCTAATGATTATTGGTATATTTTTTGATTAAGTCAGACCCATCATTCACCAGTGGATGTGTTGGTGCAAAAATCCGCTTGCGCCGGAGAAGCTGGAGTCGGGGAAGCCGCGGTCGCCGCCGGGACCTGCAAGGGAAGTCTAAACCGGAGGTGGGGTGGCTTCGGCAAGACCCTCCGATGCTCAAGTCAGTTCTCTGCCTCAACAAGAATGGAGTGCTCGAACGGAGAATTTAGCAGAGTTTTGAGATAAGGAAATGAGCTTAAAGAATAACGTATCTGGGTCTCCCTTTTATAGGCGGAGGAGGCAACGGATTGATGGCGATGTTTGTAACCACCTGGTAGTGGGCCGCCCATGGTCAGGGGGAATTGATTGCGGAAGATGGTGGAGCAGACACGTGGCCATCACCGCGGCCCGCCACGTAGAATCTGTTATGAGGGGTGGAGCAGCGTCCGTTGTCGTGACTTGCCAGCGGATAGGGGAATCGCATGGTATCCGTCGCAGGAGGTGGAGCAGGTTCGTGGATATTACTGTGGCCTGCCAGGGGATAGTGGAGCTGTGCGGAATCCGCCACAGGAAGTGGAGCAGGGTGGCGATGGTTGCCGCGGCCTGTCAGGGAGCGTGGATCTGTCGATTGAAGCTCGGCAGCGGCCGGAGCCCGGTTTCTGTTGAGGTCCGGGAGAGGTCCTCCTGGCGGTTGGGGTCGTGGGTGGAGCTCGACTCCCGAGGGAGTCCGGGCGGAAACCTCTCGGAGCCGAAGTTGCGGGCAGAACCCGGCTCTTGTAGGAGTCCGGGTGGAGTCTGCTTGCGGCTGTAGTCGTTGGCGTCGGAGATGAAGCTCGGCTCCCTTAAGAGCACGGGCGAAGTCTTCATGCAACATAAAATTAAAGGCGAAGTCCGGCTCTCATAGGAGTCCGGATGGAGCTTACCAGCAGTTAAAACTGAGGGCGAAACCCGACTCCCGTAGGAGTCCGGGCGGAGCTGTGCTGCTGTCGGTGGTGGAGCCCGGCTCCTGTAGGAGTCGGGGTGGAGCTGCGTCGCTGTCGGCGGTGGAGCCCGGCTCCCGTAGGAGTCCGGGCGGAGCTGCGCTGCTCGAAGTCGGCGGTGGAGCCCGACTCCCGTAGGAGTCCGGGTGGAGCTGTGCTGATGTCGGCGGTGGAGCCCAGCTCCCGTAGGAGTCCGGGCGGAGCTGTGCTACTCGAAGTCGGCGGTGGAGCCCGGATGGAGCTCACCAGCAGCTGATACTGAGGGCGGAGCTCGGCTCCCGTAGGAGTCCGGGCGGAGCTGTGCTTGCTGTCGGCGGTGGAGCCCGGCTCCGTCGGAGTCCGGGCGGAGCTGCGCTGCAATCAAAGTTAAGGGTGAAGTCCGGCTCCCGTAGGAGTCCGTACGAAGCTTACCAGCAGCTGATATTGAGGTCGGAGCCTGGCTCCCGTAGGAGTCCGGGTGGAGCTGTACTGCTGTCGATGGTGGAGCCCGGCTCCCGTAGGAGTCCGGGCGGATCTATGCTGATGTCGACGATGGAGCCCAGCTCCCGTAGGAGCCCGGGCGGAGCTGTGCTGATGTCGGCGGTGGAGCCCGGCTCCCGTAGGAGTCCGGGCGGAGCTGCGCTGATGTCGGCGGTGGAGCCCAGCGCCCGTAGGAGCCCGGGCGGAGCTGTGCTGATGTCGGCGGTGGAGCCCGGCTCCCGTAGGAGCCCGGGTGGAGCTGTGCTGATGTCAGCGGTGGAGTCCGGCTCCCGTAGGAGCCCGGGCGGAGCTGTGTTGATGTCGGCGGTGGAGCCCGGCTCCCGTAGGAGTCCGGGCGGAGCTGTGCTGCTCGAAGTCTGCGGTGGAGCCCGGCTCCCGTAGGAGCCCGGGCGGGGCTGTGCTGATGTCGGCGGTGGAGCCCGGCTCCCGTAGGAGTTCGGGCGGAGCTGTGCTGATGTCGGCGGTGGAGCCCGACTCCCGTAGGAGTCCGGGCGGAGCTGTGCTGCTCGAAGTCGGTGGTGGAGCCCGGCTCCCGTAGGAGTCCGGGCGGGGCTGTGCTGCTCGAAGTCGGCAGTGGAGCCTGGCTCCCGTAGGAGTCTAGGCGGGGCTGTGCTGATGTCGGCGGTGGAGCCCGGCTCCCGTAGGAGTTCGGGCGGAGCTGGGCTGCTCGAAGCCGATTCCATCGAGGATCTCGGCAGTGGGTATTTTATACCCAACACCAGTCCCCCCACTTCCGAGTTTGAATTTCAAGCGAAGGAAGTACACAGAGAGAAAGGTGGGTACAGCCAGAATCGTCCCTTCGAATCCTGTGCACTGCCGCCTCCAGATATTTTGGCATTAAATGAGCGCGTGCCGGAGTCTTTTCGAATTGGAGCAGTACGAGGGGACGCTTCGAAAATCCCGTAGGTATACTGGCCTAGGTACGACGCAATTATGGTCCTGCCAACCGTCAGCTGCTTTTAGCCGCCTGCCAGGGGGAGTGGGACACGTGTCGGGCGTGGACTGGCCTGGGGGGATTCGCGATCATTATGGCGCCGGATCTCAGGGTCTATTTAAACCTGTCCTCCCCCCTTCAGGCGTCCTACTCCATTTCTGATTTTTTGCTGGCGTCTGTCTTCTCTTCGAGAGCCTGCTCTAGTGAACGTCTTCTCGAGCCGTAGGCGCCTCCCGCTTCTTGCTCCCCAGGTCCCCAGAGCAATATAGGTTAGTGCCAACCTTCTTCTTATCGCCTAGGGGCTTCTCCTCTCTTCATTGCCTTTGTGTCTTCTTCTGAGTTGGCCTTCGGCGTCTCGTTCCCCTTTCGGTCTGCCTTTCTAGGATCCTTTAGATTTTCCCTATGAAACTGCTCAAAATGTCTTCCGACTCTTCTGCCCCCGTCAGTTCCGAGAGTTCTTCTGCTTCGAATCCCCAGGTCCCTGTCTCTACGGACGAACCTACGTCCGGGGCAGGGCCTCGCCCGGTTTTTGCACCGGGCGCCATTCCATATTCGTCGACTCTGGATGAACTCCTTCTGATAAGGGCTCGGTACAGGGTTCCTTCAGAGTACGACCTGGAACTTCTTGGCCCCTCTGATCGGGCCAGCGCTCCCCCTCCTGGTCGCTTTTGTTTGTATCAGGAGGCATTTCGTGCCGGACTCCGGCTTCCACTTCCTGTCTTTGTTGCTGCCTTCTTCCACTTTTTGGACATTTCCCTCGCCTCTGTGGCCCCGAATTCTTTTAGGTTCTTGATAGGGTTTCTCTCTCTCTGTCACATAGCCGAGGTCCAGCCGTCCCTCTCCTTATTCAGGCATTTTTACACTTTCAAGCGCCATCCTTCAGCGAAGGATTGGTGGTACTTCTCCCCCCAGTTTGGTAAGAAGGGGTTGTTGAAGGGCGCCCCTTCTTCGATTCACAATTGGAAGGGAAAATTTCTTTTTGTCTACTGCCCGACCTTGGAACTGGGCCTGCCCCCTTGGGGGTCCCTGAGGGATTCCGTCCGCCGGGCTCCCAGCCTGGAAGAGGACGACCTCCAGGCCGCCCAGAAGCTTCTAAGTTACCCCGCTCCTTCCCTTCCTAATCTTCTGAGGGAGCAGCTTCTTTTCAACATCGGCCTGAGCCCTCAGGATCTAGCAAGTATTTATCTTTCCTTTTCTTGCCTTCTTCTTCTCTTTATTTTTTCCTTCCCGCTCTTTTCTTCCCCTTTCCTTCTCTCTCTCTTTTCTTTTTTTTTTTTTTTTTTTTTTGGACTGATCGGTGTCGCTTCTTTTTCTTCTTCTCTTTTCTGTTATTTTTTTTATTATTTTTTTTTTTTTAGCAATGGACGCCGAAGCCACGCGGATGCTCACCAAGGCTATGAGAGCTTAGAAGAGGAAGGGCGCGACGGCCTCCGAATCGGCGAAGAGGGCCAGGGTGGAGGAGACGAGCTTGGCTGCACCCGTCCAGGCAACCCCGGCCATCGACATTCCTTCGGATGCCGAGCCAGCGGCCCCCCGGGCTTCCTCAAGGAGTCCGCCGACTGGGGCCCCTGTTCTGGGGGCCCGCCCCACGGAGGCGCCCGCCGCGGGGAGGAGGAGGAAATCGGTGGCTCGCAGGGCGAGCAGCCACCGAGCTGCTGCAGACGAGTCCGTCTGCTCCGAGGGGGGATCAGAGAACCCCTTCAACGACAAGGACCTGATCAGGCGGCTGCTTGATGGCTGCATTCTGTCCGATGTCGTGGAGAGGATCGACCGTGCCGATCCCGAGCAGCGGGCTTGGGATTCTTTGGGGTCCTTCCTTGAGGTAAGCGGATGTTTATTTGCATGGTCACTCGGCCTTTGTTGTGATTCCCTTCCCGTCCTTGCAGATTGGGCACCAGCTCTTCGCCTATGTCGAGGCATCGAACCGCATGAGAAGGGACCTCCTTCAGGCAGAGGAGCACTGCCAGGCCGAGGTCGCTCACCTTCAAGCGAAGATGGCCGAAGTAGGCGCCCTCCGGGAGGCCCTGGAGAGAGAGAGGCAAGCCGGGAAGAGGAAAGACAAGCCTGGGAGGAGGAGAGACGAAGCTTGGAGGAGTCGGCAAGGAAGGCGGAGGCCGAGGTCGCCCATTTGGCCGAGCAAACCCCGGTTCTGGTCTCGGAGGCCAGGACCCTTGCGGTGGAGGAGTTCAAGGCCTCCGCGGAGATGAGGGAACTGAACGTCCAGTTTGGCCTGGAGGCGTTCACCAAGGGGTTCGAGCTCTGCCGAGAGAGGGTGGCCAGCAGATACCCCGACCTTGATCTCGGCTTTCTGGAGGAGTCTGAAGACGAGGATGGCCCTTCGTCCGCCGCCACCACAGTCGCACCCCCTGCGCCGAGCTCTCCACCCCCCGCCCCCGAGGTCTGAGACCTCCGATCTTATATTTTTCTTTTGTCGCCATATTTCCTTTCCGTTTATCTTCAAAATTAATCAATAAAGTCGGATTTCTTATTGTGGATGGCCTCTCCTTCCCCCTCCTCCTCCTTTCTGCCTTTCTTCTTGCAATGAGCTGGTCTTTGACGTTTGCATCTTCCGATGGCAGTGCCCTGCTGAAGCACTCCCCTTGCCCCTGGGGGTCCTGCTGAAGTCAGCTGTCCAGCGGCTGAAAAAGGAGGTCCTCCACCTGACGAAGAAGTTGAAGAAGTCGGAGGAAGAGCTCCGCAAGTCGAGAAAATGCTATTCCGAAGCCGCCGCTGAGGCCGCCCACTTCAGGAGTCTCCAAGTGAAGGCAATCATGGATTACAGCCGGAGGAAGGCGAACTTCACAAAGGAGCTCGAGGAATGTAAGAAGAGCGCCAGCGACCGAACTTGGGCTCAAGAAGCCAGGATCAGCGCTCTTAAGGTGGAGCTATCAGCTGCGAAGAGGAAGATCGGCCAGCTGGAAGGAAACTCGTCCCGACTCCTGGCACGGGTTGATGATGAACAAAAATGGTCGCAGAAGGTCTCCGACCTCCAGAAGCAACTTCAAGATGCTGAGATGAGCCACGATGTGCAGCGGGCCAGCTGGCGCCGGCAAGTGGAAGAGCACAAAGGGAGATTCCGTCAGGCGGCGGACGAGGTTGTTCGTCTCCAGAGGCAGTTGGTTACTAGGGCGCAGCTTACTAACCCCAAGATATCGAAGAGCTCCTAGCCCTGAGAGGCACTGTCGAAGGGATTTCCATCTCCCTTGGGGAGAAGACAGCCGAGCTTCAGCAAGTGAAAATCCAACTGGCGCTCGAACGGAAGGCCGTCGCGGATGCAGAGGCGGAGTCCGAAGTTCTGTGGAAGCGGCGTCGAGAAGCGGAGGCAGAGAGCCGACATCTTCGTCAGACACTCCAGGATACGCTGCGGAAGAAAGAAGAACTAGAAGAAGCAGTGGAGAATCTGAGGCAGTCCTGGTTGAGGGATGGAGGTGATAACCCTAGGTCGGAGGGAGCAGGACCTCCTTAGAGTTCTTTTATAGTCACCCCCTTTTTGTAGCTGCTTTTTTCTTGTCGTTTTGTCCCTCTTTCCCTGGCCATCCTGGCCCTGTAGTACATATATCGGAAATGAAGAAAAAGCACTTTGTGTTACCTTGTCCATGCGTAGCACCGATATTGTCGTCCGTTGACACTTTCTCATCGTTTGGCCTGTTTGGCTTAGAGGTCGTCGTGGGAAGGGGCTCTTCCCTTCCATCCGATCTCGTCATGTGGCCAAGTCTCGCCACCATTTTTAACCCTTGCTGGCGAAGTAGCGGATGGAGCCCGGCTTCCTTAGGAGTCCGGGCGAAGTCTTTTTTGGCGGCAGAACCCGGCTCCCGTGGGAGTCCGGGTGAAGCTTCCTTGGCGGCGGAACCCAGCTCCCGTAGGAGTCCGGGTGAAGCTTCCTTGGCGGCGGAACCCAGCTCCCGTAGGAGTCCAGGTGAAGCTTCCTTGGCGCGGAACCCGGCTCCCGTAGGAGTCCAGGTGAAGCTTCCTTGGCGGCGGAACCCGGCTCCCGTAGGAGTCCGGGTGAAGCTTCCTTGGCGGCGGAACCCAGCTCCCGTAGGAGTCTGGGTGAAGCTTCCTTGGCGGTGGAACCCGGCTCCCGTAGGAGTCCGGGTGAAGCTCTCCTTGGCGGCGGAACCCGGCTCCCGTAGGAGTCCGGGTGAAGCTCTCCTTGGCGGCGGAACCCGGCTCCCGTAGGAGTCCGGGTGAAGCTCCGGGTGAAGCTCTCCTTGGCGGCGGAACCCGGCTCCCGTAGGAGTCCGGGTGAATCTTTCCTTGGCGTAGGAACCCGGCTCCCGTAGGAGTCCAGACCTTCCATTTTGCTGGAGCCGGCGCGAGGTTCTCGTTATCAGCCTGGCTTGTGGGGGCGCGTTAGGGCGCTGTAAGGCCTCTCCCCCCTCCGGTCTAAAAGAACCGGGCCTTCAACTTTGCTCATGTCACGACGAGGTTCTCCTCCTGTTCCTGACATGGCTGTGGGGGCACATTAGGGCGTTGTAAGGCCTCTCCCCCCATCCGGTCTAAAAGAACCGGACCTTTGACTTTGCTCAAGTTAGGGCGAGGTTTTCCTCCTGTCCCTAACAGGGCTGTGGGGGCACATGAGGGCGTTGTAAGGCCTCTCCCCCCATCCGGTCTAAAAGAACGAGCCTTTGACTTTGCTCATGTTAGGGCGAGATTTTCCTCCTGTCCCTAACAAGGCTGTGGGGGCACATTAGGGCGTTGTGAGGCCTCTCCCCCCATCCGGTCTAAAAGAACCGGGCCTTTGACCTTGCTCATGTCAGGACGAGGTTCTCCTCCTGTTCATTTACAGTATTCCCGCTCCTTCTTGAGGCCCTCCGGTGATGGAGTCGATGGTCCCGATGGGCGGCCGGTCCCCGGGCTGCTCCTCCCTTTTCTGCGGTTCAGGCGGCGGGAGGGCTCTTGGCCGGTCTCTTCTATCCTCAGGCCTGCGGTGG